>NW_015092359.1:6306508-6430784 GCF_001431845.1 Calidris pugnax
AAAAAAAAGAAAAAAAAAAAAAGTCACCACCCTGAGGTGGGGCAGGCAGAAATTAGCATTAATTTGGGGCAAACAAGCAGGTAAAAAGTCCATCACGTTCATAACGCAGTGACATATGCCAGTCCAAAAAGTGTGTTATGAGAAACTCACACTCGGAAAAGTGTGAGATGAGGAATTGAATATGTATACATTTGCTATACACGTAAAAACTTCAGCCTGGCAGAGATTTTTGCCGAGACAGAGAACAGCTGGCTTGTAAGAAAATGAAATAAAGGAGGAAGGGGAAAAAAAAGAAAGGCAACCCCAGTGCTGAATGTTTGTATTTCCACCAGCGACAAGGAGGTTTCTCCAGCTGATCTCCCTCACGGTGCAACTTGCCGCAGCTGACTTGTGGACCAGCTGCTTCACATCAAGCTTTTCCACGTGCCACAGAAAGTCTACCGAGAGGCAAAGCAGGCTGCATTAAAGGGTAATCTGAGAGTTATTGCCCATAAAAGCGGGCAGAGTGCCAGCTGCAGGGAGGTGCTCCCTGCCGCTGGAAGGAAACGACCTGCCTTGTGGTGTGACATGGAAAAGGTTTTCCCAAGCGGGGAAGGAGCGATGCTGCCGGGTCTCCCCCAGCCCCAGGAGGGTGGGCAGGTGGCTGTGGAGCCCGGGCAGCATCACCCCATCCCACGGTGTGGGGCAGGTTTGCTGTGGGCGGCAGGGAGAAGAGCTACCAGGGCAGCAGGGATTTTGCCACCACATGGGAATCCCAGAAGAGGAGCTCGGTGCGGGACCTGGGAGGAGCAGGTGACCAGCAAACCCAACAGATTACCCCCAAATGACACATTTGCTGGGGGTAAGTTTGCCCCCCTTCCTGCTGATACAGGCTTTTCTATAGTGCAATGGGATTTATGAAAAGAAGAGGACGAGTGTTTCCAGTCCCTCTGCACGCAGAGCAGATGGTGATTCCTGCAACCTCACATGGCCACCTTCCCCTCTGTGGTCCCCCCAGCCCCAGGAGCAATCCATGCAGAAACCAGTCCCTCCTCAGCATCCAGAGCCGTGTTGGCTGCCCCGGGCTCAGCTCACCTGCCCGACCGCTGGCTGGTTTTCAAGCTGAACAATTGAAGTGGAGAAAAACACTGAATGAAAGATGAGATGATGAAAGTCTGTTGTTTTGTCTCCCTCCTGTGGATGGACGAGCAAATAGAGTCAACGGCCTGGCCTTTCCCGGGGTTGTGTGGGGACCACAGCACCCCTCAGACAGAGCTGGAGGGGCATCAGTGTCGAGAGGAAACGAGGAAAGTTGAACCCCCATTTCTTAGGGTATGAGGGTCTGAAAGCTCTCATCTATCCAAAAGCCTTAAAATAGCCTCCGCCCTACTGATAAAATACCCCTTTTTTTTATCCTCTTCACAAGATTAAACCAGGACACCAGGGTACAGAATAGAATCATAGAATGAAGAGACCCTTGGGATCATCGAGTCCAACCATCTCCCCTACTCTACATAGTCCTCCCCTACACCATGTCCCTCAGTACCCCATCTAAACGTCCCTTAAACACATCCAGGGATGGTGACTCCACCACCTCCCTGGGCAGCCTGTTCCAATGCCCGACCACTCTTTCTGTGAAAAATTCCTTCCTAATGTCCAATCTAAACCTACCCTGTTGGAGCTTGAAGCCATTCCCTCTCGTTCTGTCGTTAGTTACCTGTGAGAAGAGACCAGCCCCAACCTCTCTACAGTGTCCTTTCAAGTAGTTGTAGAGAGTGATGAGGTTTCCCCTCAGCCTCCTCTTCCTCAAACTAAACAGTCCCAGCTCCCTCAATTGCTCTTCATATGATTTGTCTTCCAGGCCCTTCACTAGTTTCATTGCCCTCCTCTGCACCCGCTCCAGCACCTCGATATCTCACAGAATCACAGAATCTTCTAGGTTGGAAGGGACCTCAGAGATCATCTTGTCCAACGAAAAGAGACCGACCCCCACCTCTCTACACCCTCCTTTCAGGGAGTTGGAGAGAGCAATAAGGTCTCCCCTCAGCCTCCTCTTCTCCAGGCTGAACACTCCCAGCTCCCTCAGCCTCTCCTCATAAGACTTGTGCTCCAGACCCCTCACCAGCTCCGTTGCCCTTCTCTGGACCCGCTCCAGCCCCTCGATGTCTTTTTTGTGGTAGGGGGCCCAAAACTGGACACAGCACTCGAGGTGAGGCCTCACAGTGCCCAGTACAGGAGGATGATCACTGCCCTACTCCTCCTGGCCACACTCCTCCTGACATAGGCCAGGATGCTGGTGGCCTTCTTGGCCACCTGGGCACACTGCTGGCTCCTGTTCAGCCCACAGGCCACCAACACCCCCAGGTCCTTTTCTGCCAGGCAGCTCCAGCCACTCTGCCCCCAGCCTGGAGCGCTGCAGGGGGTTGGTGTGACCCAAGGGCAGGACCTGGCACTTGGCCTTGTTGAACCTCAATCGCAGTTGTGGTTCCGGAGAAAGGTTATACAGACCAGTTTTAGCAGCAAGTCTCAGCTTAGCAATGCTGAAGGATGCGGAGAAACAAAAAGAAAAGGTGCTCTGTGGCAAGGGGAGCTCGAGACGTGCATTCCATCATCCTATCGGCCATGTCCAGCTCTTCCCAGCACCATTGAAAATGTTTCCCTTTTCAATGTCTGGCTGCAAAAATGAAGACGGGAAACAAGTTTTGCTTCGAAGCAAGGCACGCAGAGGAAACCTCCACCCGAGACATCTGTTTGGTGTGAGTCAATGCAGAGATGCTGCTCCAAAGAAGATACGCCCATTCTCACCCAAGCCAAGGAAGACAGCCCCAAGCAGATGCCACCATGGAGCTAGTGTGTTCAAGGTGCCTGCTAGATCTCTTTGGAGTTTGGTAATTCAAGTAATTCAAGTTATTTTGACATCAAACATTTGACAACATGGCTCTAAGGTCAAGCCAACCTCATTCAGACTCAAGTGAGTAGGCAGCAGCGGTGTTGATGTACAGCCACTCTAGTTAAGAAATGAAAAAAATAGATATAAAGGAATAGGGGGCACTTTTAAAGGAATGTTTTACTGGTATTTTCTGCAGAGTATTTTCACAGTATTCTGCCACAGTACAGGAAAACAAAACCTCATAACAAACAGAAAATAACCCTTTCAATTCCTGTAAGGAGAAACATTTGCTTCTTGGTTTTCCCCGTCTCTAGTAATTGCTTTATGGCTGGTCAGAAGCAAATTTAACAAAAGTGGTAAGTGTGATTTCAGTCCTATGCAATCTAAATCTGACCTGCAAACCTCGGTTTCTTTCAATCCAGAAGCTCCTGAGAGAAAGGGTAGAGCAGGAAGCCTGTGAATGTAGGAGCCCCAAACCTCAAAGAACTGCAATACTGGCACTCGGGGTGCTGTTGCCCATCCACCCTCGGTCTCATGACAGACTCAAAACAGCATTTCCTCCTGTTCATTCATAATCTGCAGTGGCTCTTCTGGGAGAAGAGAGACCTACAGAAAACCTGTCCTTCCACCTACCAACCATGGGTTTTCCCCTGATCAAGTGCAGAAAGCTACACGAGTTGAAGCTCTCATAGCCCAAGTTCCATATGTGCTATTTCACTTCCAGTTGTTGTCTTCACTTCTCTTAGAAGAGATGCAAAAGTCTTCCACAATGGTACGGTCTCAGTCTGGAATTATATTCCCATTTCCAACAACTCGCTCATCCCCAAAGGCCTCACCATTCTTCTTCATCCTCAAGACATCACGAACACTTTACATTTCCAAGACCAGCCTGCCCTTCACGTGGCCGGGCTGCATTTATCACCCATCGCTTCCTGGCCTCCACAGGAGAGCTAAGGGCTGCCAACACAGTTGGTCTGAACTCAGCATTGACCTTGCCTTCAGAGCAGAGCAGTTGACTTCCCAAGGCCTCTTCAACATGAACGATTCCATGGCCTTTTTCAAAATCCCAGGGGAGGTTGAAAGCAATTACCTCATCTGTACAACACTTTGCACGAGCTTTTTTTCCCCCCTTAGAAATCCACAGTATTCTGACAACTGTCTACAGTCTCCAGCATGCCCACGCCTCCCAAAATGGACAAGTTAAATTAACAAGTAGTGGTAGTGCTTTTTTTTTTTTTTCCACAAAAGCGTAGAAAGATGCAAGTTATCATTCCTGAAGTCAACCCTAATAAAATTTATTTTTATAACACGTTCATACAAAAAGATTTCACATCAATAAAACGCCAGTCCTCAGTAACGATGCAAACGAAATGCTTATTTTCGTGACCGTTTGTGTTCTATGAGTAACACAACAAGTCTGTTCCGAAGGAACTTTATTTCCTTTGCATATGACTTGCAAAATAAGTCTTTCAGTCTTTTGCGCAGAACTCCTAGGGAAGGCAGGCTGTGGCAGTTGGGGATGTTCAGCATGCTCTCAAAGAACTCCTTCCACAGGTCAGCATTGGCAAGCCTGCAAAGGAACAAAAATGCATCAAAAAATTTCTAAATTTAAGCTGTTAAAAAATACTGTTTCCTGTATTTACCCCACTCCCTTCCCAGTTACAGGCTGGAGCAACTGCAGACATCTCTGTAACGTAACTCAGTTTCTGCTGTGGCACGCTGCTTAACGAACCAGAGGGATTTTTCCTCGTTAATTGTTGCACTGAAAGCCATGCCAGAAACTGACCTCAGAGAAACCTACTACTAACGGCACATCTTTCTAGGACAAGGAAAGGTTTTGAAAAGACTTGACACCAACCTTCTGAAGTTTCTCTCAGGCTTCCAGACACCGTTTTCATTCTTCACTTGCATGTACGTACCAAAGAGCATGCAGTAGACCGTTGCTGCAATGCCAAAGTAGTCAGTCTAAACAAAGTATAAACAAGTTTCATATTAAAAATGTGTTAAGACCACTAAAAATTAGCTGAAAAACACTGCGTGGAGCTAACAGGGCAAGCTCTGTAAGAAAAGGGTTCAGGATTGTGCTTTTAAAGCAACAAGCTGAAGCTACAACTCTAGTGCAAAAGCCTGACATTCCTCTACTCCATTTATTCACAACAGATGCATGCAGTAAGCTCCATTCAGGCTGGCTGTGCAACCTCATACCTGGTAGTTCCATGGTTTCTGCGTCAGCATTTCAATACACTGGAATCCAGATGTTTCACACTTTGCAGTAAATGCAGTTCCTTCAGGAAATAGTTTCATATCTATACTCTGTCCCAAGTCAATGAGCGTCAAGCCATGAGAGAGACCATCTATGTCACATGTATCATTGTCCAGAAACCTTCAGTTGTAAGGACATGAAGTGATCATGTAAGCGTCAAAGATATATGATATCATAACATGCTGGCATCTCAGGTAGCAAAGGGAAATACTTGCCTTTCTCCAAGTAGGAAATTGTCAGGCTTAATGTCACCATGAATGATTTTACAGCTGTGGAGCTCTTCCACCATATAAAGAATTTTTACAGCAAAGTAGATTACAAGTGCTTGAGGCATCACCTTCTCAGGAAGCTTTTTGTAAATATTTATGGCATTCTGTAAACAAAAAGATAGGGAAGAACCATCAGCTACACAGAAACAATTTGATACAGATTACAGATCCGTGTTGATAAACACATTATATGTTCAGAATGAAGGTCCATAAAGTGGATAGCAGAGGAGACATCTGAATATTGTAACATAACTCCAAAAAGAATGTAGATGTTCCAGAGCACAAGCTGATCACACTTACCAGCAATGTTCCATAGTTGTAGAGCTCACCAACAAAAATGCTTCCATTTTGGAAGAAATGAGCAGAATAGAAGTGGATGTAGAGATGGTGTATACTTGGATTGAGCCTTTCTACCAGTTGCGTCGCTATATAGAACTCCCAGGGGTTGGCAGGCTTCTGGACCTGTAACCAAAAAATTGATTTACTAGGAAAATCTACTAGCATTAAAGCAGAGGTTCTTCTCAGGTTGGGATTTTTTTATTGGTTTTTTTTTTTAAATGGCTGACTAGGCATTTTTTCCCTTGACCAAATTAAATACTTATACCTACAGTAATTTTTAATGGCTGACTAGGCATTTTTTCCCCTTTACCAAATTAAATACTTATACCTACAGTAATTAACCTCAGGTCGATAGAGTCAATGATTAACCCTCTTGAATCAAGACTTCAGTTACATGCCACAATTCCACTCTGGCTTATAGAGTCTTTTGTGTTATTTGAAATGTCAGTCTTTCTGCAACATTGATGTTTCTGCTGGCAACAGACATTTTGTTTAAGAGAAAATGCCTTTGAAGTCAAAATAGGAAAACTTCTGATTCCTTCCCCTACTATCTCCCCCGCTATGTTGAGTATCTGATGCTCAAAAAACCCTAAAGCCACCTTTACATACCAGGAAGCTCTCAGTTAAGGTGTTGACAGGAAATTATTTTTCTTCTGAAAGATAATGTCCCAGAGGAGATCCACAAAAAGGTTCCAAGCTAGATCTGCTGTGGAGAGGCTGAGGGGCTGGGGCGTGTGTCAGCTCGATGACACAGCCCCGTTTCAGTGCTGCAGTCACTGTCCACGTGCAGCCTCAGCCAGCAGCAGATGGAGGGCTGCATGACCTCCTGTAACCCTCCTGGACTAAACTGACCCCGCAGTTGCACAGACTTTACTCTTGGCAGTGGCTCCGACGTAAACACATGCTATCATCTGTTCCTCATTCCTGCACTGAAGCAGCGTGGAAGAAGACAAGGCAGAGCAGAGGGGGAGCTGCTCAAGCTACAATCACTATCAAGACAAGCCTGTTTATTAATAAAACTGTACCAGAGAGGTATCACCCAGCAAAGTCTACGTAAATAGCCAGCTGCCACCAAACAGGCTGCCTACCAAAAGTGCAAAAATGCTTGTGGAAAGCCAGTGAGCATGTATCTGAAACAAAGAGAGGCCCTTTCAGTGTGATCTAGTAGCAACAGCAATTTTATCATCAATCCACATAGAATGGTTTGGGTTGGAAGGGACCTTAAAGATCATGGAGTTCCAACCCCCTGCCCTGGGCAGGGACACCTCCCACCAGACCAGGTTGCTCCAAGCCCCATCCAGCCTGGCCTTGAACCCCTCCAGGGATGGGGCAGCCACAGCTTCTCTGGGCAACCTCTTCCAGTGCCTCACCACCCTCACAGCAGAGAATTTCTTCCTGAGATCTAATCTAAATCTCCCCTCTTCCAGTTTAAAACCATTACCCCTTGTCCTGTCACTGCACTCCCTGACAAAGAGTCCCTCCCCAGCTCTCCTGTAGCCCCTTCAGATATCGGAAGGTGCTATAAGGTCTCCCTGGAGCCTTCTCTTCTCCAGGCTGAACACCCCCAGCTCTCTCAGCCTGTCCTCACAGCAGAGGTGCTCCAGCCCTCTGAGCATCTCTGGGGCCCTTTTCATTTGCTGTCGACTAAGAGCAACTGCACAAGTAGCTGCCTTTGTTCAGCTGAGAAAGACAGTCTGGCTGTAAGTCTTCCTTAGGGTACCTGTGACTATTTTATGATGAAAAGATGAAGAGGCAAGTTGAGTCAAGAGGATAACTAACTTCCCATGTAGAATAAATCGATATTACAGCACTCAATCTGAACAAGGCTTTAAGGATAGACCAAGATGCTTTACTTCATATTTATAAATAAGAAAACTTATCAGAATCCACTTAGAGTAGGTGTCATTACTATAAGATGGCATTAATTTTCTGGCAGAGCTATTCTGAAACAACACTACTTACCTTAAATATTACTTTCTGATTGTTTCTAGGATTACTTGCATCCAGAATGGAAGCCTGATAGACTTGAGCAAAAGCTCCCTCTCCAACCAAGCAGTCCACATGGAATGAATTGGAACCTTTAAGAGATGAACAACATTAAGTCCTGCTTGCAAACCTCAGCAGAGACATCACTACTTAGAAAAATTAAATAGAAAAAAGAAAAAGCACCAGCCTGCATAAGTTACTGCTTTAACCCCAGTGCTAGTCTTTCTCTACAAGTCTCCTCTTCTAGCCAGCCTTTCCATCACTCCTGAGACAAGAGTGCTGCGTAGTGCCACATAAAAAAACAAAACCAAAACCAAACCCAGTGTTTCTATTTTAGTCTGACACCCTGGAAGTAGTCAAATTCCAAAGTGCATTCCTTAAAAAGCAAACACTAATGTTTAAGTCATACAAGTATGTTGCAATTACTATCATACAGATTTTGTTGACACAGGACTGCTGCTCTATACAAAGTTTGAGAGTTGTGTCACAGATCACTAGGGAAATTCCCTACTCAGAATACCTCATCAAAAATGCTTATGCTACAAAAGACAAACAGAAAAACAGGTCTAATTTCAAATCCGAGGTTTAGATAATCTGGAAGCTATCTAGATACATATGCAAGTAAACTGAATTAAAAAAATACTTCAGAGGTTCCCAGACAAACTTCAGAAATGCTTTGAAGTTGAAGTAGCTCTTACCCAGTGGCAGTTCAGCCTTCGGTATGATGGATGGAAGAGTAGATGTCCATTCAAAGTAGTTGGCATAGGTGTGAAGTGGCTTTGGAAGCTCTGATAAGAACCTGCAAATCAGTTCCTTATCCCAAGGGTTTTCAACAAGGACTTCATGGAAAGAAGAAAAATATTTAAGCTATAAGAAACCTGTTGTTTCAAAGGGGTAACACAAACTATACTTGAAAGAGTATCACTGATTAAAGCAAAACAGAAAGACAAAGCACTAAAATGGAAGAGGAGTAAGTTAAGCATTCCTTAATTTTGACAATACAGTTTTTATACCTATGCCTTCTGTCAAAGTTGCCCAATATTTTTTTTTTAATTGCAAGTTGAAAACAGAGATTCTGAAGTATAATATTTGAGCCTCAACTAGCAAAGAACCCTTAGGTACTCCTGTACTTCACCATATATTTGGCATCACGTAATACAGGCACAACTCACACTTGTCCTTCCTTACATCCCTCCTACGTATGCAGCGATCTCTGCAGTGACCACCTTCATGTTGGAACAAAGCACTGCTGCAAGAACATGACACTGCTCTGGTCTTGGACTTGACAGAATAAAATTGTAGGCAACGCTCTGTACCTGTAGCTCTAACACCCCAGGCTGTCCTGTCTTGAAGCTCTCCTTGTTCTGCAACATGTTCCAGGGCAGGGCTACATATTTAAAAAAAAAAACAAACTGTTAATTGACAGTACTGCCATGGGTTTTTTTGCATCTTCAGTAAGCAAAAACATGTTAAATGTCCGCACTTGCAATTTTGGCCATAATCAAAATTAATATAACAGATATTTCTTAAGAAAATAAGATCTGGTCATATCATGCTACCCATAGTCTAACAACTTTCAGGTCCTCTGGCCACGGGCCAGCAAGTTCAGCCAATATTGAAAAGAAAGCAGTAGTTTTAGATACACAGCCTTTAAAACTTTCCAGAAGGTTAACTTTTAATCTACAAGTGCCAGAAAACTTAAATGAAAGGAGCATTTTCAAGGGCATTATCACCATACCTGAGTTCATTTAACTCTACAAAGTGCCGAGGTGTGTGCTAAGCAGAGTCAGTCTGACACAAATATGTCAGCTCTAGATGACTTGGAAAACTTGATTCAAGAGCAGAATAGCAGACCTGCCTGCTCTGGGACAGATTTGCCCAGCACTCTCAAGCTTTGAAAATCCCAGCAAGTCATGACATACCTTAGCTTCTTAGTTTTTGTCTGCTTGTGCAGTTCTCCAGAAAACTCCAAATCCATTTGTGGCAAGCCATCCCCACAGGCTAAACAAAAGGAGTAGCAACAATAGCAAATGTTTATTTTCTACAAAGATAAGCACATCGAGAGTATTCTTATCAAGAAAAGAAGGTTAAGTCACACTGCAACTGGGAAAGCTGCTAAGGTATCAGAAGAGCTGAACAAGACTATTGAAAAATATATAAGGAAAGACAAAAACTTGATTTCTTTAGGGAGAGTATTCCAAGACTAAAGAGCTGCAGACATGCATAAAGGTGCCCCTAGAAGAAGGTGGTGCTGGGACTTCAGTCAATTTTTTGACTATTTACAACCCCTTGGAACAGTTCAGAACAGTAGTTCTACAGCACAGTCAAAGCCTCTCCTCCCTTGCCACCTTCTTCTATTCCCCCAGTTAAAAATTCTCAGAAGTTTTATGTGCTGGGCCAGCCCATGTTCCCAGCTGCTGTTCTGTAAGGAATGCATCCTCAGAAATGGCAGCAGTGTTCAGCAAGGGCTGCGAGGTAGCCAGGGCACAGAAAGTATTGAACAATACTCAGGGCAGTATTGAATTAGATGTTCTCAACCTGAAATATTCATTATTTTACCTTTGTCCTCCAAAGCCTGTCGGGAATGTGCCGACAGGTAATTAAATGGTGTCGATACAAGCTGGGCAGCTCGTGCAAAGTCTCTGGTGTTGTTTGGACTGGGAGCTAACGTTTTATTATTACTTGGTACATTCCACACTGTATAATCATCCCTTAAGAACTCAGGTGTCCCTGTTTCTTCCTAGACAGGAAAAAATATATAAAGATTTAAAACTGAGCCATCAAAAGTACCCCGCCAGAGCCCCACTGGAACCTACCAGCAGCCTCTGCAGTCAGTTTCAGTAATGCTGAGTCTGTCTGTGTCAACTTACAGTATTCGAAAGATAACAGAATGGCAATATAACCTAAATCACAGGTTTACATAGCTTTGCATCAGACCTGAATGTTGGCAATAGTCAATAGGACAGCAAAATGCTAGACAAAAAACCTTTGCTGTAAGAGTCTGAAAAAGCCAATTTCATTACTTAGTAATCACTTCTATCCAAGCAGCCTTAAGTTTTATGCATCTCCTTGGCTATGAAAACTGTTAGATGGCTATTAGAACATTAAGTGTCTCTTTCTACCCGTCCTTCCTCCCCCAGAACAGATGCCAAACCTGCACATCAACTGCAGTCAACTTTATTCTAGGGATGGAGGTCTCCACTATTAAGTTTCTAGAAGTTTTGCAAAAACTGACAACTGAAAAAGTTCATCCCATTGGCAAGAAATGGGAAAGCACATGTAGACTTACTTCAGCTAGGTCTCATTCATAAGAAGGTTGCAGGACTGGGGTAGAACAAATGTAAATACAACCAACTCCGATATCCCCTATAACCACATAAGCCATTTTCAAGGCTAATTCTTGCAATAAGACCAAACACTCACTTCTGTACCCGCTGTGCAGTCAGTCAAGGGACGTTCTCCAATAGTTCTGGGCCCTTCTGGCTTGTTTTTATGCTGTGGGACCCTGACAAAACAGGTAGTTTAGAATAGCTTTTCCCCAGAAACTTTCCCAGTCAGACTGATGAAAACAAAGACTTATTGTTAATTTTTATATTTTTTTTTTAACGAATCCCATTGGCAGATGCTTAGAGAAGTTGCAGCAGCTCAAAGAAACAAGCTATCCAGTTATCAAGAAAATTAAGCATCTCAAGCACACTGTCCAAACAGGAAAAGTTGCGCAATTCCACAGAGAAGTAACTAGAGCTTTCTCATGCCACTTCCACCCAGCTGCTAGCGCTTGTGTTCAAGCCTATCCCCATACTGCAAATACAGTCACGACAAAATCATATGGAATAGAATAAATCCTACATGTCATTCTAAATAAACTGAACTCAGCTTATTTTTTTTTTTTATCCTTACCCGCTGTTCTCTTTTTCATTCTCATCTTCAAAGATAGCAAATGCAGGCATGACAGGAGCAGCAACAGCAGCTTTCAGACTTCCATCAGGCTCTTAAAAAAAAAAAAAAAAAAAAAAAAAATTATACTGCGAGCACCCTGTGGTCAGGCCACGGCTGATGCTCTTTGTAGGCACAAAAGCCTCTGTTTAGCACAAATCCAATTTTAAATGCAAAAGCAGGCTCTTAAAAAAAAAAAAAAAAAAGATAACCACTATTATCTTCACCCAACAAAGATCATATAAACAGTGACATTTTCACTCCTAACCAGGCAACTGATAGTCATGGCTACATCTACCTAGACCAGAAGCATCCTCAAAATTGCCACACAATTCATCTCTCCTATAAACTCTTGGAAATGGGGAAGATTTTTCCACCCCAACAGTAGAACAGAAGCCTTCTTGGCTGCATCTGACCAGTTGTGAAATACTTCTGTGCTCACTCTTGTAAGCCACTGCCTGCTTTTCAGAAAATGGTAACTGTTACAATAAGGTGGCAATTCAGATATTAACACGCAGCCTGCATAATATTTTAGAAAAAAGCTTTACTCATACAAAGTACCAGCTGCACCCTTTCCAAAGTTATGGTTTAAATATCAGAGAAGTTGCTGCAGAGAAGCAACATGTTTAATACACACTTTAATAGACTTGCTAACGGCAAAGTGCTTCTGCTGTCCTCAGATCATGCATCAAAATTTAGAACATGTCAATAATTAAATTCATTATCAGGGAAGAAGTGGCCTCTTCATTCCACACCTAATCAAAGAACTACTTATCTTAAAATTATGAAGACTGGTGGGAGGGGCAAACAGGAAAGGAAGGAGTGAAACATCACAGACTGAAAAAATAAGTACTCCTTACCACTTTTTCTGCAAAAGACTTCAAATTGCTCCTTGCTTTCTTCAAGAGGAGATAGTCCAGGCAAGATGGGTATTTGAAACATATCCATGAGGAACCCTAAAAAAGAAATAAAACCCACAAGAATATCACTCCCAGTATAAGAAAAGAAATTTTCAGAGGTTCTTCTGTTGTGTAGTAGTCAAATCAAATGCCAATTAATTATTATCATTTGTCAAGTGCCAATATAACCAATTATTCCTTCATATTCCATTTAAACACTCCAGACAACCGAACAAACAGGGAGATCCAACTTGGCCAACACATACTTGTTGGCACCATGACTTTTTTCTTTCTTCTCTAAGGCAAGGTTTCAAGTTCTCCCAAAGCAGCAAATTCTCCTTTATCTTCTTAGATATTTTAAAGACATGAATATTACAAGCTTTTTTTTAAAAAAAATATATTATTTTCACAGGTATATATTCAGCTGCAGCAGCTTGCTACATGGTAGCAGTGAACAGATTTACTATCAAAACAGAAGAACATGGCAGAAGAGTATAAAAGGGATAAAACAGCATCACCATATCATTACTCCACATCTGACATGAGAAATACACTTGCAATTTCTCTTTTAGGATTTTGAAAAAGCAATGTTTAGAATAGACAATGTCTGTTAAATAATCAAAGACCTTTTGCACACAAGCCACCCTTGTTTCAGCTTTAGGGCAGAGCTCAACATCAACCAGAGTTGACTTATTACCTTCCTAATGTTCTTCCACATCGGTCCATTGTAGGTCATCATCTCAGAAACAGGAGTCCCTGACAGTACTGACCAGAGCAGCTCAGAGGACACGCTGCCCAAAGAATCCTGGCAGGTGTACCACCAGTGACTCACCCAGGAGTTTACAGGATGTGGCTTCCGGGATGTTATTAAAGCATCCCTTTCTGCTCAAAAGCTTTGGGTCATCCAGAAAATCCACAATAGATTACCAATTTATTTTCCTCTTTGACTGAATGCTGCTCATGCCCATCACTAGATAGCCTCTTTGTAGATCTGGCTTCACTAAAATTACCAGGCAAGATCCTACCAGTTCCAGTGAATACTCCCATGTTATTACAGATGCTTACCCAATGCTTCCTTTGTATGAACTGTAGGTGAAGGCTGCACTTTGAATGGTGTTGCCTGCATCGCTCCTCCCAGCGAGGTGTTTGGGGTAACTTGAGAAGCATTTCCAGAAGCAAAGGAGGAATTTCCAACTCTAGATGCTAGAAATGAGAACAGCAAGATCATTGCTGAAGTAGCCTAGGATTGTTTATTAACATTTCAGGAGCTAGCAAAATATTAGTAAGAGAAGTAAACAAGATAAGTAGCAGAACGACAACCCAAAATTTTGGGAGAGCAGACTGTGGATTGTTCAGAGATCAGCTTGGCAGGTTCCCAAGGGAGACTGCCCTGAAGGACAAGAGGGACCTTGGACAGCTGGGTGGCCTCTGAAGACCCCAAACGATGTATTCTGACACAGAAAGCCAAGCAGGAAACCAGCAAGGACAAACAGCAAACTCCCAACCATGCTCAAACAAAAAGGAATTGAGCAGGTGGAAACAGGGTCTGGCTCCATGGAAGGGAAATAGAAACATTGCCCAAACAATGGGATGGAGTTAAGAAAATAAAAAAGTTTAGATATAGTTGGAACTAGAAGCCACATAATATTGATCCCCAGCCAGTAACAGTCATACCAATAGCACCAGTCTACCAAAACTAGGCTTAGTACCTTCTTTCATGTCCATGGAAGTATTTTCTCCAGTGGATCTCTTGACAGAGTGCCTTCAAAGGAAAGATTAAGATCAGCTTAAAATAAAAGCTACCATATAAATTCCAGCTTTGGCTCAGGACTTAGCAGTACTGCCCAGTAAGTAAGGAGGCCTTCCCCTGTCTAGAACAAAAGAAACATCCCAGACAGACAGCAACTAGTAATCCTACTTTCCCCCCCCCCCGAACGACTCTCTTTAGTCACACAAAGAGAATACATCAAAGACCCTTTAGAATATTGAGATTCCCCCCCCAGGAGTGTCTCATACAGGTTCCAACAGGTACAAAACTTGAAAGGCAGCAGAGTCCTTTAAAAAGGTTGAAATGCTTGCATTACATACTCCTCTTGGATACAGTTTGCCCCCAAATAACTCCATAATATAAGTGAATGACAACTGGTTCCATTTCCTCTAATTGGCCAAGCCTACACAGCCATGCCTGCTTTGCCAACATAGGTTTCTCCCTCTGCCCCCCAATTTTGTTTCCTGCATTAGCTGAGTTGCACAAGCAAGAGTGCAGGAGATAAATACAAGCACTTATTCTATTCTCTGCAGACCTTTTGTGGCCAAGATGTAACATATGGGATCTGCATGAACCAAGCATATCCTACTGTTTATTTCAGGCATGCCAGCAACAGCAATGCTGATAATTACTGCAGTTACACACTGAATTTCCTCTTGGTCATTAAAATAAAAATACAGGGTTAAAGGAATTAAAACCTGAAGTGAGTACTGTAAGTTATACAAGTTTGATCCATGTCTAAATATTGGCTCCCACAGGCTACTTCAGACTTTTTTTTTTTCAGAAGAAAAGTAAAGAAATATTTTTAATTAATTCTCAGCTGAAGTGTAGATACTGAAGACTGGACAATTTGCAGAGCAAGAATTAGCCTGTTTATACATACTGTTCTCCAGTGCTCCAATTAAGAGCTGAGTCAGGATGTGCCCATTCTCTAGCCGAAACATTATTGAATGGAGGGTGTAACAAACTGTTCTGGAGTTCTCCAAGCTGTAGCTGAGTTTTGACTGCATCCTTCTTATCTGTTGCTTCCCACAGGGAGGTTGGTGTCATCTGGTGGCCAAGAGGTCTCATTGACTGCAGTGTAAGACCAGTGGATGATACAATACTTGATCGAGGCTGGCCTGGCACCAGACCTTGGACATTTTGCAGGTCTGAACTTTGATGAGATGCCATCCAGTTCTGCTGTAGAGCTGCACTGGGTGTCACATCCATCTTTAGAGATAAGAAAAGTTCTTTTATGCTCAAAAACACCCCTCAAGTATAGCCATTGCCATTTTCACTTTTATTTCTGCATAACTAGAACAGTTTTTCACACGTAAGAGAACTTTATATGCAACTAAAATGAAATTGCAGAGAAGCAAAAACAAACTTTTGGGTTTAAGAAAATGTATTTCATCAAGCATTTAAAGTTATGCCATGTACCTGTACTAATCAGATATTGCAGCCTTGACTTCCAGATTTCATTAGCAAACTATTCAGATTACCGTCTAAATCAGGGTTAAATTTTACGAGATAAGTTCATGAAGACTGCTTGATCATAGTACCTACTTACCAGTGTTTTATTTGGTTCAGCTGATGTTGTAGATGCCTTTTCCAGTCTAGTTTCCTCCAAGCTTTTGGTGAGCTGGGTGAGCTGTTCCAGCTTCTGCTCCAGGGCTTGCAGTTCAAGGACCGCTGACTCTTTTTTCCTTATGGAGTTTCTCTCTTCTTCTTCTAAGGATAGAACAATGATAGTAAGTGAAAGAGTTAATCAGCATCCAAATGAATTGCTCAACACAGACATTACAAGCTGCCTGAGTTTAAAATTCAGATATATATATATATGTAGTCTGTGCAACTGCAGGACAACACTCAGATCTGGAGGCATAAGTTTGAAAGAAGCAGGTATTTCCTGCAGGACTCTAACCTCTCACTCCTGATCCCTCGAGGGAATGCTACACAACTCTGTCTCAGCAGTGGCTGGATAACCAGTGGCACCCCTAATACTTTTCAGCAGAGTTCACAGGTTTGCCTACCTCTCACCCAGTGTATGTTGTGGTGCCAGGCTCCCTGCTGCTGCAAGCATGCCAGTGGCACCCATCCTCAGCTCAAAAGGAAACCAACTCTGAAAGATTCTACCAATATGACCCTTTGGTAAAATTTGGGTAGGGATGGAGCCTGCTGTCCCCAAGGGAAGAGCTGCCCCTGCTGGGAAATCTCATACATAATTACTGGATTAAAAAGAAAAATCCAGGCTCAAACACTTGTTTTAAAAATCCATTAGCATCTTCTCTCCCACTGAATCTCTCCTTGTTCCAGTCGCTACAACTTAAACCATGTCTTCCATTACCAAGTGAGACAATTACTTCTTTCCTCCAGTAACATCCCCCAGCCCAGCAACATTTTCCCCCCACCTCCTCTACATGGTCAGCTACACAACTCACACACTTCTGAGCAGCTGCTCTTTATCTGCACTCAGTTTTGGGTTTGCTTCTCAAAGACCTAATTTGTCTACTTGAAAGCCCACTACTTTTTCTCCAAAACGTGATCATTCAGCAAACAAAAGTATTACCTCACATTACATAGGCCATCCCAGCTACAAGCACTGACTATACAAAGGGCATCCCACAGCTACATTTGCCAAGAAGGCCAAGTGAAGACAGAGTGCTGCCCTCTTTGCTGCAGCAGCCTTTAATTGTCTTGGGCAAATTGTGGCATCATATGTAACCATAGGACAGTTTAAAGGTCCTATGGTTTCTGGTCTCCTGATTACACCCTACTGATAGGTACCAAGAAGCTCTTGATCTTGAATTACAGGTGGCAGAAAGCCACAGCTAGAGCTCACATCAGGGTAACTAATAACAGTTAAGAGCTGCTCGCAGTTCCCTCCTGTTCCTCAGAAGGAGCACCACTCTTTATGACAACCTAGGTTTCAAAAGACAAACCTAAGGGATGAACTTCAATAGTAAATATCAATGTCAGTTGTTTGGCACGTTACCTAATGCTTCCAAGCTCACCCCACCCTGTTTCTGTATGGGGATGCTAGCTTGGGCTTTGAGAAATGTTTTCAGGCTTCAGTAGAGAGGTTGAAAAGCAATTAATGCAACCAAGTACTAGTTTTCCAGGAATACGAGAATGTTTCTGAATTAGCTAGAAGGAAAGAGAAGAATACCCCATTCTTGCTGTCTTCTGAGGCGCTCATATTTCTTGAAGTATCTCTTGGCCCTCAGCTCCTCAAATGAAAGTTCAGAGCCTTCACATATGAGCAGGTTTTTATCATACATTGCAACCTGCTCACATTCGACAACAGCAGATGACAACTTAGGAAGAACTTCAGATTTGGAGATGTATGTAACATACTTTCTGTGAGGAAAAACAAGAAAAATCTCTATTCAAGTTTATTGGATTTATTCTGGGAGCATGTTAATTTTCCCACAGTGTGACTTTATAAAAACCCAAACACTTACACTTCTTCTCTTCCACCAGAAAACCAGGACTGAGCACCAGCACAATCAGGACCCTAAAGCAGAGCAGGGGAAATAAAAATTAAAATAAAAAAGAAGAAAGAATGCCAATATTATAGTTAACCATCCATTTTGACAAGACTAGCAACCATAAAGTTCCTAGTATTTAATTTTGATTGAAAAGATGAAAATTCAGACCATAAGCACGGCAAGAACAGATTAGAAAGAGAGCTCTACAAGTCATCAGAGTCTAAGGAAGTTCATCCTGAAGAATTAGCCCTGTAACAGTTGGCTGTAATCTCTGAGAGCTTTTGAAAGAAAAATATGACCCCAGAGAACTGAAAGAGACGTAGTTCTGGAAACTACAGCCCAGAGGGACACAGGAACTAATTGAGCAGGTAGTTAATATTTCAAAAAAAAACCAAAACAGGAAGGTAAGCTATGGATCACTAGGGTTTGTTAAGAACAAACTGGGTAGTCTCATCCAATTTTTTTATTTGACAAACTAACCGACCTCAGGGCTAAGGAACAGGCAGCAGACATGCTAAGTTCTAAGCTGTACTCCATCATCCAAGACATTTTTTGGTATTTGCAAGCAAACTCAGAGTCACAAGTACTTTAGAAAACAGGACGAAGCTGAGAAAGGTTACATCAGTTTCCTATCCGCAGTCTTTCAGTCTTTAATTTCACTCCCTGGTCACTTTTCATCTGACTGTGCCAGAAAGACTGTGAAGAATTGCAATTAGCTTTGACAAACTTCAGACCAAGCATGCTGCATTCTGGTATTAGCTAAAATGAGCTACAAGTAGTACGGGGGGGTTTTGTTTGTTTGTTTTGTTGTGGGGAAGGGGATGAAGGAAGATGACTACAGGGTGACAGGATCTGGACTGTAAAGTCAATTAAAGGTCTGCACAAGGTACAAGCAGAACCTCAGCTGGAACTTGTTAGAGACTGACTTGGCAAGCTACAGAGGGGCTCCTGAACTGTGACAAAGCCATCTCCTACTCATTTCCCAGCCCAACAGACTGACTTCTACAAGAAGCCACCATTCCACTGAGGACCAGCTCAGAAACTTCTTTTCCTCTGACATTATTTGTTCTTAAAGAGAGTATTTAAAGAAGTAATTTGAATTTCATGAAAATTCAGTGTAAACAATTTTCAAGCAGCATGACTGACACAGAATCTATTGAGATTATTCCTCCAAAGAATGCTAACCAGATGCATGGGTCACTCTTAGTCTGTGATTCTGGAAGCGTGTTAAGTAACAAAAAAATGGGTCCCAATGTTACCTAATTGAGCTATTTTCATGAAAATGTGATGCTTACAGCATAAATCACTAATATTTTTGAGACACACCAGATATAGTTACTATATATTATGTGTCTTATTGAGTCAAGCTCAGCAATCTACATTTTTCTCCACAACTCTTAAGTTGCTTATTAATAGTCATTTACCTGATTTTTGCAAGCATACACTGGGTCATTAAGATTTGAAACATCTTTTTGAGGAGCCATTTGATTTGCAGCATGTGAAGTTTGAAGTGGTTTTACAACAGCAGCACCTGAGACAGACAACACAGGTTTGCATTAATGAGTAGAAATCATTTGCTCATTTATGAGTTTCTACTAAATTTAAGCATTAGAAAACTAAGACCTCCTTTTGAATACACTCCCCTTATGAATCTTAAATACAGCCAGGAAAACGGGAAAAAAAAAAATAGTTTCTGCAGGAAACTTATTTTCTTCAGTGACAAAACTCATTGATCAAGCAAGTATCTAAAGGGAGGGTTGAAGGAGGATGAAACCAGACTCTTCAGTGGTTCCCAGTGACGGGACGAGGGGCAACGGGCACAAGCTGGACCATGGGAAGTTCCACTCCAATCTGAGGTAAAACTTCTTTCTGGTGAGGGTGGCAGAGCCCTGGCAGATGCTGCCCAGGGAGGGTGTGGAGTCCCCTTCTCTGGAGATCTTCAAGCCCCACCTGGATGCTCCTGAGTGATGTGCTCTGGGCAACCCTGCTTTTAGCAGGAGAGTTGGACTAGATGATCTCTAGACGTCCCTTCCAACTCCAACAATTCTGTGATTTGCCAAATTGAGCTACAGATCACAAACAGGTATCTTTAGCCTCACCTTGCAAAGGAGGATTCCGAGGATCGTAATTCTGCAGCCAGCTAAATTGCAAGAAATGTCAGTTATTATCATTAAGTCACCTGTCCCTCCTTCCTCCCCACCTTCCAGAAACCTTTAATTTCCTTGTGTGGTCATCATGTCTTGAAAAATAGCACTAGAATCCTCAGCTTAGTTACAGGACACTTATTATTGTATATGGACATATCCTGTTAGCTTCACATTTTCAAAAGCAAAAAAGTCTGCAATAGGCAGCAGTATATGAAAATCAAGCTCTTGTTTTATCATCACCAGAGGAAACACATACCTTAATGATAAACCAACTCTAGCACTTTCAAGAGTTAAATGCTAAACTCCAACAGGCACCCACTCAGCTAAGTACTGCAGGATAAGCACAAGAAGCTGGATATATGTATTATTGTCAATATATACCCAAGCTGAAAAATCCAGCTGAGATGAGGAATTTGACATCTGGTCTCACTGCAGTTCCAGCTATGGCCACCAACCAAAATCAAAAAGAGTCCAAGTCAAGAAGCAGCTGCTGAGGTATGTGTTCAACTGGCAGTGTCAAGAAAGCTCAGGCAGCTACAGGGTGAGCTACAGCCAATTAATACACTCTCAAAAGCACACAGATGCCCCTAACTTGAAATGTCATTAGCATGGCCAACTTGCTTGAGCTTCCAAGTAATGAAGCTCACGTATAGTATTTCCAAGGCAGGCTGCCTGAAGTAGGACAGGTTATGCATCTTTATAGTCTGGATCTACTCAGCAAAGACTAGACAAGAAACAAATCAATTAATTAAGGGATTTTCTTTCTGGGCCCCACTTCACTGAAGACACTGTTTTTTCCTCAATACACCCTCCAAAACACCCAACAAATATCGAACAGCAAAGAAGTATTGTTAAGCTTATATCTGCCTTTCACAAAAACAATCATCGGTCTACCTCTGCTGCAGCATAGGGCATATGCACACACACACACAAAAAATTAACTGTACACTATCTGAATAACTCAACAAGTAAAACGACCCATCAAACTTACCAATACAGCTGTTGCAAGTCCTCTCGGGGCTGCGCCTGGTTGTGAAGTCCCTTTTGAAGGACAGCTCCTGCATACTGCACATTGCCCTCATTTACAAGCTGCTGAGCCCAAGCAACATAGAAGCCAGACACCTTTGCACCAATTCCCTGTCCATGCAGGTAATCGAAGTACTGGCAAGGGGAAGTGATGAACTGCGCCTGCGTAAGATAAAGATGCATAAGCCATAAACACTTTCAAAAAAATCCAAGGGAGCTGCAGACAAAAAAAAAGAATAACAATTTCTTAATTACCATTGTAAGAGGCATTATTTTCTAAAGCTAAAACGAATTGGTGGATAAGATACCTTTCACAAGCTTGACAGCATAATAACACAGCTTTAAAAAAATTATGTTATCCTTCAGCAAGTTCTCAGAGCTTGGAGAGAGCAACACACCTGAATTCTACACCATATCCCTGAAGGCTTCTTTTCCTCCCACAGCTCTTTGCAGTCACAGAACCACAGAACGGCGGGACCACTTTAATTTTGTTAGGATAGCTTAATTCCCAAAAAAAAGCATATACCTACCAGCTTAACGCAGTAGCTAACAAATCTGGGATCTTGGTGGTACCTCTTCTCACTTAGGAACATCTTCACCAGCTGCTCCAGGAGACCAGGCAAGCGGGTTTGCTTTTCTTGAAAGGGGAGACATCCCTCTACCCACTGCATGTACCTGAAACACACTCGAGCCAGTTACGATCCTGCCGGGCACCGGGCAGCGATGCCGACAGCCGGGCCCGGGGCGCGCTGACCTGTCCCACGGCTCCAGCGGGTCCGTCCCCTGGTAGTTCCGTATCTGAGCCTCGTAGCTCCTGCAAGACGAGGGGGCAGGTCAGGCTGGGCTCGGGCTCAGGCCCAGGCTGACCTCAGGCTGAGGGGGCCCGCCGCGGCCTACGGGCCTGAGGGGGAGCGCCCTGGCCTACGGGCCGAGGCCTCCGCAACCCCGAGGCCTCCGCAACCCCAGGCCCCCCCCGCAGCACCCGCCCCTCTGCCCGAACGCGCCTCCCGCACAGGCCCGGGTGTCCCCGTCCCCGCCCCTCTGCCCGAACGCGCCTCCCGCACAGGCCCGGGTGTCCCCGTCACCCTCCCCGCAGGCAGCAGCCCCCGAGCCCCCCCACTGCCGGGCCGGGGGTCCCCGCTCACCGCGCGGCCACCTCCATCCTCCCTCCCTCCGCCCGCCCTCAACGGCCGCCGCCGATTCAAACCCGCCGCGCAGCCGCCCCGCGGGCACCAGCTGCCTTCCCATTGGCCGCCGCGCCCCGCCAATCCCAGCCGCCTCCGCCAGGAGACCCCGCCTCCCCTCTAATCCCATTGGGCGAGGGCTGGCCCCGCCCCCTGGGCAGAGCCTGCCGCAGCCCTCCCGGGGCGCGGGCGGGGCGGGGGCGCCGGGAGGCGAAGGGAGTGACAAAAAAACAATATATAAAATAATAAGTTCAGATTTAGCGGTCGCATAGAGCAGGTCGCTGCCCTCCGCTTTGCTCAGCTTATAAGCAAACGTGAGAGCGACGGCAGGATCCCCAGGGCCCAGCACACCCTGCCCCTCCCACATCAATGCACTGAGAAGTAGTGATTTTTTTTTTTTAAACTGCTGAATTTAATGTACTGAAGAGCTGATTAATTCAGCTTACATGGGTCCATATAGGCATATAAAAGTGCTGCAATACAAGGTTCCAGTTACAAGTAACATAACATACTGAATACTGCACCATCACTCGACTGGCACAGTCAGGTACTTCCCTCTCCCTCTGCTTCCCAGGAGAGCATCCCCAGTTTCAACATTTTTACCGGACTTGGCACGAGATAAAGCTCCTTTACATGATGAAGCCGTTTTCTGGCATCAGCTGCCCTCTCCACGGCGTGGCCCAGCCCCCAGGCACGGGGGAGCAGCCAGCCGGGGAGCACCCCAGCCAGGCAGCGCAGAACCAGTTTCTCCTCACGGGCTGCCCCCCGTTATGCTGCACGCTCAGAAGTCAGGTCACTGGGTACAGCAGGGGCCGGGGACAAGTTTAAGATCTCCTCAAATGAAGGGCCTTCGTCCTCAAGGGGGATCTCAGCTTCAAACATCCGCTGGAGCAGAGCATCAACCGTCCTGTACCCTGCAGGTGGCCAAAAAAGAGAGCTGTAAGCATCCATTCCTGGTCCTCAGCAGGAGTTAGGTAGTGGCTACCTTAAGGCAGCCCCCCATGTTTTACACTAAACAGACAAGAAAACAATGTTTTGGAATGGAACAACCCGTGTTGTTCCCTGGTATTTTACCCCATAAGCATTGTGAATGCTTGCAAAGAATAAGACCGTTACTTTAAGATTTTTAAGCATTCCATTCCCGTGTGTCTTTCAGGGGATTTGTGATCCCAAACAGCCACCATGCCCAGAAGCACCAGACTAGGGAACTGCTAATGTGCCGCAAGAAAGCCAGAAGAAAAAGTAGTCACTAAGCTAGAAGAAAGGAGCACAGTCACACCACCATCCAAGCCAGGAGGAACAGTGCGTACAGGAGGGTGAAAAGCAGAGGACAGGTTTCTTGGCAACAGCAGGATCTCAACCACCAAAGCAGCATCTTCATAGACTGGCTACTGACCAAAGTGTGCACAGGAGGGTCTGGGTAGGAAAGAGGAAAAGGAGTTGCTACAAAATAGAAAGAACAGCAAACGTTGAGTGTCCACAGTTCTCTAAAAACCTCCAGATGGGTTTTAGTAGCTTTTACAGCATGAAAGAAAGCAGAATTGTGTTGGAGCTTCCCTAGAGAGAGGGTGACACCAGGGACAGTTCAGAGCCTTGGCGTCTTAAACCACAGACTGGGCACAGTGGAGGGCTGCACTTACGTTTGGAGGCGATTTTAAACACCAGCCCTTTAGCCTGTCGCTTTGTTCCACCTTCCCCCTCGAGGTCGTGCTCATCACTCTCCATGTTATCAAGGAGCTGCTCATCCTGGAGCTTATCCCTATACAACAAGGGCCAGAAGTTACCCCAGAGGACACTACTTACTCCAGAGGGCCATGGGTATCCAGTAGCAAGGGATTCTCTGGGGCAGGGCAAGAACCAGTTGTTGTGTTGTCTCCAGCACCTCTCCTGTCCTCTGGGCAACAGCCCCGGACTGGGAGAGCTCAGCAAGGCACCTCACAAGTCAATGTGAGTAGCCATCTGCTAACATCTAGACCAAGCCCACCTGGTCATGACAGGTTAGCAAGAACTCTGTGACAAGGGAGAGGAGTCTCGAGTCACACCTCAGGACAGAGAGTGGCATTTTCCCGCAGTTCCCCAGCCCTCATTGGATGTGCTGAGCCAGCCACATCCAGCACAACCTTTTGGGGGGGCTTACTCTTGAACTCCCATTCTGCAGTTCCCCAGCCCTCATTGGATATGCTGAGCCAGCCACATCCAGCACAACATTTGGGGGTGCTTACTCTTGAACTCCCATTCCCAGCTCCTGGATTTTCTGCTCAATAGCCGTTTCTACTTCACTCTTCTCTAGCGAGTACTCCACAAAGAAAGCTTCCAAAATGAATGACACAAAGATACTGAAAGAAATGATGGGCAGAATTACACAGCAGCATTTCCTTACTGGCATCCCCCCTGCTTTTGGGCATCAGCTACTGTCTCAGTATTCACAGGCTCATTCCCCAGCCCTCTATCCCCTCCTCTGCTGGAGATGGGGAGGTCTAAGGTAGAGAAGCAGTCACTGGAGATAAAAGTAGATGCAGCAGATTCCCCCATGACATGTTCTACCTGTCTCTAAGTGTCACACTGTGTGTGACCCTGGGACCATCAGCAGTGCCCTGGCAGGGGGCAGAGCCCCTCTTCCCTCCAAAGTGGATGAGAGCAACCCAAAACTTACTTGACAATAATTATCACCATCACAATGTGAAAGGCAATGAAATACAGCTTCGCAGGCTGAACCGTCACGTTGGCAAATCCATTGGCAAAGAGTATAATGGGAGTCAAGGGAAAGAGCACTAAAGGAAGAGAACATCTTGCTGTAGAGCAGCACTAAGGGAGGAACCAGGTAACAAGATAACACTGCCCAGAACTACACACCTTCCCAACAAACCCCTCTGTAGGAACCATTTCTCTCTCGTCTAACACTATGTGCACAGGTGTGTGCAATGCAAGGAGAAGAGGATTACAAAATGGATCACCAAGTTTGGACCTTTCACCACAAAGGATATCATGCCACTGATTGACTACAGTGAGCTCCATCAGGACGATGAAGGATGATACAAAGTTGTTGAAGTTGTTCTTGCAGTATTTCCCACGGGCAAACAGAGAATCCTTGAGAGCTGGGTTTCCACATTCCAGGGCATAAGGAGCATTTGAGTTTGCAGGAAAGAACTGGATTTTCCCATGGAATAACTCCATACCAATGATAGCAAATACACAGTACACAACCTGGGAAGAGAAACCGCATCTCCTGCTTCTCCAGTGAGCAGCAAGAGCCATGGTAAGCTTAGAGTTCCAGCATGTTTTCTGGTTTTTAGCGAAACAACAAGCTGTTGGGGAAGCAGCATAGAGTCCAAGAGACCCAAGACACTCAAGAGCAATTACTGGGCAGAAATAATGAGCCAAGAACTACAGCCCAAATATATGACGTATTCTCAAATCTTAAGAGGAAAACCTATTTTTAGGAAATTATTTGAGAAACAGGTTTGTCATTCAGCTTCTTGCCCAAACCATAGTTTCATTCCTTACAGTGTGAAGCCCAGACTGCACAGAACATCTTCACTGCTCTGTGGAGCAAAGAAGGCTGTCCTGAGCTGGCAACTAGCAGGAACCCAACCACTTTGCAGACGTTTGCGGGTGCAATGACCAAGAATCAAATGGACACTTAGAGTTTCAAAGGCCTGCCACGCAGAGATTTGCATTTATCCTCTTGGAAATAGCATGAGACTTAAGATGCATTCCTGTAAGACTGCAGTGCTTTGAGCTAAGATACCAGGGTTTCTTACCAGAGTCAGCCCACCAAATGTCAACATTGTCGGTACGATGTTTATCAGCGTGTTCATGATGACCCGGAACCTACAGCAAATGATTCATTACAACACCTGCTATGTGGAGGCTCTTTTAAAGCCCATGGCACATCCCATCCACCACATGGTCCCCACACACCCTTATACATAAATAATTCTCCACAGAGGATGCAGCAACTGGGCTCTTGCCAGGAACAGTGGGACAAGGCCTTGGGATGCTTTGTTGAGCGGCCAGGGTCACTCCAAAGCAGCGATGCAGAGCAACTCAAGGCACTGTCTCAACCAGCCTCTGACACAGCCTGCCACAGAAACCATACCCCTATCCCATTCTCTTCATTACCTTTGAATGCTGTCAACAATCCTTACTAGCCTGAGGACCCTTAAGATGAAGACAATGTCCAGGATCTGTTGGCTGTTGTACTTCGTGGCTGAGAAAGGAAAATTTGTTTTTGTTACAAAAAAAAAAAAAGCAGGGAAGTGTAGAGATAAAGCCTATTCTTACATTTGTTATGTTTATGTCCTTGTTAAACACTGTTTATAACAGGTACTTATATATAAAAAAAAGACTGGGTTAGTTTGCAGAAACCCAAAAAGCCTCCCAAGCCCAAGGTGATGGCAAAAGACAACTCAAGACCACCGAGTTTCCCAGATGCATGCAGACTGGTTAAGCTGCACTTACTTGATTTCAGGGTGGTATTGAGTATTGTTGCAGTCAAGGCAGCAAAGATGATGAGGGTATCAAACCTAGCACGAGGGAAGGCAGTGCTGTTAAATTTGTGGCAACAGAGAATGGGCACTTAAACTGCCACATGACACGTGAGAGTGGTAAGCCCTCTTCCTCCCATCCGTGCCAGGGAGCCCCACACCATCTCAAACTATTTGTAGGGTGGGAGGATGGGAAAGTTCTGTTTAGCAAAACTCTTTCTCCTGCCCAGCCACCATCTTCACATGCCTCTGACTGAGCTAGCAGAGCAGGGCAGAGAACCGTCAGAGCCAGGAAAAAGCACAGTGTCCTCTGATGCATACAATAATTTTAATTCTACCCTGACACATAAGTTAGGCAGCCCAGTTCTTGAGAAGCTGAACACAAAGATCTTGCCACACTTCACACCACTGTTAACACAAACATTCATTGCACTCACCAGTTCCAGAACTGATTTTTTCCAAAGAACGCCCTCGGTTCGTAAGTGTACACTTTCAGGAGTATCTCAGTTATATACAAAGCAAGGAAGACCCACTCTGCATAAGAAATATAGGGGGATGCCTCATCCAGAGCAATGAAAACAGCATTTATTAGAATGATCACATCGTAAGTCCAAACAAATCCCCTGCAAGAAGAAAAAGAGAAATCAGTTTGCCGCTCCCAAAAAGGTAAAAATTACACAGTTATTTCAGGAGTTCTTTACCTTCTCTTTCAAACATTGTCATTTAGGTGAGCTACCTGTACCAAACAGTTCTCTCCAAACCCAAGAGTTTTGGAAAGTTACTACAGAATTTAACTTTGCCCTTGAAAGCAGAGCACAAGCCTTCGAGGTGCTCCACTGACAATGCTTTACAGTGCTAAATAAACTCTTAGAGAATGACAGCAGCTGTGCTTCTAGCAAGTCAAGCAGCATCTCTCAAGCAGAAGAAGACTGGATGAGTAAAATGGAAGACAAAACTGGGAGTGGTGGCCGGTACACCAGATGGGCGTGCTGCAGTCAGAGAAACCTGGACAGACTGGGGACCGGGCAGAGAGGAATCCCACCATGTTCAGAGGGAGAGGCATAGTCCTGCTCCTGGGGAGGAATAACCTCAGGCACTGGTGCAGGCAGGGGGTCAACCCTCTGAAAAACAACTCTACAGAGGATCCAGGGGTGAAGAGGGTCTTGGTTGTCAAGTTGAACACAAGCCAACAATGCACCCTGGTACCAAGAAGGCCAACAGCCTCCTCTGCTACATTAAGAAAAGTGTTTTGAACAGGCTGAGGGGAGTAATTTTTCCCACCTACTCGGTACTGGTGAGGCTGCATCTGCAGTGCTGTGTCCACAACGGGGCTCCCCAGTACAAGAGACATGAACATACTACAGCAAGTGCAGTAAAGGGTCACAAAAACCAATTAAAGGACAGGATAGTCTGACAAATTGTTCAGCCTGAAGGGGAGAAGGCTTAGGGGGATCTCAATACATATGTATAAATACCTGATGGGAAGGTGTGGAGATGATGGAGCCAGACTCTTTTCAGTGGTATCCAATGAAAGCACAAGAGGCAAGGGGCACAAGTTAAAATACTGGAGTTTCCATTTAAAGAAAAACTTTTTTATTTTTTTAAATCAAGGGTGGTCAAACACTGGAAAAGGTTGCAGAGAGGTTATGGAGTCTTCATCCATGGAGATACTCAAAACCTAACTAGATAGAGCCAAGTAGCCTGCTTCAGCTGACCCTGCTTTGAGTGAGGGACTTGCACTACACCATCTCTAGATGTTTCTTCCAGCCTCAGGAATTCTGCTACTCTGGGAAGACTCAGACATGAAATAAAGTACTAGTAGCTCACAGTACCAACTTGGTAAGAGCTGATGAAGCAGCACAATACAGCTTTGCAGAGACTGCTGACATAAGATCACCTTTAGGTGAAGCATTTAGTCTGGTCCTTCAAGGCAGGCCATAAAACACTTCTTGTTTTCAGTAAAAACTACAGAAGATCTGAACAAGAGAGACTGGAAGAGGTATGGACTCACCATTCGCCAAGTCTAGTTTCTCCACACCACTGAAAGTAGGCTAAGAGCAGAGCTGGTCCACAGAACACTTAAAAACAGAACCCTTAATGCTTGCTTAAATGCAGTTTGCACTTTCCAGCATGACACTCAGCTGAGCAACATCACTGCATCAAATGTTAAGAGCTGCTTCCTCCACCAGTAGAGGCTTACCTGTGCCTGACCATGCTGCGCAGGAACTGACTCACTGCTGACTTGTACACACGAGGCATCCATTGGTTCAGTGGATGGCTGCGTATTTTCAGGGTAACCACCTGGATGTTGAGGAGATCTGCCAGTTGTACAAAGGACTTCTTATCTGCAGTAGGGGAGAGCACTACACATCAGTCTACTATCATTAAAAAAAAAAGATGACATCTGGCAAATGCAAACCTATATGCACAAGAGCTGCAGAAATCTAATACCTAAATGGTGTTCAACACAGAACAGCCTGAACTCAGTACTCAAGCAGCTCCTCTGCCCTGTTCCTGAGGGACTGGCTCAAGCCATAGGCCAACAACCAACACAAACCTTTAATGATCAGGATGGGCATGATCTAGCATGAGGAGACTGATCCATCTCTCCTGATAGCCTGTCTCCATCAGAAATAGAGTGAGAGCCCTGGAAGAGGCTGCCCAGGGAGGGTGTGGAGTCCCCTTCTCTGGAGATCTTCAAGACCCGCCTGGATGCAGTCCTGAGTAATGTGCTCTGGGCAATCCTGCTTTGGCAGGGGAGTTGGGCTAGATGATCTCTAAGAAGGTCCCTTCCAACAATTCCGTGATTCCGTGTGAGAAGCCACATTGCTTGGAGGACTCTGATAACAAGGGAGGCTTTCCTTGTGCTCTGCTCAGAACAGGAGGCCCCATTCTCCATGGCGAGCTTGCCCTGATGTCAAAAGGTCATGAAGAGCTGCCCACAGCATACATGACATGCTATAGCTACAGGCAGAAAGAACAACCTTTCAGGATTTAAGCAACCTAGAGGGAAGCAGGAAGATGGGCCTGGTGTCCCTCTGGGTCCATTACAGACCACAAATCCCAGTGTCAAAACCCTTGAAGCATCAGGCTCCTGACCCCAGGTGCCTCCCCAATCCCTTGAGCGTAGCAGTACCCCACTGCTCACCTATGAAACCCTTCTGCTCATCATCCGAGATGCGTAGCAGCAGCTCTCGGTGGGAGCTGCTGATATCAGGAGCCACCAGCTTGACAAGCTCCTTCCACCGGGCTTCTCTAACCACAAACTGTGCTCCTTCCTCTTCCTTCAGGAGGTTGAAGGCCTCTATCATCTTGCGGTGCTTCATGTAAGCAAGCTTACGGATCTCATTCTAGACAGAATATCAGGATTCAGGCAGTTTTAGTCACCCTTCCCCCCCAACCTTTTTTTTTTTAAAAAATATATATATTCTTATTTCCATGGCACAGGAATGCAAGAAGAGACTCAGAGGAAGACACTTGAAGTGATATTAGACAAAGTCCAGCACAGTCAACGGGCATGATGACAAAGACTATTTAACAGGCAACCACAGGCCCTCTGTGCACAGCATTCTGGGAGGATTGCTAGACTGTTTCTTGCTGGAAGATACACTGAAAAACCAGAAGACAAAAGGATACTCTCTAACGGGAAGGAGATGGGGGGGACATCTTTCAAGGATCATAGGATCTGCATGCCCACAAGTCAAAGAGGATGTGTCCACCCGTGTTTTCCATCCTAAAGTGAATACTGCTGAGATCAGGGGTGAAGATCCTCTTCTGCACACGATTACAAGGAGGCTGAAGAACCTTATGCCCTTGGGAGACTGCAGCCTCTGGGAAGACCTACCAGACTGCTTACTGAGAAAGAGACAATCCCCTCGTGGAAGCTCCCAGGGATTTCCAGCTCTCACCCTCTGATCACAAATACCGAACTGCACCTAGTCATTTTGGGTGCAAGAAGCAAGAGTTCTGATTTACTTCGACCTCCCTTTGCATTTCCTTTGCTTTAAGAGCACATACAGTGGCAGAAGAGTGTTATGCACTTCCAGCCAACTGAGAACAGTTTCCTGCCTAGAGACATCGTCTTTAAGCTAGAATTAGTTTCTAACAGCAATAATACAGAGACATGTGCATCCTATCTGTTGCAATTTCTTGGGTCCACAGAGCCATAGAATTTTTCACTGTTACATGCTAAAAGCAGAACTTGCAATAATCCCATCATATGAAAGGTGAACCTGTGCTTGTTATCTGCAGAGCATCAAAGGCAAGCAGCTGTATCCCATTCTCCACACCTTCCAGAAGCAGCAGCTTTTCAAGGGAAAGCCAGATGCCTCCTTAGAAGGTTACACAGAACAGCAGGCAGTCACCCATCACAATTCACCTCTCCAAACATTACCTTCAGGTGTTTTTTGTAGTTGTTGTACACGACAGCCAGGAAGAGAGACATGAAGATATACGTGTTGACAATGACAAAGGCAATGAAGAACAGGGCATACCATGAGCTGAAGTCAAATGCTGGCATCCTAGTAAATGGGAGAGAGATTGCTACTTGATAGGCAAACAAACAGGGATACAAGAGAAACCACAAGAAAACAGTCTTCTAGATGGATTTCTAAGTACTGTTTTGGATAGCCAGATAATACCCCAGCTAAAAACTGTGCATTGATTCAGTTAGAGAACAGTTTTCTTCCACTAGATTGAAGGGATGCAGAAGAGAGAGCACAGAGATAAAGCTTCTGTCAGTGGGGCTAAGTGCAGCCTTGAAGTGATGTCTCAGTCATAAGATGGCTATTGGCCTCACAAACCGTCACTGCACTCAGACTTCCCCTTCCACTTAACTTTAGGACTAGCAGCATTTCTGAGTATAAATGCCCAGGGTCCCTGTAACTGTTCAGTCCCAGTTCTGTTCAGTACATCACCACACAAATGAGCGTGCCATTCCTCCCTCTCCCTCTCTTTGATGGCACCTTCAGAGTACAAACTGAAACGGGAACCCAGTTAGAACAAATGAGACTGGAAAGTCCAACCCTCAAATAAGTTTAATCCAGCTGTGCAAATTAAAAAGGTCTGCATGGAAAGCCCTGCAAATATAAGATAACAAAACACCTGGCCACTAGAGCACACTCTTCCTTTTCAGAAGGGGGTTTTAATCAAAGAGAATGTGTGTCCCTCAGGTTTAAGCCTTCATCAGCTACTGGGTCATTTGGAAAACAGTATTTTTAATGCATCTTTTCCAAAAATCTTCTGAAACTCCGATTCTGGGTCAGAGCCAAAGACAAATGGCTGACAATTCATGAAGCCCTGATTCTGGGTCAGAGCCATTTAAAAGACAAATGGCTGACAATTCATGAAGCCCCTGCAGGCTGGAAGAGTAAAAACCCTGTTGCTGTTCTGAAATACCTTGTTGCGCAAAACACAGCATTGTTCTAACCGGAGATCCTGCCACTAGGAGCAGGACACCAGTGTTCACAACAGAGAAGACTGCAAGCTCAGCATACATACATGACATCCGGGCTGTTTGCTGTTGTCACCAGCACATAGAGGTCAAACACAATTCCTAGGTAGTTTTTGAAATACGGCAAGCCTTCTGCTGTCTGGAGATTCCTAGGAGAAAAAGGACAATCTGAAGTGAAGCACAGAGCCCACGTGTCCCACCACAGCAACTGCACATATCAGCAGTGCTTGTAATCATTTGGAGTTGCCAGACTCCCTCCTGCCCCAAAGTATCTCACACACATTCTTTCCACTCAGCTCCGTGCAAAAGAAGTATTCACACCTCTCACCAAACAGCTTCAAGGCCATGAGGGAGAACATGAGAAGGCTAAACATGAAGAGCAAGAAGACGTAGGTGATCTCTGGCAGCGTGTTGCGGATGCTGCGGAAGGCCCTCCGAATCTGCCAGGGAGAAGGGAAGCATTAGAGGCAAGAAAGTACCTGGTTTTCCCCTCATCATCCCATCTGGATCAAACACCTACACAGGGACAGGTAAGCAAAATGGGACAAAGGTAGCCTTCTGTCACCCAACAGGAGAGATTCTGAACCAGATGTGTCAGCTCTGTTCTGCTAAAACCTGTGCAAGAATAACAGACCTTTCCTTCTCATTTCCCAGAAGAGATGACAGGAGAGACCCTATCTAAACACCATCACGAACTCAGCTAGCCAGGCCACAGAGGGCTCCGTGGCACTGCTGAGATGCTCTCGCTCCATGGAACTTGCCAGGCACAGAAGCCCATCACTCCAGTGTTCTGCAGTTACACATGCTCTTAGCCTGAGGGTCTGACTGCTCCCTCCCCCAGGCCTCTGCACCACAGTAGTTTATTCATTTGCAAGTCAGGACCAGAACAGTCTTGGGCAGAGGGGCAAAGATCTCCTTGTGACAAGAGAAATCAGAGTTTAAATCACCCATCCGGACTACAAGTTCAGTTTCTGAGAACAGCATGACACTTGTGCTTGCTTGCCTAGGAGAATTCCAGAAATAAGTAACCTGGCCCCTGACCCAGGGAAAAACAGTTTTCTTGTCTGCAGTGCTGCTCACGTTTGCATTTCCTGAGGAAGGCATCTAACTCTGCTTGCAAACAGAGGCTGCTCCTCCACACAGACTGGACTAAGCACAACCCATGGGCTCACCTTACAAGAACTATTCTTCCTTCTCCATCCAGTCTCACCCTTCGTTAAGCATGATCTTCCCAAAATCATCACAGCACCGTGTCTGGTGAGAAGCTCCAGTTCCAGTCCCAAGAACTCTCTGGGCTCAGGATCCAAGGGCACCAGCCAGCAATAACCCAACCCATAGGTACAGGGAGCAGCTTTTTGGTATTTTGCACAGTGCCAAGCAGACCAGTGAGAATGCACCCTTTTCTCCAATGCTTCAGGCCACCTCTAAGAGAAACCTTCACTCATAGGAACCTGAATTCTGCCATTTCTACCCCAAAAGTATTCTACTAAATCCCCTGCATCTCAGAAAGCAGCAGGCTGTCCAAAAATAGGTCCCTGCACCGGACATCCATCCCACCAGACCTCTTCCTTACCTGGCGACTCTCTGCAAAGTTGATCAGGAAGATGGGTCTCACAATTCTTGACCATCTAATGCTGCTTATGTTGTATATCCTGAGGATCCCATATATGGCCAAGTCTGTTAGGGATAACTATAGAAGAAAGAAAGAAAATCCCCAGAAGCAATGTTAGAAATGCATCTGGATGGTGAAGACAATAGGGTTAGCTGATACAAGACAGATGTACACACAACAGGTTTGTGAGAACAGGCCCAACTGTTGATTGATTTGGCCATGGCTCTTGTAGAGCCCTTATGGGCTCTTATGGCCATGGCTCTTGTAGGCCTACGTTACCAGGAAAGCAACAGGAGGAAAAAGCCACCTCTACATTGGCCACTTCAACCTTGGAGACTCCTCTAGACCTAACTCACCAGGATTGCAACCATGATGCAGATGTTCTTGGTATCCTTCCAGAATACGTTGCGAAAGGTCACTTTTGCAAAATGTGTCAGTCGGCCAAAGAACACCAGAAGGCACAACACCTCAACCAGAGAAGTGACCTGCAGAGAGAGAAGGGGCCCAAGTCAGGAAAACCAAGAGCAGGACTAGCCCTCTTCACATGGATGAGGATGTTCAGGCTGGGGTACGGGCAAAGAAAAAACTGGCAAAGTCAGCATAAAAGTTTTTCTAGGGGGTTTTTGCTCCCAGCTATTTTACAGGTTCATATATCTGGCACTGAGCAACAGTTTTAGGCTTCCTTTTGCAAAATTCCCTGTCACAGGCAGGTTAAAGGCAGTAAAATTGTATTTTCTTAGGATTGAAGTAGCACATCTCTCAAACACACTAGTGCAGAACAAATAAAGGCTGCAGAAAAATCAGTCCTAAGGGCAACATTCCATCTCTGCTTTCAGACATGAGGACTAGACTTGGGTCACATAGAAGGCTGGAATTGTTCTCAGAGATGCTGAAAAGCAACATGACTTTGTCCACAGTCTGCGATGCATTCCTGGCAGCCATCGTGGCTCCCTCTACACTCCCCACCTAGCTCCTATGCCCTTTTTTGTCTCTATTTCAGTAGATAAAAGGTATCAACAGAAGTATCAGCATCAATTACCTCTTGACACCTTTGACAACTAGATTCAAACAAGAAACCCTTGCTTGCTCTACCAAGCAATGCAATACTAGTTGCATTGCTGCTTCTACACTGAAAACTTACCAGGAAGGGGAGCGGATACACAGCAGGTTCTTCAAACACTGCAAGGGATAGGTTGAGAAAGATGAAGAAGTAGGTGACTGTTCGCATAATCCAGTGGTTATAGAGATAATAAAGCCTGTAGAAAGAGGGCAGTGGCACCATAAATAAAGGCTTCAGTGCTCATACTCACAGGTTCACCAAATACATCTTGGAAGAACAGCACATGCTGTCCCAAAGAGTCAGAGAGGAAGAAGGGTAACAGTAGCACTTTTGCCAACCAGGAATTTGGCAATTTGTTTCCTAGCCCTTCCGTATAGTCCTATAGCTGATGGATACTATACTGCTTTTCAGGAAGCAAAACACCCAGGAAGGTGTAACACAGGTGTTCTTCAGTTCAGTTTAAGACTGCAACATACAGATTTGGTAAAGCTGCTTACTTTTTGTAATTACCTTGTTCCTAATTTGAATGCAAACTTCTGCTAAGCTCAGGTATCCACACAACACATAAACAAAGCCTGATTAGTTATCTAAGATCTTTTCTTTGCAGGTTAAAAAGCAGAGAGATAAAAAAAGCCACCAGAGAGAAGTAAGAAGTTGCACAGTAAACCGTTTTGGTTTTTTTTTTTTTTTATACAGAGCTTAAGCAGTATTCTCTCCCTCACAGCAGCAAAACCTCTGGTGAATGCTAGCAATAACAGTGAACACATCCTGCTCTAAGCCTCCCACAGGAGGTTTCACACCATGGCACGCAACAGTGGCTCCTTTGGGGAGACACAGAGTGGATGTGCAGAGTATATAGCTTCTCTGCCAAGAAAAAAAGCTGCCAACATTGCCAGTCTCTCATCTGCCTGATAACCACCTGCACAATGGCTACAGAGCAGGTGATTATACAGGTGACATGGTATTATACCCTTAATAACACTATCAAGACATGATCACATAAATAAAACCTGCTCATTTCTACCATTTATACTAAGTATACTTGGGCAGGACAAAACTATATGCAGTCTTTTTCCAAAGCAGACAGACATTACATCTATACAGCAGCATACACCTCTTTTTTAACAAACATACTTCACTACTTGAGTCTCCAGGATACCCAAAAAACAGCTAAGACATGTGAACTAAGTTAAAAACTTTTGTGTGGAGGGCTACAGGAGTCATTAAAGCCCACAGGCTGTTTTGCCAGCAGTCTGCTGTATCACCTGTCCCTTCTATACACCAGCCACCTTCTCTCAAGTTTTACATGAGAAAATAGTTTGCCTAAAGCAGTCCAAGCCTGAGGGAAAAGCCACCTCTGACTGAAACTGGCCTCTTATCAGCACCTAAAAGGGAAGATAATCACCTTTGCAGGCAAACACTCCTGACTTGGGAAATATCACTTATCTTATTGCCAATTAACATACGCTTTTAATTACTCCCACCCCTAACACCTACTGCCCTTTCTGAAGTACACCTGAGCAGAGGTGCCACAGGCTCATTTGATGACCTGAAGTTTTGGTGTGTGGTGGGTTGTTACCATCCGCTGCCAAGCCCCCTGGCTCAGGGCTGTTCTCCCCCACAGACCAACCGTGCAGCCCCCTGCTACTAAAATCCTACTGCTCACACAGGACAGCCACACTCCAGCACCCCTGGCCACACAGCTGATGGCTGACCCAGCTTCCCAAACCCTTCATCCCCACAGAGCGCTGCAGCTTCAGCCTTGAAAGATTTAATTTTTTCCTCCAGCAAAAAGCAAAGTTTTGATTTCTTTTCTCATCCTCAACGTACAGATGCACTAAGCCCTATTCAACATAAGCGTTTCAGCCTAAATACGGTTCTCTGCATCTCACACCTGCACCCAACCTTCTCGGCCCTCAGCGGGTAAACCTGAGGTTCCCCAGCCTTTGCTGGCAACTGTTCTTTGGACACAGCTGTAGTTGGTTCTCCCCACCTCAGCTTCAGTGTCCCACAGCATCCTCACACTGCCTGTGGGACCAGCACAGAGCCCCGCTCCTGGGCAAGGATGGGAGCACAGACCTCCTTACCTGACTGCCTCCGGGGAGGTCTTAAAAGGAATATTTCTGTTGTACTGCGCATCGGAGACAAACGCTGCTGCCAGCAGGAGATCCTGTAGAAAAGGAGGGGGGGAAACACAGAGAGCACATCAGCAGGGGAGGAAGCTGGAAACAAACTCCAAGCAGATATTAAAAAAAAAAAGGTGCCTTTTCACCACGGGGCACGGCTAGAGAGAAGCGGGTGCCGCAACTCGGGATGCCCGCCTCCCTCTTGGCTGGAGAGAGCCCCTCCGCTACCTGCGAGGCCGCCTCCGCCATGGCTGGGAGAGGGGGACGGACGGGGACGCTGCGCCTGCCCCAGTCCGGCCCCGCCGCCTTTACGGCGTCCGGCCCCCGCCCCGGCGGAAGCGGGAGGCGGTGCCGGTGCCCATTGGAGCCGGAGCGGCGGGGAATGGCTCTGGAGTCGCTGCGGCCCAGGGTGGTGCGCTGGGCGCTGCTGGCCGCCTTCGCCGCCGGGGTGCTGGTGGGCTGGCAGGCCGGCCGCGCCCGCCGCCGCTTCCTCCGCTGGCGCCAGCGCCGTCTCCAGCGCCGCCTGGACGCCGCCCGGGAGCAGCTGGAAGCGGCCTGAGCTGTAGGGACCCCCCGGTGTCTCCCCCGGTGCGGGAGCCGCTCTCCCCTCCCCTGCCCCGCCGGCGGGTTCGGGAGGTGGCCGCGACCATCCGTGTGTCTCCTCCAGCAGCAGAACCCGGTTGACCCCCACCCCGCGCCGGTGGAAACCAGGCGGACACGGCCAGCTTCCGTGGAACGGGAGGGCATGTCGTCTGTCCTTCAGAAGATCTGCATCAGACCGACCTGAGGAAACGCCGAGGAACAACGATTCCAAATGAATTTCCTCGTTTTGGCTGTATTTGTCTGGCTTGAAGTTTGCTGCCGAGGCCCACTGGCCAAGAAGCGCTGCTGACACATTAAACTCGCAAAAACCATGACACAGTGTTCCTAGATGTGCTTATTTCTCCGATCAGCGAAAACATGCCTTACAGGCACCTGTAATGAGCGGCGAATCTCATTAGGAAAATGTGCCCGTGAAAAAGACTGGTGGGGACAATTAAGCGGTGCAATAGCTGCATGTGTCGGTAGGATGAATGACAAAATTAAATGAGGGATGCTTGCGCTTTGGATTCTGAATTTCTTCTTGTGCTTTGGATGAGGAATTGTGGAGATGGCTGTAGCATGTTCCCTCTTACCCTCCCATCGCTAGCAAATTGCAGAAGAGCGTTTCCTCGAGCCTGGGAGAAGGGGTGCTCCTGTGTGGCACTGGATTATTTACTGCACGCTGTGCAAGCTGCTGGTTTTCAACCATATTACTGAACTGTAAAAGCTTCACAAGTTTCTTGGGGAAAAAATGCTTTGGATGAGGAATTGTGGAGATGGCTGTAGCATGTTCCCTCTTACCCTCCCATCGCTAGCAAATTCCAGAAGAGCGTTTCCTCGAGCCTGGGAGAAGGGGGTGCTCCTGTGTGGCACTGGATGATTTACTGCACACTGTGCAAGCTGCTGGTTTTCAACTATATTACTGAACTGTAAAAGCTTCACAAGTTTCTTGGGGAAAAAAAATATACTGCCCACCATATCTTAAGATGACAAAATGCTGTTTTGTAGCCAGGTAAGCGGTCCTGTGGCTTTTTGGTAGAAACAAGGTCTCATTTGTAAGCAGTCCTGTGGCTTTTTGGTAGAAACAAGGTCTCAGACCTTTGGAAGTTCCTTCAATGCCAACGCTGGAGTGTGTGGTACTGTGTGCCATCGAGCTCCTCCATTCAGCACAGATGCTGTTGACAAAAGCACGCGGTTCAGCCCACAGTTGCAGTCTAAGATGTACCTACTTCACCTTTTCACGGTGTGCCTTTTGGTGTTTTTAACCTTGAGATTCGCAGGCAGTTTAGAACCAGGGGTGTCTGTACCCATGCCGTGCTGTGGCCTTGTCCATCTGCCACTTTGTGGGGGAGAGGGGAGCGATTACTAGTTAGCGTGAAGCATGTGCTTGTGAACATTTTCCATTTTCTCGGTGAGAGGGGAGCAACTACCAATTGGCGTGAAGCATGTGCTTGCGAACATTTTCCACTGGGAGCTGGGAAGTGACTGCAGCCTTACGGGGTGCCCTGGGGAGGGCAGGAGCAGGATTTACCTGCAGGCTGCCCGGCTCTCTGTCGGTCCCCAGGCCAGGCCTGCTTAGGCAGAGGGTCAGGGCCGGGTGAGGCTCTGACCCTCAGCCCACAGCAGGGTGCAGCCCGGCGCACATCCAGGCCGTGCCCTGCCATGGCTCAGCGATCCCGCCTTCTCCCTCAGGCAGGCGAACTACAGCTCCCGGCGTGCCGCGCGCCCCAGAAGTGACGGCATCTCGGGGCGCCGCCGTTGCCTAGCGACCATGTCGGGGCGGCGGGCGCGAGGCCCGCTGCAGCGGGTGCAGCGGCGGAGCCGGGAGCTGCAGGCCCAGGTACCGGGGGCGGACAGGGCCGGTTCGGCCCGGCCTGGGGCGCCGGGGCTCCGGTGGCGGCTGACGGTGCCTGTCCTGTGTTGCAGGTGGAGGCGCTGCGGGCGGAGAGCGCGGCCCCGGCGCCCGAAAAGCGGAAGGCCCTTTCGCAGAGGTGAGGAGGAGAAGGAGCAGACGGTTCCCTGTGCAACTTCCAGGTTTTCTCCTAATTGTAACGATCTCTTCCTTGCCCCTTCTCACCTGTCTGTTTCCCAGGCGGAAGCAACAGGCTGGCGGCATCCCAGTCGTCAAGGGCTGAGGTGGTTTTAAGTGGGAACTTGCTCATCGCGGATAATAATTGGCTAAGCTGCTGATTGGGCTTGTATTGGTATTTGTCAAGCTGCATGCACACAGAGCCGGTGAAGGTCTGAGTATCTAAATTCGCACGTTTCAGTAAGCATGCATGATTTGGGTCACCCATCTATCAGAATTTTAAGATAATGCTATATGTATCTGTCTTGCTCTCAATGCAGATGTATGCAGCTGAAGAAATTGGTAGATGAGAATACAAATGCTCTTCATGATTTGAAAAAAGTAAGTGTGAAGCCAAATTTGTTAATGGTTTTCTCCAAAATGCATCACAGAGAACTTTTAGAGAACATCAGCCTCCTTCAATTTTGTGTGCATAAGGACAAGAGCAGTGCCTCCCCTGACTGGGATCTCTGAGATCCATTTATATTCTTTCAAAGCATATTTTTAGTGCTTTATTGTGTACAAGTTCTGCGCTTAAAATCTTTACCAATCCAATACATTATAAAATGTTGATCAACCCACAGCATTGTATTGGAAGCAGAGAATGCAGATTTGAAATTTAACACAACATTTCATTGTGGCAGAGTAAATGGGCAAGAAGGGTATCACTACACATGGAGTGACAGCAGCCCAGGAATGTGAAAGCTCATAAGATGTGTGGAAAACTAACTTTATAGAGGCACTTTAACTTTGTTTGATTCTTTGAGCAATTTGTCATGTTCTTCTTTCTCAGGCTGATGAGCCTGCGCCTGTGGGGAATTATAATCAGAGGAAAGAAGAAGAAGAAAAGCTATTGCTAAAACTCTCTCAGCAGCTGCAGAAACTTTTTCTTGTCTTGGATCAGGATAATGTGACTATAAATCGTGCAGCGTAAGTAGCTTAAGCAAAGAAATACAATCCATGCTTTTATAGAATTGTACAAGTGCGATTGGAAAGGACCCTGAAAAATTGTCAGCTCATCCCCTTTATTATGTGAGCATACATTTAAAAATGAAGTACTAAAGAGCCAGCCCTTAGGGGTCTTGTTTTCTTGATGGAGTCATGAACGACTCACTTGAATTTTCTGAGGGTGTTGGTTAATGAGAGAGGATGCAATGTGGTCTGTATGCTTAGGCTTGTTTTCTTGATGCAGTCATGAACGACTCGAATTTTCTGAGGGTGTTGGTTAATAAGAGAGGATGCAATGTGGTCTGTATGCTTAGGGAGGAAACACCATTGGGATTTTGGACTTTTTTCAGATCAGGACAAAGAGTAAAACACAGGAATGAAAATTCTGTATCCGGATAATGTCCTTGCAGCGCAGGCCATATTGCAAAGCTTTACAGCAATTTGAAGAAGCTTTGGTAAAGTAATAATTTTAAAAGTTTGATTTATTTTGGGTAGGGATGAGCAGCATCAGAAAGATCCTCAAACAGAAGATGAAAACGGAGAAAAGGATGAGAGTGAAGCTGAAGAAAGTAGTGAGGAGGAAGACAGCGAAGAAGCAGATGATGATGAGGAGGATAAATTGTTGGATGATCCAAATGTTAAAGAATGTATTACAGTTGCAAACTTTAATGCACAGCAGGAAGGGGATCTCACGTTTATGGTAAATATGTCTCTATAAAGTTTTTTGGCTGCAGATCATTCTGTATTTAGCAATAACTATAATTAAATCCTGTGCTTCTGGGATTCAGCTGGTTCCTTGAGAGGGTTCAGGGAGAAATGGGAGAAATGTACATTTCACTTGGTGGAGTCCAGTATTCTCTTGCCACCTTCTCTCCTGGCACAGTGGGTTGCAGTTGTCCGTGATCTCTTTTGTGGGAAAAACTAAGCTTTTGTGGTTGGGTTTGGGTTTTTTTAAATCGTGTCTGGAGCCATTTTGAAATATTTGGTTGTCTTTTGTCTCTGTCTCTCTCCTTCTAATGGCAAAGAAAGGTGAAGTCCTACTCATACATGACAAGAAGGTGGATGGCTGGTGGGTAGCCGAAAACTCGAAAGGGGAGAGAGGCCTCGTTCCTAGAACCTATCTTACGGTTAGTGTGGTGAAACCTATTTCTGTTCTAGTCTCAACTCTGATATTTTATATATATTAATGTTAATATAGCTGCATAAAGTAGATCATAATGCTTGCATGGGGACACATCAGTATGTTGCATTATTTGGAAGTAACACCATGTTTGTATGTGTGTGTATGGAGATAGCTAGCAAAAGCAATATTTTTATGCCTTGTGAAGATGTGACATATGATGAGAAGCTCAACATGCGCCAGTAATGCGTGCTGGCAGCCCAGAAAGCCAACCACATCCTGGGCTGCATCAAAAGAAGCATGGCCAGCAGGTTGAGGGAGGTGATTCTGCCCCTCTGCTCTGGTGAGACCCCACCTGGAGCTCTGTGTCCAGCTCTGGAGTCCTCAGCACAGGAAGGACGTGGACCTGTTGGAGTGGGTCCAGAGGAGGGCCACGAAATGATCAGATGGCTGGAGCATTTCTCCTATGAAGACAGGCTGAGAGAGTTGGGATCGTTCAGTCTGGAGAAGACTCAGTTGAGAACCTATATAGGTGTTCCTCTACCTGAGGGGGGCCAACAGGAGAGGTGGGGAAGGACTTTTTATCAAGGAATGGAGCGACAGGATGAGGGGTAATGGTTTTAAACTGGAAGAGGGGAGATTTAGATTAGATCTCAGGAAGAAATTCTTTACTGTGAGGGTGGTGAGACACTGGAAGAGGTTGCCCAGAGAAGCTGTGGCTGCCCCATCCCTGGAGGGGTTCAAGGCCAGGCTGGATGGGGCTTTGAGCAGCTTGGTCTGGTGGGAGGTGTCTCTGCCCAGGGCAGGGGGTTTGGAACTAGATGATCTTTAATGTCCCTTCCAACTCTGACCATTCTATGGTTCTATATAAGTGCAGAGAAGTTTCTTGAATGTGAAAGCCATAATCTTTGTCACTAAAGGTCAACTCTGAAGACTCAAAGCTGTTATGGACGAATTCAGGCTTTTCATAATTTATATGAAATGCGAGTCCACGTAAATGTTGGAGTATTTTGTAATTTGACATGGAAGAACTTTTTTAAGAACAGATTTTAAAGCTTTATAACTTTCCTTTTTTATTCATTTTTAGAGTTGCCTACACATGTTGGTTCATGTACTTATGCACATATATGTCCAGTGTACGGTTGTGGTGGACATATGTGGGTGTGTTCAGTTTGGCTTGGTATACACAGTTTGGATTGAGTGGTCAGATGGAACAGAGCTTTTCACAATGTAACTGAAGACCATGTTGAGTAGCTGCCTTTTTACTTCACGATGCTGATGTATTTATCTTCCTAAAGAATCCGCTTTGCAAATGCAGTCTCTTGCTTACTTGTAGGAATATTCCACTCGCTTGCTGTATCTGCAAAACTAAGGACAGTGTTCTGCAGTTACAGTGCTCTGGAGTGATGAGTCATTACAGACAGAAAACTTCCTCTACTAAACTACTGACATGTACTATGGTTGGAGAAAGTATTTTTAAGAACAGAACTGTGAAGAACTCGAGCATTTTCCCTTTTTGAATCTCAATTACAGGTCCATAATGAAGAAGAGAACCAAGAGCAAAGTGGAGAACACATAGAAGTGGTGGATGAAACAGCAGATGGAACTGAAATTAAAAAAAGGTAAATGGAGTGATATGAAAGCAAATAAGTATAAAATTATTCTTTCTTCTCCTTAAATCTGATTCTAAAATAATTTCTTACAGTGAGAATACCTTAGTAGGATATTTGGTTCTTCGTGACTGCATTTTTCTTTTCAGTACAACAGACATTTGGGGTTTTTCAGTTTGCAGACACATTTTCACTTGAGTGGTTTTGTTGGGGAGTTTTGCTTTGGTTTGGGTTTGTTTTTCCCTATCAGAAAATCAAAGAATAACTGGATCATGTGTCGAATTATGCTCCAGCTCATGAGACAGTCTGTCAGGTAGTCTGAGTGCCTAGAAATATGCATTTATTAGTATCTCTGCAGATGGTTATTAAGCTGCAAGTACTTGAAGACAAACCTGTATTTAGCATTTAAATTTTTGTCCACACAAGGATGATATTTTATAAAAAATCGATTGTTTTTCTTCCAGAACAGATTCTCACTGGACAGCTGTAAGAAGAGCTATCACAGAGGTAGGTGTATCTCTTATATAGCAACTTCATCTACTGTAACATTAATTTTTTTGTAGACAAGGTTTGCCTTTCACCAAACGCTGTATCTCTTAGTACAAGCATATGTTTTTACCTAACATCTCTATCTTATTTTTTGTAGTAAGAAATGCTACAGAAATGTTCTCTAGCACTTTAGAAATAGGCTGCAGCCCAGCCTGTGTGTCTGAAAGAAGATGTAAATGAGATGTCTTTTGCTGTTCTGCCACAGTAGTGTTACACCATTTCTTTCAAGGGTGTGATTTTGTTCTGTAACTGGCTACTCTGCTGCTGCTTTGAAGTGGAAGGGGGATTTAACAAAATCAGAGCCTGGCTGGGTCCATACATGAAACAGAGTAAAAGCAGTTACCAGAGATGGGCCAAACTGGCTTCAGATTAGAAGAGGTTACTGGTGCCCCAGGTCTCAGATATTGGTTGTGTGAGAGTTCTGAATAAAGATAGAATTAGATGTTACATAGCAGGAATACTAACATCTGTTTGTTTGTCTGGTTTTTAATAGAATGACACAGTAGAGGTATTGGCAACTATAGGAGCAGTTCCAGCAGGATTCCGCCTGTCCACGCTTTTCCAGCTCTTAGAAGAAGGTAAGGTTTCCTCATAACTGCAGTGCAGCATTCTCAAGTGTCTGTGGTAAGTTTCTTATCCTGATTATTAGCCTATTGGACTAAAATCAGTATTGATTACTTGGTAAGCTGTACAGGCTATATTTGACCCATCAAATAATGTATAAAAGTTTTTTGGTTTGTTTTTTTTTTTCTTCTACACAGAGTTTTAATTTATCTGTGTGAAATCCTGGCAACACAAAGGCAATGACAAATTTCTGAATGATTTCCAAAGATTTTCCTCTTGGGAAGATCCTTCCTGTTGACATTGCAGAAAATTATGATTTTTTTAATCTTTCTTTTTTTCTTAGAGATCCATTGGGAGTCTCTTCACCAAATATATTAGACATCTCATATTTTCTTAGCCTTTCTGTTTAAAACCATCTCAAGTAACTCGCTCTTTTTATTAATTAAATTACTGTGCTTCTGGAATGAAATCATGCAGAACACTTAGAAAGAGTAAAAGTACCCTTTTAAAAGGGTGCTTGTACAAGATACTTCTTCATAGTTTTGTTTGGACCAGTCAAATACTCAAATTGACTTTATCCACATCTGAATTTTGGGTGTTGTTCATTTTGTGGCAATAAAAATCATTAAAGAATTTTTGAAATTACTCTTGTTGTAGGTAATCAGTTTCGAGCAAGTTACTTTTTGCAGCCTGAACTTACTCCATCTCAGTGGGCTTTCAAAGACTTGGTGTGGAACTCTGAAAAAAATACTGTGAGTATTACTGGTAAGAAAACTATGGTGCTTTTGGTTTGAGAGAAATGACAGGATCTCTAGATGTGAATTTCCAGCACTATTCCCTATTGGTTGGGAAATATGGCTGTGAAACAGATGATAGATTTTGATGTCAATCTGGACTCCTTAGGCAGTAGATGTTATCATGTCCTACTCTATAATACGCAAAAAATCAGTACAAATTGTCATGTTGGGTATTTTTTTAAGAGTCACGTTTTAGCTTAAGTTTGTGGGTTCCTTCCCTGTCTGGGGTGAAGCAGATTTGCATGGGTGACTAGCCTGAATTTTTAAACCATGAACTTACGTTAGACACTGTGAAATCACCAATTTCATGTTCTTTGTTTTTGGCTAATGATCATGTTTTGATTTGCACCATTTTAAGAATATTTCTTTCTTCTCAAACTTTGATAGGACCTTCTATCTTTCGCACTAAAAATATTTGTAGTGAGTGAAAGGCTTATGAAAAAATTTTGCTGCTGCTGCTGCTCCTAATACTGTACAAGCTTTGTGCTTTGAAGAATTCAGTCTAGTGAACAATAGACTTGATCATCTCAGTAAATAAACAGGAATTGGTACCACGTGCAGGAGGAGCCTGTAGATTGAATCCTCCTTCTGTTGTCTGTGTTGCAGATCTATCCTAGACCCACTCGAGTATCCCTGATTGTGACTTTCTGTAGCTGTAAAATGATCCCTCTCCCAGGAGCCAGCGTACAGGTTCTCAGCAGACACGTCCGACTCTGTCTGTTCGATGGCAATCGGGTAAGCTGTTTGGCTGTCAAAAAAAGTCTTGAGGTGAGGATCTTTCAGGTGCTGGTCCCTCCGGTAGCCAGCTCCTCTAGATGTCTCACTCAGAGACAGACAGACACACACACACACAATCTGCCTCCCAAGCCACTTAACTTACTCTCTGATTACTCTGACTTGATACTCTCCTGAGATCACACGCTGACGTACATACCCCTCACTCTCTCACTTGCAGTCACCACAGACACGTAGGCCCCAGTAACCTGTGATCTGGCAAGTTGCTGGCACCTAGACATACACACACATTCGTGCAGAATAGAGAGTCTGTTCACCCAGAAAAATAGTTATAAATGGAGTTTAATGAGGAAACAGGACAGACTGCATTGTTCATGCGCTGGGCTTGGCCAGACATGCATACTTATCCCTCCGCTTTTCCACCCTTGTTCCTCCACAAAGCACCTTTATCCCTCCCTTTTTCTGCCTTTGGTTCCTCCCCTGCACATCCCATAGTAAGTGATGTGCAGTCCCAGAGGGCCCTCCCCTGCACAGCAGTGTCTCATACCCCTGAGCACTAACCCCTGTCACTCTGTAAGGTGATCAGCGAGCCGCTCCCCTTGACTCACCATGAGAGTCACACCTGGCCCCTGGGGCTGATGGCTGTTTTGGGCAGCACTGGGAGGGGTTGGGGTGGGAACTCCATTTCTCCATAATTTCGGTCCCCCACCTGCTATTGTGCCTCTTTGCTCCTTCATGTTTGTGGGGATGAGACTTTTCTGGGCTGATCTCGCTGCTGTGATGGGCCTGATCCCCTGAATGCTCTTGGGGTCAAAGGGACTGTTAGTGGTGTATGTGAGACAAGGGTGGTTGGAAAGTGCTCTGTGACTTCAGAGAAAACTTCCTCTGTAGTTCTTTAAACTGAAATCATCTGATGAAGTTGAAGGGAAAGCATTAATTTTATCTTTTTTGTGTGCAGAGTGTTGGATTGATCTGGGATAATACTGCATTTTCTTAAAGCTACGTAGCTTTCTGGAAAAACTTGTCTTAGCTTTTTTCACCACTTATAATATTTTAGGTGCTGAGTAACATTCACACAGTGAGAGCCACGTGGCAACCTAAAAATCCTCAAACATGGACCTTTTCTCCAAGGGTAGGTATCTTGCTCAGGGAGTTACATACCCAGCAACTATCTATTTACAGCTGCTTATTTAGTGGCGCCTATTGCATCTGATATTCATGTTGAAATAAAACATGCTGCAATTAAAATGAACATGCAGAAAAGAAAAGACTGGCTGAAGTGCATCAATTCAAACTAAGCCAAGTGTTTTAGCAAAAATGCTTTGGACAAGAGAGTTGGGGGGAAAGAAAAGTAGCAGGAGGGACTGGTGACCCAGCCAGTGGCACTGGTTAACTTTGAATTGATATCAGGCACACACTCCACTGCTCATGGAGAAGTGAAGAGACCAGCCACTTTTGCTTTGGCTGCATTAAAAAAATAGTGCTTCCATGTTTCAGGTGCCATGCAGCATTGTCATGTGTTACCTCAGTTGTTTCTGTGTTCTTGGAGGGAATTAAGTGCTTTTTTGACGTGTAAAGTTCTGTAATAGCTTGTCATCACACACAAATAAAGTACCTTGGTAGCAAAGCTGTGTTTCATGACAAGATAATGAATAAGGTTTCAACTTAAATTGGTTCTCCACTCATAATTTTCTTTTATATGCAATAGGATTGGGTCTGAGATGTTAAGTGAATGAGTGATTTGTTTGATGGCATTTAAAAAATAAAAGTGTTCTTTTTACAAGGTATATTCACTTTTTTTTTTTTCCTCCCTCTCTCCGTGTTAGGTAACGGGCATTTTACCCAGCTTGCTGGATGGTGACTGTTTTCTGTTGTCTGTGTTGCAGATCTATCCTAGACCCACTCGAGTATCCCTGATTGTGACTTTCTGTAGCTGTAAAATGATCCCTCTCCCAGGAGCCAGCGTACAGGTTCTCAGCAGACACGTCCGACTCTGTCTGTTCGATGGCAATCGGGTAAGCTGTTTGGCTGTCAAAAAAAGTCTTGAGGTGAGGATCTTTCAGGCGCTGGTCCTTCCGGTAGCCAGCTCCTCTAGATGTCTCACTCAGAGACAGACAGACACACACACACAATCTGCCTCCCAAGCCACTTAACTTGCTCTCTGATTACTCTGACTTGATACTCTCCTGAGATCACACGCTGACGTACATACCCCTCACTCTCTCACTTGCAGTCACCACAGACACGTAGGCCCCAGTAACCTGTGATCTGGCAAGTTGCTGGCACCTAGACATACACACACATTCGTGCAGAATAGAGAGTCTGTTCACCCAGAAAAATAGTTATAAATGGAGTTTAATGAGGAAACAGGACAGACTGCATTGTTCATGCGCTGGGCTTGGCCAGACATGCATACTTATCCCTCCGCTTTTCCACCCTTGTTCCTCCACAAAGCACCTTTATCCCTCCCTTTTTCTGCCTTTGGTTCCTCCCCTGCACATCCCATAGTAAGTGATGTGCAGTCCCAGAGGGCCCTCCCCTGCACAGCAGTGTCTCATACCCCTGAGCACTAACCCCTGTCACTCTGTAAGGTGATCAGCGAGCCGCTCCCCTTGACTCACCATGAGAGTCACACCTGGCCCCTGGGGCTGATGGCTGTTTTGGGCAGCACTGGGAGGGGTTGGGGTGGGAACTCCATTTCTCCATAATTTCGGTCCCCCACCTGCTATTGTGCCTCTTTGCTCCTTCATGTTTGTGGGGATGAGACTTTTCTGGGCTGATCTCGCTGCTGTGATGGGCCTGATCCCCTGAATGCTCTTGGGGTCAAAGGGACTGTTAGTGGTGTATGTGAGACAAGGGTGGTTGGAAAGTGCTCTGTGACTTCAGAGAAAACTTCCTCTGTAGTTCTTTAAACTGAAATCATCTGATGAAGTTGAAGGGAAAGCATTAATTTTATCTTTTTTGTGTGCAGAGTGTTGGATTGATCTGGGATAATACTGCATTTTCTTAAAGCTACGTAGCTTTCTGGAAAAACTTGTCTTAGCTTTTTTCACCACTTATAATATTTTAGGTGCTGAGTAACATTCACACAGTGAGAGCCACGTGGCAACCTAAAAATCCTCAAACATGGACCTTTTCTCCAAGGGTAGGTATCTTGCTCAGGGAGTTACATACCCAGCAACTATCTATTTACAGCTGCTTATTTAGTGGCGCCTATTGCATCTGATATTCATGTTGAAATAAAACATGCTGCAATTAAAATGAACATGCAGAAAAGAAAAGACTGGCTGAAGTGCATCAATTCAAACTAAGCCAAGTGTTTTAGCAAAAATGCTTTGGACAAGAGAGTTGGGGGGAAAGAAAAGTAGCAGGAGGGACTGGTGACCCAGCCAGTGGCACTGGTTAACTTTGAATTGATATCAGGCACACACTCCACTGCTCATGGAGAAGTGAAGAGACCAGCCACTTTTGCTTTGGCTGCATTAAAAAAATAGTGCTTCCATGTTTCAGGTGCCATGCAGCATTGTCATGTGTTACCTCAGTTGTTTCTGTGTTCTTGGAGGGAATTAAGTGCTTTTTTGACGTGTAAAGTTCTGTAATAGCTTGTCATCACACACAAATAAAGTACCTTGATAGCGTAGCTGTGTTTCATGAAGAGATAATGAATAAGGTTTCAACTTAAATGGTTCTCCACTCATCATTTTCTTTTATATGCAATAGGATTGGGTCTGAGATCTTAAGTGAATGAGTGATTTGTTTGATGGCATTTAAAAATAAAAGTGTTCTTTTTACAAGGTATATTCACTTTTTTTTTTTTCCTCCCTCTCTCCGTATTAGGTAACGGGCATTTTACCCAGCTTGCTGGATGGTGACTGTTTTGTCAGGTCCAACTCTTTGTATTCAGATATTGGTATATTATTTGAACTTGGCATCACTTATATTCGCAATGTAAGTGTGTGTAAATTTATAAATTGTTCCAAGCACAGGTTTATAAAGTGAACCATATTCAGTGTTAAGCTCCAGAATCTCAGCAGCGAACTGTGAGATCCAAATGGAAATTTAGCTGAACTGTTTCTAGTCTTGTTTCTAGCCTATAAGATTGTCTTCCTTTTGGCTTCTTGGAGGGAGGGGACATATGTTGGGTTTTGCTTGGCTTTTAGTTCTAGTCAATATTTAGAGAGTAAAATGCCTTCTGAGTAGTGGACATGAACGTACCTTTACTTTTACTGAAATAATTTCTGTTAGTCTGTGAAAGATCTTACATTATGTGATTGGAGAGGACCGATTCTCTTCACTCCTGCATTGTTTTTTCTGTCTTTGTGACTCATTTCAGACTACTGTGCTATATACAAAATTTTTAACTGTTAAATAGTATGCACACTGGTTTCCAGCTGCAATTGCTGCAGATACATTTATCTGTCTAGGATGTGCTTCTGAAAAGCAGAGCAGATAGTGATGCAATAAATGGTACGGCCTGTTAAGAACTACCATAATAGAAGGCAGATGCAGGCAGGAGCATAAGAAACACCAGCATTTAGAGGATACAGTGGCTTTTTGGAGCAGATCAGTGTTCTGAAAAATGCCAACCTTATAGCGTAGCTGTGTTTCATGAAGAGATAATGAATAAGGTTTCAACTTAAATGGTTCTCCACTCATCATTTTCTTTTATATGCAATAGGATTGGGTCTGAGATCTTAAGTGAATGAGTGATTTGTTTGATGGCATTTAAAAATAAAAGTGTTCTTTTTACAAGGTATATTCACTTTTTTTTTTTTCCTCCCTCTCTCCGTATTAGGTAACGGGCATTTTACCCAGCTTGCTGGATGGTGACTGTTTTGTCAGGTCCAACTCTTTGTATTCAGATATTGGTATATTGTTTGAACTTGGCATCACTTATATTCGCAATGTAAGTGTGTGTAAATTTATAAATTGTTCCAAGCACAGGTTTATAAAGTGAACCATATTCAGTGTTAAGCTCCAGAATCTCAGCAGCGAACTGTGAGATCCAAATGGAAATTTAGCTGAACTGTTTCTAGTCTATAGCTTATAAGATTGTCTTCCTTTTGGCTTCTTGGAGGGAGGGGACATATGTTGGGTTTTGCTTGGCTTTTAGTTCTAGTCAATATTTAGAGAGTAAAATGCTTTCTGAGTAGTGGACATGAACGTACCTTTACTTTTACTGAAATAATTTCTGTTAGTCTGTGAAAGATCTTACGTTATGTGATTGGAGAGGACCGATTCTCTTCACTCCTGCATTGTTTTTTCTGTCTTTGTGACTCATTTCAGACTACTGTGCTATATACAAAATTTTTAACTGTTAAATAGTATGCACACTGGTTTCCAGCTGCTGTAATTTTTAACTGTTTAAATAGTATGCACACTGGTTTCCAGCTGCAATTGTTGCAGATACATTTATCTGTCTAGGATATGCTTCTGAAAAGTAGAGCAGATAGTGATGCAATAGATGGTTAAGATGGTTAAGAACTACCGTAATAGAAGGCAGATGCATGCAGGAGCATAAAAAACACCAGCATTTAGAGGATACAGTGGCTTTTTGGAGCAGATCAGTGTTCTGAAAGATCTCAGCCATTTTGTCTCAGCCATTTGACTTGCTGCCTCTTTCTGAACACTTAAATTTTCATTATGGTTGGAGTCTTTCTTAGGTGAATCTTGGCAAGCAATCATGGGTGAAAGATGGAAAGTGGGGAAACCACAACAGTTAGCAAGCAGGGTATTAAATGGTGGGCAACAGAACTTTGAAAAGATGGCTAGAGAAGTTGCAAAGGGGAGTATTGCTGTATCTTCTCTTTCACTACTTTCACTGTATGAACTTAGGGTGCAAGAGTGGAGTGCAGTGCCTGTGGAGGAGACACATGCTGATAGCATGGTGGGGATGCCTAACTTGTGCAGGGAGATAAGGAGAGTGTACATCTGTAGGGAACTGGACTATTAAGTCCTGGTGATGACCAGCATGTTGGTGAGTGATGGTTCACAGAGACCCAATGGGGCATAATGGCCCTTCTCATGCTACTCCGAGTAGTCAAGGTTACAACAAAAGCTGTCTGCTTCTGTTCACAGAGTAAGTTTAAATGAAAGCTGGAGTATTTACAAGTTTCTATCTGTTTTAAGTGTTTTTTGGGTCTGGAAACAGATGGGTTGGCACACAGGATCAGCTAGCTCCCTTTCCCAGACTCTGTCCAGAGCTATAAATAAAGCTGTCCAATGCACAGGGTCACTGGCTTGGAAATGGTTGTCTCTGGAATCAGAAGGGTAAATCCTTTTGGTAAATTTTTTTCCCTCCTCCTTTCTGTCCTGCATTCTTTAGAGTATCAGTGCAGGTTTAGGGTGGGTTTACCTTTGCATCTGTGCATTTCTTTTTCAGGAGCTTTGATATACTTACATTTCCCTTAAATGTGTATTTCTTGGCTTTATAAATCCTCATCTCTTAAATATGTTCATGGATGACCAACTTCAGCAAAACTGTGTGTGCTGTTTGGTAAACATCTTCAAACACCTGTGAGTGTGACATAGTCAGTGTTTGCTTACTGCATATCTGGGGCTTTTACCATTTTAATGTGATTCTTCAAAATAATTGTTTGTGGTTCAGTTACTCGTTCTGGTTTAGCTGCTCAAGTTATTTATGTTTCTCTTTTTTTTCTAGACAACAGGTGAAAGAGGAGAGCTCAGTTGTGGCTGGGCATTTCTGAAGCTTTTTACTTCTGATGGAATGCCTGTTCCTTCCAAGTAAGTTTATTATGTTTTCCTTCTCTCTCTTTCTCTCTCCCTCTTCCTCTCTCTTTCTCTCTATGTATTCATATATGTCTGTATTTACATATATTTTAGGCTACTCTTTTTTCCTCTCTCTTTCTCTCTATATATTTACATATGTCTGTATTTACATATATTTTAGGCTAGGAGTAAAGTTCCTATTTCATACTTACACACTGATAGGGGCAGGTGTAATCCAGAGTAATGTGCAAGTTGTACTGGGTCTTGTGGTGAGAATGCTGATCCTGCTTCTACACCCAGTGTGTGTTCTACTAAGTTTCTGGGGGCTATTTCATACTTACACACTGATAGGGGCAGGTGTAATCCAGAGTAATGTGCAAGTTGTACTGGGTCTTGTGGTGAGAATGCTGATCCTGCACACCCAGTGTGTGTTCTACTAAGTTTCTGGGGGAAAAGTGCTCCCTGCACCCACACGTTTGAAATGTTACAAGTTAGTATGTGTTTAAATATATTCTTCAGTGGAATTTTAAAACTATAGAAACGTCTGGGAGTGACAATGTCCTTTTTAATTCTGGCTCTTCTTTATGTGCACTTTGCTGTATATCCCTTTCTCAAAAAAATAGGAGATTGGTGTCTACGACTTGGAAGCACAGAAGAGTTGTTGTAAATGAATCTCTTACCATTCACTTGGAGAGTGTGAATGAGCTTATATTTTTGCAGCTGATTTGTAATTAGTTCATGGGTCCAACAATCTTAAATAACAATAAAATGCACATATTTATATTTTATTAAATGTAGGAAAGCTTTCTGTTAACTTACAGAAATGATTCATTGTAGATCAGACTTGCAATTCTTGGGTTTTATCAAATATATATATGTGTGTGTATTCTGAATATATTTGGATTACAGGGCAAAAAAAAATACAAGAGACTTCTACTGTACTATCTCTTCTGAATCTGGATCTCTAACGTAGTTTTGCTATTTCATTAAGTTAACCATGGCATCTACAGAGTGAAATTGGATGCTTGCTTCAACAGTGACTTACTCTTGACAGAACTGGGATTACATTATTCTTCAACATTTTAAATCTTCCATATCTATAATTTCCTACGTAAGCGATGACTCCTCAAAAACATTTTAGTGACACAATTGCTAGGCTTCATATAAGAAAAATATTTGAGTTGTGTGGAAAACAGTGTTGCTAATTTATTTTAAAATAGTTAACAATTTTCCAATATAATACGTTTCAAATTTGTGATTTGAGGTTTGGTTACTTGATTAAGTTTAGTCATTTCATATAAAATACTATTCATAACATCAAGCACCACGTCAGTTTTTCATTTGAGATAGCAGGGTGGTTTCTTTCTCATAAAGTGGTTGTGCTGTTCTCACATATCCTTAGATCTTTCTATTTTAACTGTGCTGCTCTTCTTTAACAGGATGTATGAGCTGTTATTAAATGGTGGTACTCCCTATGAGAGAGGTGTTGAGGTTGACCCATCGATATCAAGAAAAGGTATGATTTCTCCTGAACATTATAGAAATTAATGATACAACAAGTGCTATACTTGCTTTACAACATGCAATGCTTAGCTGGGGCTCTCACTAGCGTGCAGTTACCACAGCCTAGTTTGCTTTTGTGTGTTCTCCTTTTGCATAAGATAGAGTTTATTGTCAGGGCTAGTGGGATTCAGAAGCATCTGCCAGTGCTGATGTTTCTATAATTTCCTGTGTCTGCAGGTGGAGGATTATTTCTGATAAGTGCATTGTATTTTTAACTGCACTTAACACTTCTTGGCTCTGGGGTGCTGGTGCACGGCTCAGCAGTAACACTGGTCTAGAAAGATCCCAAGCCAGGCTGTTCAAGTCCCATATCATCAATCCCATATAAGTTATGTATGTAAATATGCTACAGAATATCTATACTGCTTCTTCCCTCTGGGGCTGAGTAAAACTTCACTAAGAGTTGGTTCAGATGGTAGACTGCTTATATTTTAAATAAGGGTGGCCATGGCTTTCCTCTGGAGGCTGTAGTAACATCCATTTGCCAGTGACACATGCTGCCAGCTATAGAAGGCCTTTACCTTTGGGGTTTGGACACTTACCTCCACATTGCTTCACACATATTATGAATCCATCATCCCAGAGAGAGGTAATAGCTCACGTTAGACAAATTGTTGATATAGCTGATATGTTGATGTATTTTCAGATGTTCAATTCCTCCTGGTTTTAGACCATCCTTAAACTTATTTTAGCAAAACATCTCTTGCCAAACTTAAATGTCCATTCTTGTAATATAATTTTTAATGTTCTTTCAGAATGACAGAATCTCATATTGGGTATTTATTTCTAAAGCAGGCAGTGGTGTTTTTCATCAGTTTATAACGCTCAAGAAACAGCCCGTGCTTGTAGTGAAACTGAGGTCTTTAAGCACGCAGTCAAAAGACATCCTGAAGTAAGTATTTGTGTGTGCCATAAAATTACATTATTGTGCTGCCATAAGATCAAAGAATCAAATCCCAGAATGAAAAAGTATTCCAGATGGCCCAGAGTGGTCCCAGAGATCTGAAGTGTTCCCTTTCCCTGGAACAGTGGCTATGCAAAAATCTGAGGGTCGCATCACCTGCATATTGTACTCAATCTTTGTTTGACACTTGGAGCTATTGTGTTGAAAACAAAAAGTCTTTATGTTTAGATAAGATTGAAAACTGCAACAGCAGGAGTCTGGCTGTTGTGACTTATCAATGTGCACCTTCAAAAGTTGTGACAGATTCATGGACGTGCCGCTATGAGCTAATAATTTTCTCCATGAAGCTGTTGTTACCCTCAAGTTTTGCTGAACAATGCTTTGTAGGAGCACTTTTGAATAAAAATCTCAACTGCATGTTGTTCATTTTCCCAATAGTTTGCTACCAGAAACGTTAATTGGCAGCATGTGCTACATCCATCTCTTGATATTTTATCGACAAATACTTGGTGATGCACTCCTGAAAGACAGAATAAGCATGCAAAGCACAGGTAAGGATTGCTGTTGTGGAGAAGAACTCAGTAATGGAGAGTGTCTTGGAGAAAGATCAGGTTCCTAAAGAGACTGACTCTCTCAGGAGTCTCCTGTTTATAAAAGAAAGCAGGAGTCTGCAGGAGCAACTCGCTGATACAGGGTACTTGGAGAATTTTGTTCCCTGGTATTGCTGGCACTGAGCGACCATCTCGCAAGGTTAGGAAGTCGTGCTCCCTGTGTAGAGGATTTCAGTGCTTTAACTTCCATCCTGTAGGTGTTGTGGGGCCAAGTGTTGTCCCTGTTGATAAAAGAGAACACCCTCTTGCTGTGAACACCACCACACGGTGTGTTTGCATTTCAAACTAGTAATATTTCAACCCCTATCTGATTTGTTGCCCTGTTTGACATCAGTTCACATCACAGAATGCAAAAACCACAAGAATAGTTTTGTTTTCTGTGAAGTATGAATTAAGTGCTTCCAATGAAATTCTTATTTAAAAAAGCCTACGTGGATAGGTAAAGAGTTATTTCTAAATAAATAAAAATAAATAAAAAGCAAATAAAGCTAAAGGATTATTTAGAAGAGATGTTTTGTTTTCACCTCCCATGCAATGAGAGATTAGACACACACACAGGTTTACTCATGCATTTCTAGTGTATGCGTGTTCTCTCAGTTAGAGAAGAGATTAGGCAGGTGTTTCTGTCATTGAGGCTAAGTCATCCTCTTTTTTTTTTTTTTTTTTTTTTTTTTAATTATTATTTACTTATTGGCTAGTGCCACAGGGGGAGACAGAAGTGGAAGGGTTCTGCTATTAGAACTTGGTATCTTTCTCTGGTTTTGCAATTCTTTTTCTTTCTGCATCTCTCCTTCAACAGAACTGTAATACTTTATAGTCTTCCCCATTTTTAAATCGATTTGAAATATGGAAAAATTAAATTTTTCCATATTCCATGTAGTACAACTGTACTACAGGTGAATTTATATTGGTACTGCAAAGTGATTTGCTTGTATTTTCTCCTGTTTCTTCTCCAGACTGAATGATGTGTTATCTGTTTCTAGGGCAAATTAATTTCTTGTGCATTTACTGACATTTTTAACTTACAATCTTTAGCCATACTTTGGCATCTGAATTACAAATTCCTCTTTCAAAGGTGCTCAGAATTTAATTCCCTTTGTGATTTTCATGAACTTTAATATACATTCTGAGAATACTGATTTCAGTATCTGAAAGTCTGATGCTTTCATAAATTAATGCTTTCTGTAATAAACTTATAGAGAAACTGAAAATGCTTAGTTATTAAAGGTAATTAATGCTTTCTGTAATAAAGAGAAACTGAAAATGCTTAGTTATTAAAGGCCAGTTGAGAACTGCCCTACTTACTTGATTTGATCTTTATAGGGGGCTGATGACCTCTTCTGGAGTCAAACTGCATCCATTTGGATTTAGATTTCATTTGGAATGATTTAAAGGCTTTACCTCAGTGTTTCAGCAGTTCTTCTGGTGACATTTTCTACTTTTTTCTGATATAACAGAGGAAGATTTCTCTTATTTCAAAATCAACTACCACTTTAGAAAAGACGACTTAAAATGTCTGTTATATTTCCCAAAAACAATCAGTTCTGGCTTGCTTCCATTAAATGTTTTGTTATTAGTAAATGGTTAGTGTTTACTAAACTTTCCATCGACTTCAATGTGAAGAAACAACAGTGTACATTAAATATTTAAAATCCCAAGAGAAAGAAAACATTTCAACCAAAATTCACTTGTATGTATATGTCACTTGTAGCGCTCCTGTAATCTTATCCACAACCTCATTAATTAAAATAGTTACAGGACCCCTGCCCACTGGGGCTCGAGATCTGCTGCCACTTGCCCTGTTATCTCAAAATCGTACATGCCACAAACCAGTTTAAGGTAGAATGAAAGTGTTTATTCCTAACAGCCAAATCAGGCAGCACAATTTCAGGTATTTATAAAAAAGACAGGTGCAGGAATGAGGAAAACCACCTCAGTCTACCCTTAGGTTAAATCAGTAAGTTCTGACTCTGGAGTTACTATTGCAGCTAATTTTCCCTTTGAAATATTCTGAGGGGAGGGGATGTGCTGAATACCTTGATGTGTCAATACCTTGTAAACCGTCTGGCTTCTTCCTTAGCCTTGAATATGTTTGTTTTCTGTTTCAGATTTAATCTGTAATCCTATTTTAGCAACTTTCCCTCAACTCATGGATCAGCCAGACTTGATGGACGCACTTCGGGTACGTTATCTACATCACGTTCAACCCCAGCTGACATGTCAAGATATCCTCATAGTTTGCAAAATTTGAGCTTTTTTTATCCTGTGAAAAGGTAAAGAGCAAGGCCAAACATCAGCAAAGTTTTGTCTGTTTCAAGTCTGTGCAGATCTGTTGTGCCTTAGTGCCTTCAAAATTGCAAGAGAACGCTAGAGCACGTGCAGAAGGGATGGACAGACAGACAGGCTGGTGTGAGCACTGCTAGCCACAGCACGAGAGTGCTCGGCTGGATTAGCCATCTGAATCTTTGTCTTGCTTCTAGGACAGCACTGCTTTTGTGACAGGTAGGGGCTGATTTTAGCTTCTGACTGGCAGGAGGACAGTGCTCACCATATTTGCACCGCAGTCCCTCGCAGGTGTCCTAGTACCAGACAACAACAGCTGAGTTATTTCTGCCTGAAGGACACGACTGTCAGACTTTGTCAGGCTTTGGGGTTAGGCTGCATTTCTCCATGCTTGTAGAGTGGAAAAAAAATCAGATTCAGTTGTGATTGATTTTTTTTTTCTTCTGCAAAGTGGATCCCCCTTGATTTAATTTATATGGCTCTAATAATTGCAAGTCTTCAAATCCTTGCAACTGTAAAATTTGGTGGAATGGCTGTTTGCTTAAATCAACTAAACTGGCACAAGAGAGGAATGGGGAGTTGAGGAAAGTGGGACTGCAACAGGAGCTTAAACTATTGTGGAATTTCAGCAAGAGAAATGTCTGCAACTAAAAATGCAATTACAGAGTCATAGAATGGTTAGGGTTGGAAGGGACCTTGATTTAATTTATATGGCTCTAATAATTGCAAGTCTTCAAATCCTTGCAACTGTAAAATTTGGTGGAATGGCTGTTTGCTTAAATCAACTAAACTGGCACAAGAGAGGAATGGGGAGTTGAGGAAGGTGGGACTGCAACAGGAGCTTAAACTATTGTGGAATTGTCTGCAATGAAATGTCTGCAACTAAAAATGCAATTACGGAGTCATAGAATGGTTAGGGTTGGAAGGGACCTTTAAAGGCCATCTAGTCCAACCCCCCTGCAATGAGCAGGGACATCTTCAACTAGATCAGGTTGCTCAGAGCCCCATCCAACCTGATCTTGAATGTTTCCAGGGATGGGGCATCTACCACCTCCCTGGGCAGCCTGTTCTGGTGTTTCACCACACTCATTGTAAAACATTTCTTCCTTATATCTAGTTTAAATCTTCCCTGTTTTAGTTTAAACCCATTACACCTTGTCCTATTGCAACAGGACCTGCTAAGAAGTTTGTTCCCATCTTTCCTGTAGGCCTCCTTTAAGTACTGAAAGGCCACAATAAGGTCTCCCCGGAGCCTTCTCTTCTCCAGGCTGAAGAACCCCAGCTCTCTCAGCCTCTCCTCACAGCAGAGGTGCTCCACCCCTCTGAGCATCTTCATGGTCCTTCTCTGGACTCTCCAAAAGGTCCATGTCCTTCTTATGTTGGGGGCTCCAGAGCTGGACTCAGGACTCTGGGGGGGTCTCAGCAGAGTGGAGTAGAGGGGCAGAACCACCTCCCTCAACCTGCTGCTTGCACAGCTTTAGATGCAGCCCAAGATGTGACTGGCCTTCTAGGCTGCGAGTGCACATTGCTGGCTCATGTCCAGCTTTTTGTTGCTTTACATCTCCACAATCTCAGTTTGATTTTACATTTCATTTCATTTTAGAGCGCTTGGGCAGACAGAGAAAGAATGCTGAAGAGATCTGAAAAGGTAATAAAGTACAGGTATTTTCTTTAACGTATCTTCAATCTGATTTGAACTAGAAGCTTTCTGTCAGTGTTACTGGTAATTAACTTTTCTTCTCGCCATACATTTATTTAGAAAATGTAGATATGCTAAATGCAGTTTGTAACATTTCTTACCCATATTTATAACTGTAAACTAGGAGAAGAAGGAATATGAAATTAACTTGTAACTTTTTGTGTCAGTATTCAGAAGAAAGAATATGAAATTAACTTGTAACTTTTTGTGTCAGTATTTCTATGTGGTTGTTAGTGGGGAAGCTATTACTGGCTCATACCCAAAGTGTGGCTCCCTTTCATGATGTGCTTCAATACTTGACTGGTAAAAGCTTTCCACTGGTACAAAAGGGGCTGTGTATGTCCACAAAATAATCTTTCTTCCTCCAGCCTCTGAGCTCCAGTCCTCCCACAGTCTGCCTGGAAAAAGGGAGATTTGCAGAATTTGGGGGTCTATGTCAGATGGTTGTAATCTCCTGTTTCAGTGTGTAGATGGCTGGAGAAGAACCAAATTGGCCGTGTCACCAGGCTGACCTGTACCTTGTCCTGCCTCCTGTCCTCTGGACAAAAGGAAGCTGTAGGTAACTGAATGAGAAGGGCATTGGCTCTCGATCCAGGACACTTCAGTTGGGAGCAGCACAGGGTATCTCATTCATTGCGTTTGCTGCTGAGCAGATACATGAGATCTCCCCATTTATGCAAAGAAAACAAAATTCTGTTGAGTCAGAATCGCTCTCTCAAGGCCATTCATCCAAAATGAAAGCTGATCTGCTCAAAGAATTAGTAACTCCTCAGTATCCTAGAACCATCCAGTTTTACCTGATTTTTGTCGTGTGCCACTCCCATGGCAGGATTGCTTCCTGGTGAGTTCTTACTCCTCCTTTGCTCCTTCTCACTCCTCCTTGTGTGGTTATAAGATGCTTGGCTGCTGAATCTCCTGCTGAGACATTAACTGTTGGATGCCAGTCGTAGCGCTCGCGCCTCGGTAACGTTTCTGCAGGAGTCTTGGTGGTCAGTGAGTTTTCCAGGAGGAGTTTTCCAGGAGGAGTTTCCAGGAGGCAGTGCTCTCTGCGTTTCCTTTCACGAAGGGGGCTTTCTAGCGTGCACGTGGAAAATGAGGCACACAAATCTTGTCTAGTTAAAAGTGCTTGGGATCTTTCGGGGTTTGGTAATTCTACCAGGCTTCTTCTCGGTCCCTGGGGTTCGTAAAGCTGGACAGGGGAGGGTGTAATTCTCACCACACACAGAATGTCCTGTCCAGGTGTGAACAAGCAGCACTTGCAGCATGGCTTTACCTCCTGCTAAGAGCCACGTGCTGCCAGGAGTGTGGGATTGCTGCAACTCCATCTAGGGCAGCAGAGAAACAGGTGGGGTTTGGGTTTAAAGGCAGGGAGGATGTGGCACTGCCCCGGCAGCTGTGGCTGACACCTGTGGTACCCTTGGCTGCCTTGGACAGTTGTCACACGCTGGTGTTTTTAGCAAGAAATAGGAATAACCCGTGAGCAAAGGGCTGTCGGTGCCCGTTGCAGGGGTTGCTGGTTTGTGGCAGCACTGGCAGGGTTTGCCTGCACATCGCTGCTTTTCGTTTCGAAAAGTAGGGGGGTTGAAGACCAGATTTGTCGATCTATAATTTATATAGCATACTTCTTGGTGGTAAGTTTGAGGGTCATCTGAGCCAACTGGTGCTTGTTTCAGAAGGTCAGATCTCTTCCCATTGTTATCCTGGGAACTGGGGGTTATTGAAGATTTTCTTATTTCGTTTGTTTTGGTTTTTTTTCCATTTGTACAATACTTTTGTAGATGTGCTCGGCAACACCGTGTATTTACACTGAAGTATTTTCAAATACTCTTCTCTGCAGAGGGATCGAGAATTTATGAAGTCTCTGTTTATCCTGGTGTACCACGACTCTGTCCTCCCTCTCCTCCAGTCCACCCTCCTCCCCAGCTACAGGTGGGCTGAGGAAGAGTCCGAGGCATCTCGCTGGAAGGCGATTGCTGACTTCCTGAAGCAGAGCCGAGAGAACGACGGGGCACTTCGGTATCTGCTGTCATCAGAGAACACTCACAAACCCTTTGACATCTCCGAGCTGGCTTATGACTTCTTGGGAGAAGCGAGGGAAAACAATCCTGGAGTATGAATGGATTAATGAAGAACAATTCATGCCATGTAAGAACGGAGTAACAATATAAAGAATTTCTTACAAAAAGGAACTGTGTGCTATCTGAATTCTAATGAATGTTAACGCATTTAACATTCTGAGAGACTAAAATTATTTGATCAGTTTAACTAATGGAAATTAAATTTTAAATTTTGCCCTTTGCAACGTTAGACAGGGCCATGGTTGCCTGTTGCTCCCTGTACCTCTTGTAGCCACACTGAGTGTCATATTTTGCCTGAGCTGATCAAATGCTGAGGCAGCACTCTTCTCCTCTCATGCCACTTCCAATTAATTTCCAGTTTTGTTTTAATCAGGGTGAATAAAAGACTCTTTGTCACAGCACCCCAGGAGATGGGTAACAGGCAAGGAAAATAGCAATGATCTTTAAGAATGTTGCTGAGCCAGGTCGGACAGGTTAGGGAAAAAGAATTGTCTCTTGTCCAATCAGCAGACAGCAGGTCCTTCTGTATTTAGACTGTTTTACTGTTTTTCTTTCCCACTCAGGAAAAGGTTGGGTTATTCAAAGGAATGTGCTTGACCCTCCTAATACAAACAAAAGCTGGTGAGGATGGAGGGCAGGCCGTGTTTCCCCTCTACGTGGCCATGCCATGGGGCAGCTCCCCCCGTGCTGGCTCTCTGGGGGAGCCGGGGGGACATCCCTGAGGTGGACCAGGACACTAAAGGCTGCTGTTCCATGAGCAGTTTGTACCCAGAGGCCAGAAGTGCTGCTGCTGCCAGGGGGGAGTTACCGATGGGGCTTCTGTTTGGCACTGGAGTCTCCAGGTGCTTTCTGTGCCAGGAGGGTTTGTTGCCATCGTGTCCCGTGAGGTGGGTGGGTACCGAGTTGTGCACAGATTTGAGTCTGAGCCAGGCACTGGTTTTGTCTGGTGTGAAATGTTTTAAAACAAGATCTTTCAAAGACCACAGCTCCCTGCACAGAGCCTGAAGCCAGCTCCCGCCAGCAGTGGCTGTAAAGCTGGAGCCTCCAGAAATGCCACAAAGCACTTCCCCGGCCTAGGAGCGGCTCAGAAGATGAGAAACATTATGGATTTGATCTTTGTTCTGTTATTGCACAACAGCTTGGCATAAAAGCCACATTCCTAGGGCATCACTTGGCTCTCCTAACAGAAATATATCTTACCAGGATATTGTCCTCCTCCTGCTGCAGAGTATTGCCTGAGACACTGAATGACTTTAAGCCATGAGGCAGAGATGCCACCTTTAGCCTTTCATCCCACCAGTTATCCATGACTTATGGGGTGAAGTGGAGTCCTCTGGAAAAAACAACATGTGCTTGTTGAATTGAAAGCGCATTTTCCAGGAGGCAGAAGTTAAAGCTGTCCCGGTAGCTGTCCTTCAGACCTTTCTGGGTGTTTAGGGGGACACACAGGCAAGTCCTCCCATCTCTTACCAGTGTGTTGAGTTGTCTGTAGAAAACGTTTGGCTGCAAGTTTTCGAAGGCTGGGTGTGCCTGTGGGGGGGTGTAGGGGGGTGTCTGACGTGAACACAGAGCAGAAACCTGAACAGAAAAGGGGAGGAGGCAACAGCAGTGGAAGTGAAAATATTTCAGGCTTGAAAGAGTGCCAAGGACAAAAACCCATTGCGGGAAACATTTCCGCCCCGGCGTGGGGTAGGATTTTTTTTCTTTCCCCTCTCGTTAAAGCCCTCGAGTGGATTGTGTGCCGGCGGCAGGGCTGGGGTCCTGCTGCTGTCCCATCCCAGCGCTGGCAGCAGGGTGTGTGGAGCCAGCCCCGGTGACTGGAGGGCTCCTTCCGCGGCGCGGTGCCAGCCTGGGCTGGTTTCTGCGATGACCTCCCTGTGGGTGTGTCGGTTAAAACCCCGCGCCGGCGGTGTGAGCCGCAGCAGTCACGGCACCAGCTGAGGAGAGATGGCCTCGGCCTGTAACCCCCCGGCCCCCACGCAGCCTGCCCTGCCCTCCGGACCCGCCGTCTTCAAAACCATCCCCTACGCCTTCATCCTGCCGGAGATAGTGAGTACGCCGAGAGTCGTTGCGTTACAGCACCCCACTAACATTCCTAATCAAGCTAAAAAATTGGGGAGCAGCCCCTGGAACAATCCTCAGGACAGCGTTAATGGGAAATAACATCTTTTATTTTAGCTTATACTGAACGTGCAAAGGGGGGGGCTTCGTGATGTAATTTTTTTTTTGGAACAGCTTGAGGACAAGACACGCTCCAACTCCATCCCAGAGCCCGCCTGGGTGTTGCCGGCTGCTGCAGGGCTGGGAGAGGCTGAGGAGCTGCTGGTGCCTCTGGGGCAGGAGCAGCTCCAGTCATTGCGTAGAAATTGCTTGAAAATCACGATAATTTTGCTCACTGTGTTAAGTCTGTCTGAGGGCTTGGAGGAATCGTGTGTCTTGTACCATGTGACGTTCCGTGGATCTTTCGATTGTTTCTGGGTCCAGAGGGCACCTGGTGGGACTGGCTGAGATAACCACGGGTGTACTTTGAGACATGACACAGCGACCCACGCACAGTCACTGGGGCTGGGCTCTGCCATGTGCTGCCTGCGCCAGTGGGCTCCCATCCCCACCGCCAGCTGGGAGGAGTGTCACCCACCAGAGCTGGAGTGGCACAGGGCGGCGTGAGTTCATTCAGATAACCCCACCACGAACATCTGAGGTGGACCCAGAGCAGGCGTCTCACTCTGTGGAGTCAGGAGGAGACTTTCTTGTGCCATGACTCCTTGTGCCCAGGTTAACGAGCGGGCAGGGCTGGGCTGACACAGCCGTTCACCTTCCCCAGATAAAAGCACATTTTCTGGCTTCTCTGCCAAAGCCTTCGGGGCGAGATGTTTCCTTGTGTCGAACACGGCAGCACGGTGCCCTTTCGTAAGAAATGGTTTGAAGTATTTCTCAAGAGTCTTCAGGGAAACTCGTGCCAGCTTGCGGTGCCGCTGTTGTGCTGGGATGCTCCGGGAGGCTGGTCTACACTGACTGAAGATGCAAGGCTTCCCACGGCCACCCGGGCCACCCCAGGAGGGAGGAGAGAAGAGACTCGGGGAGGAGAAGGGGCTTTTCCCATCCCCTGCTCATTGGAGGCACCTGTGTTTGTCCCTGGCAGCTCTGTGGGACCTGGGTGTGGATCCTCGTCGCTGCTACCACCGTCGCCTTCCCACTGCTGCAGGGATGGGTGATGTACGTGTCCCTCAGCTCCTGCCTCATCTCCCTGCTGCTCCTCATAAGCTACCTCTTGGGCTTCCACAAAAACAGCGAGAACTGGAAAGTGATGGTAAGGAGGGGCTGGGGCAGTGGCAGGTGGTGGTGGTAGCGCGGGCACAAGATGACCAGAGCTGGTGACGGGTCCAACCAGCTGCCAGCCTTTCTCCAAACAACCACCCCTTGCCTCCTCTTGCCTCGTTGGGCAACGCCAGGGGAAGCTGTGTGGGAACAGGGAGGGTTTGGTGTGGTACAAGGTCTGGTCCCAGCCCCTGGCTGGGTGGGTGTGGGTGTGTGTGTCCTGTTCCAGTGCTCACAGGTACAGATGGTGGACCTTGTCCTCAGGGCAAGTCGGAGAACAGTCCTGGGCAGGCGCTGATTCTCGCTGCTCCCTTGTCCCGCAGGACAGTTTGTACCACGGTGCCACGGCCATTCTGTACATGAGCGCTGCTGTCCTGCAAGCCAACGCGACCATCAGATCTGAAACCGGCCCACACTCACCCCTTTACTACCAGCTCAACAGCGCGGCCTCGGTGAGTCTCTCCAGGAAACCCAGCAGGCCAGAGCACCCCCAGTTCCCCCTGGGAATGCAATATTGAAGCCACAGCAGAGCTATCCCAAGCCCAGGAGCTGGTCAGAACTTCAGCTCCTCATCTCTGTTGTGCTGTGCAGCCAGCATGGCCTCCTTGGGCTCCAGCAGCTCATGGACAGCCTTGTATGGCTGCCTCCCGGGCAACACGGGGGGCTCTGCCTGTTCTTTGAGGCTGGAGAGAGGTCTAGGCTGGGGGGTCTCCCCCGGTCAAGAGCACCGAGAGGAGATGGGGTTAGACTCTCCCAGCTGATCCCAGCTTTTGCTCTTTTTCCTCTCATGCAGTTCTTTGCCTTCATCACAACCTTCCTGTACATCCTCCACGCTTTCAGCATCTACTACCAGTGAGCCTGGCGGCGCCGGATTCGCCACTGCGGAAAGAGAGCTTTCCCAGGGAGAGGGATGCAGCCATCTTCCACCAGAGTGTCCTGGCCTGGGCCTGGCACCGACCCTGGGGGGAGGGCAGTTGCTTTTTCATTAAAGGAGGGATTTTTGTACAGCGTTGTTGGGTTATGTGCTTGTTGGGGTCATTTTGCACCCGGCCGGTGGGCGACACAAGGGGAGGGATGGGGTGCAGGCTCCCAGCCAGCCTCCCACTCTGATGTTCCACTAAATAATAATGACCAAGGGAAGAGAAGAAAAAATAATAATAATAATAAAAAAAATAATCACTGTTTCTTCAGCAGTTTCCTTCCTTTTATTATTTTCATATGTCCGGTTCAGCTAGATCACTCCCCAATACATTAATTCATAACAGTACAATACTGTGTTCCTTGACTTTCTGATAATTTGGTATATGCAGTACTTAAAATAAAGCATCTACAACAGTGTCTGACCAAATAGATTTCGACCACCATATAAGCTCTGTTCATTGAACAAGCTAATTTTACTCCGTAAGAGTTAAAAATTTCCTTTCGAAAACTCAGAAAGTGTTCACAGACTTGGAAAGCTGCAACAGACTTCTTAAACAAGAAAATCATAGAACTTCTAACAAACTTCTAGATATAGTATAAAACAGCTTGAAAAGACTTATTACTACAGTTATTTACAGTAGTTCTCCAGTGTCTGCAAATTGTCATTACAAAATCTGCAGCCAGGGAGGGTTAGTCACTGGCAGCACCCTCACCTGGCACTGGCTTTACAGGAGTTCCTTCCTCTCTCCATCCTCAGCAACTGGTGGAGGGAGCTCCCTCCTCTCTCTGCACCAGATAATCCTCCACGTCTGGGATGGCGTAGGCTCGCAGGACATCCACGTAGAGAAGGTAGTCCTGGAGACAGGCTGGCAGTGGCAATTCCCGGATACATCGGTCCGACCGCAGGCGTTCGCTCTTTAAAATGGATCGGATCTCAAGGCGACAAAGATGTGACAGGGAAGGGATGGAGGCTGAAAATGTAAAAAAACAGTGAACAGGACACCACGGGATGACACCACTTGCCCACAGTTACTTGGTTTGGCTGGGTCCCATCTGAACCCCCCAGTGTCTGGCAGATAACGAAGCAGAGTTCTCAACAGCCAAGGGCTGTTGCCTGCTAGAATCAGCATTTTTGGGATATCCCTCTAGGGGCTAGAAGTTACCTTAAACTTCTAGAAACAAAGTACCAAAGAATCATTTCATCCTTAATCAGAAAGTTTCTTCTAAGGAGCCTAGAAGAGCTCCCTGCTTGGGGAGAGAGAGGCCCATGTCATCACACAATACATGAAAAGTCAGGTCTACAAGTAAATCAAGCAACAAAATAACACAAGGGAAAACACTTAGAGGGTAAGTATGAAATGACAGCATGACTCTGTGGCACGTGATGCCAAATGTTCTTACACGTTCCTACATGACTTGACTTAGGACAAGCCAAAAGTTTCACAAACCTGTCGGTAAGCGTGCATTCACTCAGACACAAACTTTCACATTATAGATCAGCTTATCCTGACACAGAACTCTAATCCCTCCAAACTCTCCTGGAGTGGCTTCTCCATTCACTTCATTCACAAGGAATCTGTAGCATTAACCGCGCCGTATCTCAGTTCGTAAGGGTAAGCGTGGCAGGTGTAGGACTTCATGGGGCCACACATTTTGCCAGGCTCCAGCTGGAGGTGTGAACACCCACCCTTGAACTTTTCTGCATGAACCATTCATTTTTATTTCCCTGTGCTCACTGACATGGCCAGCTATAAATGAGTCACTACAGAGACTCCTGAGTGCGATCTTTTCAGTAAGATAATGCATGACCTGGATGGTAAAGCTGCTTTTCTAAAGGGTGAATGCCGTGAGCACTGGTGTTTTACTGGACAATCAATTATTGAATCCTTTTGGCTGACCAAATTTTGATCACAGGAGCAACAATGAACAGCTAGATTCGTAGGTATTTGGTGTGATGTTCTATATGGTTTGGTCGGTAAGCGTGCATTCACTCAAACACAAACTTTCACATTATAGATCAGCTTATCCTGATACAGAACTCTAATCCCTCCAAACTCTCCTGGAGTGGCTTCTCCATTCACTTCATTCACAAGGAATCTGTAGCATTAACCGCGCCGTATCTCAGTACGTAAGGGTAAGCGTGGCAGGTGTAGGACTTCATGGGGCCACACATTTTGCCAGGCTCCAGCTGGAGGTGTGAACACCCACCCTTGAACTTTTCTGCATGAACCATTCATTTTTATTTCCCTGTGCTCACTGACATGGCCAGCTATAAATGAGTCACTACAGAGACTCCTGAGTGCGATCTTTTCAGTAAGATAATGCATGACCTGGATGGTAAAGCTGCTTTTCTAAAGGGTGAATGCCGTGAGCACTGGTGTTTTACTGGACAATCAATTATTGAATCTTTTTGGCTGACCAAATTTTGATCACAGGAGCAACAATGAACAGCTAGATTCGTAGGTATTTGGTGTGATGTTCTATATGGTTTGTATTTTAATTACTCTCAAGCGCTTAATGTTTGCTTATTTGCTTAAGGAACAGGATAGACACTTCATTGGAAATAAAAATCAAATTAAAAATAATAAAAATCAGTGGGATATCATCTAGAAAACACAACCAAGTAATATTGATCATCTTCCCTTAAATCTTACAAGAAGCTGGACAAATCATTTCAGGAAGGTACAGAATTAATTTACATTCAGTACCCATACTTTATAGCACACGCATTAACTTGAAGTGGAGAAGAGAGACTGAGAACACCTACTCGAAACCTGCTAACTCTGAACTGAACGAGGTAATGAGTAAAATTAATTGAAATATTTTTGGCTTGCTTGTTTGATTGTCCAGGGTAACTGCTATTTCTGCTCCCCGTTTTGTGGACAAGCACTCTCCATTGAACCTTCTTTGCCAAACACAAAGCTGTTTCCCGTTCCCAGCCTGGAAGCTGGCAGATGGAGACTGTTTTTCCCCAACTGCACTGCTTACCAAAATGACTCCTGGGAGTCCAAGCAAACTTCTCTTTGCAGTCTGAAACGTCCTGCTCCACAGCTGGAGGAAGCCTCTTCCAGTTGGTGAACTCCAGGGTGAAATTAAAGGCATCGTCGCTCACAGAGAAAATCCTGCGTAATGAAAACTCCCATAAAATATTTTACACAATAGCATAAATACAGTAATGAAAACAGCACATGGAAAGCTATTTTCTAACAAATTCTTAATGTGCATCCTAAACCCAGAAACAGAAAGCCAGTAAAGAGAAATCCAAAGTAATTTTAAAAGCATGAGCTTTTACTAATGGAATTTTTCATGAGTGAAATTTCTTCTTAAAATTTTCCTAAATTCTTACAAGTAAGTTAAAATTCTTAAAAGTAAGTTAGACTGTAAGAGAAAAGTAGAAAAGTACCTTCTCTGAAATTTAAATGCCTCAGTAATAGGCACCATTCTCCCTGCACTAATTTCTTACTCCATTTCCACCTAAACTTTAATAAAGGCAGCAGAGCGTTATAAGCATTACCATCAGTTTGGGGGAAAAATGTACATACATTCAGCTACTTAAACAAAAAAAACCAAACTCACAACAAAACCAACGAAAACAAACCCAAGAAAAGTCCCCTCAAATTTCACAAGTGTTCCAGGCTCTCCTCCTACCAGAGATCACAGTTATATGTATTCAGAAATCAATATGACTCGCATTTCAAATCTTTAGCATGTGTAAAGAACATTTTGTGATAGCTCAACTGAACGGAGGGTGGAAGGAGCTTCTTGGCTAGAGGTACACACCCCGGAATTTTCATGAGTGGAAATCTAAATGCTCTAAACACACAAAAATACTAGACTAAAATTTTTTAATACCGCTTGCTTTTTACAATAATTTAATTTAAAAATTATTTTATGTCCTTTCTATTTTTTATCATTTCATTTTTCATTTTTGACCGAACTTTCATACATTCACCAAAAACCATACAGGAGAGAGATCTCATTTCCTACCTTTCTTTAAAAGAATGGTGATTTTACTTTTTCCACTGGTAATTAAAATTGTCACTGCTCTAGACTGACGGGTTTATGACTGATTATACAGTTGGTTTTGCACAAGGAGCCAGGGACAGTTAATGAACCCTATGCTTAAGTGTCATTTGCTGTCTGCTATCCTCCTGTTACCCTCCAGAATGGAATAGGCAATATTGAAGTTAAACTTCGAAAAACATTAGTTTTTATAGATTATGATGTGATACGCTTTATTTTACAAAGTGGATAGTTAAACAAAGGAAGTAATTGGTCTAAAAGTATCTGTGGATTATGTAACAAAGTATCAAAAAGCATCACATAGGATGTACAGGGACTGGGAGATTTGTTTACTCACTGAATTGCAATCTTTGGTGTGTTTACTTTTGCACTCCCTGAGTCTTCTATGAATAAATACGCTCTACGGAGGCACGGATATACCATGTGTTATACACGCTCCTCTCGTTACTCTTCAGAAAGCCTCGGACACTAATGATTAACAGAATCTCACCAAGTCATAAATGAATGCATTTAAAACTACCGAAGAAACCTTAACTGTGGTATCTTAACTGTATCTGAAATACAAATCAATATTTAAGTAAAACTTAAAATCCTACTCCTTTCGTAAAGTAGCGCATGTAGCGAGTTTATACATCTCACATTTTACAGCTGAGACACGTGGTAGTAAAGTCTAGGTGTCATCCTAACAGACAAGAAAAAAACCCAAAGAAAATACGAATACTTCATAATTTAAAATATAAGTTTAATTCTGTATGTCTAATTAAATACAAAATATAACCAAGCAGTTATTTCTATGTGGAAGAATTAAAAAAAAAAAAAAGAGACTGAAATTTTGGCCACATTATTTTGTTTAACACGATCTCTAATTGCATCCATTTCCTCTCCTTCTAACCTTGGCCCAGCTTCATCTTATGTTTGTTTCCCATCCATCCTGACCTCTTTCTTGGTATTTGAAATTCTTCTTACCATTACCATATTATACATACACATGCAATTTGCAACTAAATTTGGGGACTAATAAGAGATGTTTGACATAAAAATTGGGAAATGATGGTAGTGATAAAACAATCTCCATTGGGGCTTTCTTCCTAAAAGAAATTTGTTTTACTAAATCCAGCCATTACCTGGGAATGATTTATTTCAGACTTTCCCTAAATCTCACCGTTCCTGATCGCGGTAACTGATTATCAAGTGCTATCCTCCGAAAGCACGCCTTCAACAGCATTGGCAACAGCTTCACAGAGTAGCATACCATATTTAAATAAACAAGATAACACTATCTGCTTACCAGAATCTGTGCATTAGATTCACTGGGTTAAAGCCAGCCAGGAGCAGATAAGGCAGCCATTCCTTGTACTCCAGGTGCACTTTAATGGTGTAACTGAGGAACTCGGATAATTGGTCCCCGGAAGGCAGCGAGCACCCCAGCTTCAAGAAGCGTTGAAACAAAGTAAACTTTTCATGTAACAGGCAATATCCCAAATTAATCCCAAGTAAGGTGATCCCGTACTTCAGGAAAATATCAATGAAATTAAAAAACCTACGAACAGCACACAAGGAACAAGACATCCTGTTAGTTCTTTCCCCAGAAAGCATCTACCATTTCACTTCTTTCTGCCGAGAAAACAAATTTCTTTACCAAAGATCCCCCCAAAACAAGGAAAAATCCCACATGCCCATCCGACCCCAGTTCTTTCTGGACAGCATCAGTTTAAAAAGTAGAACTACTTCAGGAGACCCCAGTCCTCACATTTAACACATTTGTTCTTTTGTCCTGAAAAACCTAGCTTCCAGCCCTTCAGAGCAAGCCTTTTGATCACAAATAGAAGCTGCCCAAAGCCATCAGCTCCTCACCCCTGTACCCCAGAGGTGTCCCCATGTCCCCACGCTGCTGGTCCCCCATCTGCCTGCTCTCAGCACAAAGCAGCTTCATCAGGTTCCACCTTAAAAATACAACCAATGAAAATATCAAACCATCGCACTTCAAACTCCTCAGGGGGTTCATTTCCACCCAGCTGTGCCTGCAGGAAGCTCTGCAACCCCCTCAACTATCGTCAACTCTTTGAAATGTCATTACTAAAACAGTTTATTGTTATCAATTATATTATCATAATACAACAATGAATGAGATTATGGCTGATAATTAGTGTTGCTTTTAGTTAGTAATTAGATTGCACATTACTTCATAGAAGTGGTTTTGAAGTGGTGATATACGTTACCTGCCTTGTTTTAGTAGTTGCCTGGTTTTCAACCCTTTCTAAATTATTTATTATAACCTAAGAATAGGACAGAAAGGGAAAAAAAGATTTCCAAGGATTTTTAAAGGCCACTCCATGAGTAATTAGATTGCACATTACTTCATGTGGTTTTGAAGTGGTGATATATGTCACCTGCTTCATTTTAGTACGTTTTAGTAGTTGCCTGGTCTTCAACCCTTCCTAAATTATTTATTATATCCTAAGAATAGGACAGAAGGGGGAAAAAAAATTTCCAAGGATTTTTAAAGGCCACTCCATGGAGTGTGTGATGAAAATTAGTAATAACAAACCCTAGGTGCTGCTTCACTGCACACCTTATGCACCACTTCTGGAAACAGGGGAAAGCACATTCTGCCTTCCACCCTGACGCGGGATTTCACCCCTTTGGGGTCTGGGTGAGCTCCTGCCTCAAGCGATTCAAAACCACCCCAGGCTGACCAGAGACACAAGAGGCTGCCACAGGTACAGTCACTGGGACACACTTTTCACTATTTAAAAAATAATTCCATTCTTAATTTCCCTTGATTATAATTGATGGCATATATTTGATAAAGTTTTCGAAAATTTCCCTATGCCAACTGTAAGAATGTGAGATCCTAATAATAAGTAGGATGCAACTAGTACACACTTTACAAAAACATATATTCAAACATACTCAGCAAAGAATATCCCAGCAAAGTTAATTCTTTCAACAGCTTCATTCAAGGGAAAAAAAGATACAGCACCTCAAGACCATCATTTGTAATTATAACAAGCTTTCTCATAAAAAATAATCTCTCATACATCACATCTCAGGTGTGAGGTGTACAAGCCTCAATTATTTATAAGATTCAGGGCACCAAGGCACATCATCTAAATGTTGGTATTTTGGCTAAAAATGTTTGCAGGCAACAAAATTCTGGAATCTAAGTACTGTTAAAATATTGCATATTTTTATTTTTCTTTTATTTTTCTTTTCTTTTTTTTTATTTTTCTTTTATTTTAAATAAAAGAAATCAGAGCATGCCCCTTGTGGAAGACAAGCAGCAAGAATGAGAAACTGTAACCATGACTCCAAAACGTAAGCCAGCCCCAAAAGCTATGGTTTTGCACCTGCTGGATAAACTGCTTTTTAACGGAGGTGAACTAAGTTCACCACCACCAAAACCTCATTAACTTAAATGGCAGCACATGAGCAATAAATTTTGATCCATGTACATAAAATATGCTGTTAGGATCCGAGTTTTAAGAAGATTGAAGCCTTTATTGAAGATATTTTCTTTATTGCAGCACACTAGCCACCTTACATTACCTGCAAAGGGTGAACTAACTAGAATTCAGGCAAAATATTAAATGATAGACAGCAATCAGCTGTTGAAAAACAAACAAGTTTTCAAATGTATTCTCTACCACATGGAACTTCTCCGCTGTTCTAAAGCATAAAGCAGTATCAGGCAACTGCTCTCAAGCCTCAATTAAAAGGTAGAGCACAATGCCATTGCAGCTCTATACAAAGCTCAGAACTGCCAAGAGATGACTGAGATTTGATTCTCAATTTTGATTTGATTTTATATAGTTAACTGGTTTGGGAGGAGCACAAGGTGAGCTTGGGGACAGCAACATCTTCATCTCTTACAGTAACAGCCCACTCCTCCACGAATTAATTTCCCACAGAAAAAGGGAGAAGAAACTTCTGCACTAAAGGGGAAAAAAAGATCAACAATGAAGACATAAAGTGCACCTCATTGACGTACAACACATATACTTAGTAGTAAGGCTTTTTATACATTATTATTTTTCCTTCAAAATTGTAGCCTTTGCATTATGGAGCATTGTTTTATTTCTTATTGAATAACAGGAGGTGCACATCACTCACCAGGCTTAAAAAGAAATGGGTTGTGGTCTAAAAGAATGTATCATTCAGCCTCCTTACAGCTATGGTGTCCAGCTGAATAATTCTGCTTGTCTTATGCCCGAGACTGGCACACAGAAGAGAAAAGCACTGCTTTTCCCTAACTCATCCTTACTGAAAAGGATCTGGCTACTCAAGAGCCTTTTTGATCCAATTACAGCATCGAGTCACGTTTCCAGAAGACAGCGACATGTCGATAAGGCCTCCTCAAAGTATGAAAACTGCAATAATGTTCTACAACACACTTCTTCAAGAGCCAATCCTCCCCTTGGAGAATTCAGTGAGGTTGTTCAGCTTGTGCATGCAATCCAAACCAGCACACTGTTTGGATGCATCCAGATTAACTCCAGCAGTTCAAGAATTGAGGGAGGAGGGCAGGAAAACCGCACATAATTATATTAGCCTTGTCAAAATATAAGGGGTAAACTTACTCTTTTTGGAAGACCATACACATGGGTGATCTGCAGTCGAAGTTAAGGCACTCCTGAGCATCTGGACTGTAGCCTTCTTTAAGCAAGATTTCCAGACATTCTTTATTACCACCATATACTGCTGAATACACAGGGCTCACTTTGCCTTTGCCTTTATCACAAATCCGATCAGTAACTGGTATTAGCAACTCTAGTATCCTGCAAATATTTAAAAACACTATTTATTTTCTGATCTTATGCAATAGTTAACTTTAAATGTATGGTCATTTTTCATATGGTCACTACAACTTAAGAAGAAAATCCTATTTTTCCACTACTGAGTTTGTATAAAGGAACAATCTTTATCATTTCATACATAGACCCATAACAAACACTGTGCTTTGGCATACATTAGCAATAAATATTTTAATTGAAAACAGGGACAGATACTTCCTATTGTCCAACAATCCTTTATACAGCAAGAGAGTACCAACGAACATTAAATCCAGACTTATATGAAGTCTGGAAGCAAACTTAAAATGTGAGTTCCAAATAAAATGAGTATTTATTTCTGTTCAACACCACAAACTGAGATACTGAAACAGAAAAATCATTCAGTTTCAGAGCTCACACCTCCCACCTGCACCCTTTCCAGCTAACAAGGACTAGTAGCAAACACCAATTCCTTTGCTACTGGAACTTACTGGTGCTGCTCAGAGGTCAACAGTTACCTATTGTTATAAAAGCTATGAAGGCAATATTTGATTTAAAGACATTTCTAGTACTGGCAACTTTACTGGTCCATCTTTCATTTCTGAGAAAATGAACAAAACTCAGCTTCCTCAGTATTTACTACTATATGCTCTCCTCATCAGTTTGAGGAGAGGCATCAATTTGACACACAAACTTTAATGACAGCTCAGCTGATGACCTCCTCCTGCTCAGGGTTAAGATCAAGCATCTACTACTAATTTTGCAGTTAGTATCATCATTAATATATTTTATTTTAAATGCTGTCACACATGTGCAAGCCATGGGGCTCCTGATGCTTCTCCACAATGGCCTGCTACTCTGGGAACTTCCTTCCACTCTGGATTTTCTGCTAAAAAAAGTGATTTATTATCATTGGGATAGGGCAAAAGTAAAAATGCATTTCTGGAAGTATTAAAGGAATTGTTTTATGGCTTTAATTTTCTGGGTGGTTCAGCTAACTCATTATTTGTATGTGATTACTTCTGCTACTTAATGCAGAAGTAATGCAGAAGGCTATAACTCCAATTAAGAGCTGTTCAATTAATGTGTAAAGCATATGCTATTGTTATTTATATTTTAAAACATGGAAGTAATATGGTTATTGAGTGAATTGGTATCTGGTTCAGCACTGTAGAAACCTCTCTAAACTCATGAGGATGCTGACCAGACCCAGATTAGATGCTCAGTTCAAAATGGTTGCTCACTTTACTGGGACTACTAACAGCCATTTAAAATATTTAAACACTTAGAAATTCTAAACTACAAATCATCTTGAGAACTTGTTTTTCTTTCTTTTAGAGCTGAACCTCCGCTTTGTCGATTAGGTTTTCACTGCCAGGATCTTTTGCCCGAATGCCTTTTTAATCACCTACTTTTTGTGACCCATTTCAGCCGCTGCATGAATAGGCAGCTGCCAGTTGTCCTCGTTGCAGTAGAGGTTTGGGTCTGCCCCGCTGGATAACAGCAGTTCCACACACTCCGCGTGGCCCTCCTGGGCCGCAATCAGCAGAGGAGTGGCTCTGTCCTTGGCCTGACAGTTTACATCTGCACCTGGAAAACAAACAAACAAAAAAAAGCCAATACATCCCCACCACACAAAATAAACAACAAATTCAAGTTAATTGGTAATCGGTTCTCACAGAGTGACTTCACAACACAACGAGTTTTTCACAGCAACAAAGAAATGTTTATTAGCTTGTTGCTAACTTTTTAAACAGTCAGTGCTTTAACATTAACTCTGTTAAAGATCAGCACAACACGAGATAAACATGCTGGAGGGAAGGTAATGAGCTAGGCAATATTTTGATTGTGATTATTTTTTAAGATTCTCCCCGTTTGCTTAGTACTGATTATCTGGTCAGGTCATGGCTTCCTAAGGCTTAACGGTTATTTGTAGGGACACACGCACTTAGACATACAAAACCTGAAACTGTTGAAAACATATAAACTGTTGATAACATATAAAACATATGAAACTGTTGGTGTCACTTCATGACCACAGAGAGATACATTCACTTAGCCTGAACAATATCCTAGTACAAGAGCGATGTCATCAAAATCAGACCACTAATGTAGTATTATCAAGGGCTTCTAGAAGATCCTGGTGAACCTTGATCTTTTCTGAGGTTTGATTTATTGCCTACCATCACTTGCTGAAAACTACATTAAATTACTGAAACAAGATTTAAGCAATTAAGACGATTTTGCATATCCATCTGCAACTAAAATTACATTAAAACTACTAAAATTTGAAGTTATGAAGTGCAAAAGTAGAACTAAAATTGTAGCTGGTGACAGGTTGATGGAAGTTTAAGAACAATGAAGCTAAATGAATGATAACAATTACCGTGGGATACAAGCAGTCTTAAACTCTCCAGCTTTCCATACTGAGCAGCAACAAACAAAGGTGTGATTCCAAAGTCATCCTTACATTCCTTGCTTGCCCCTTTCTCCATGAGTATTTTCATTATCTCAGTGCATCCCTGAAATAAATATTCTTACTCTTAACCAACCAAAAAGTGGGGAATTTAAGTAATCTATTTTCCCCTATATTCCGAACAAAAATAAGAAAAACCACAATGAATTCAATATTCTAAAAATATACCAAAAAATTAACAGTAGAAGCGAATAGACAAGTTTAAATTAATTTCACATATTTGCTCATTTACACAATACATACAAATGGAAATTAAATTAGTTTATTAGAACCATCAAGCTAACATATTTCTATTCTGGAAACAGGTCCTACATCTCACTCGTGATGAGCTACTAAACAGATCTGTAAGAATCTTGTAAGAGATTCACTTCCCAAATACAACACATGAGCTTGTGAGGACATACAATGCTTGTAACACCTAAACAATTATTGCTTCCCAACATCAACACCTCATGTAGTTTCAGATACACTCTTCAGAGCACTGCAAGCCCTTCAGCATTTAGGCAACCTTATGACTGTCAGAATAGGTTAAGAAAAATTACACGATAAAAAGGCAAATAGATAAATTACCACTCAGAATACACAGACATTATAGATACATGGAAATTACACAATACACTTACAGGTTACCTGAAAAGAAGCTTGATGCAAAGAATTCCATCCAGACCAAGAATGAGGTCCTTTAACATCTGCTCCATGTTGGAGCAGAAACTTTACCATGTTTGCATGCTCATTCTCAACAGCTTCAAATAGAACAGTAAAAAAAAAAAAAAAAAAAAAAAAAAAAATCCTATTAACTGGATTTAAAGAACTCATTAAAAAACTCAAATAGTCTCAGAGCAAACTTCTTGACACAATAATCATAATTCTTTTAAACTTGCCTTATATATGCTTACTTGCATTTTACATTTACACCCCCAAAACAGGCTTGGAGAATGGAAATTTATCCACAAAAACTTTAGTTAAACTTGTTAAAATTCCACCTACACTGTGCTAACAGAGCAAAAGCAAGTTTCTCTCACTCCCCTCTCCTGTGGAACACGGGGACAATCCTGCAGCAGGCACCCAACTCGAAGCTGTGAAGCCCAGTGGCTCTCTCGCAACAAATTTCCCCAAACTTAAACCTTTTTTAAAAAGTTTAAAAGTGTTTTAAACACCTTCATAAAATGAATTGATAATCTATACATTTAATTTATGCTAGTGTATTAATTGACAAAGCCTCCTTTAGCATCTTGATTCATCCTCAAGTTTTTGCCACCAACAATTCTACGGAGGCACATTTTCTGTGTAACTGTAAAAGCTTGGTATGGCGACAAATGACCTGCAAATAGTTGCTGCTGATTGAATAAATTTGTAGAGTATTAGTGCAGGACTTGGCCAAAGGAGTGTCTCTGCCTCGTAGTACTGAATGTCCAAGACAGAGCTGTGCCATAACCCCATTACATAGCCTAGGCTAACCTGACCTTTTTAAAAATCTCTTGGATACACAACCCCAGCAGTATTCCTTGGCCCTTGTCCAATCTATGTAAGCACTTATATATAGCACTAATTCTAATTATCCAGTGTGATTTAATGATGATTTCCTCACCTGTTACAATTATTTTAAGCAAATGAACTATTTAGTTGCTTAAAAATAAAATGTGAATAGACTTGTAAACAAAGGTAATGTGGCAGCCACGATGTTTGCCTGAGCACAGAGGTGAGTAAAACAATAAGCATATTTAATCAGATGATTTAGACTCTGAGGATTCACAACAGCAGAACTTTCAGGCATTTAATTATGTCAAACATAAATCGTAGAAAAAATACTAAAATAACGGACCTTAACTGCTGAACTAGGAATTGCAAAAAGAATAAAAGGTCTTCTCATATGAGAAGTAGGGTGGAATTAAAAAACAAAAACGCAAGACCTTTCCTGTGCTAGAAAGATACAAAAAATATTTGGCTTCACACTTTTGTTTTAAAACACAGTCTGAAGCAGGTTTATCCATAAATTTAGAAAAATCTACCCAAAGATAGATTTTAGATAAATCTACCCACTCTGAGTCTAAAGCTCAAAGGCTCTTAGGCTACAAACAATGAAACATGGTAGGTGGTGAACGAACTCTGGTGAGGTTAAACTTAGTGAATAAGCTCCTCTCCACTTTTCAGTTGTTCTGAGATTTCAAGAAAGTTTGTGTAACCTAGGAACAGCGCGGTGGTTGCTTCAGTGGTAACTTCATTGGGGTCAGCCCCAGCTTCCAGAAGAACACGAACACTTTCCAAAGAGCCGTGGCGTGCCGAAAGGTGCAGCGCACACAGCCCTTCAAACGTCTTTGAATTTATGTAGCCATCAGATGGAGCTGTAAGTGAGAATAACGTAAAAGGTGATATATTACTTGGTGATATATTACAAGACACGATTATTTTCTTCAAATAACTAAGTTGAGATATGCAGGCTACAGCATATCCACGAATGTGCCATTGGACTCTTTCAAACAGCAGTGCCAGTTATTGTTGACCCTACGCCTGCCTTAGATAGAGAAGGCAAAGTAAAATCAATTGTCATTAACAGACTACAGCATGCCAGTTTCTCTTGCCCATAGCTAGGCAGTATCTACAAAACCACACAGAAATTTACAAAACAAGGTTACGATAATAGAAATCAATTTAATGTATATTTTATATGACAAAGTAATTTAGCAGAAGATCGCACTACTCCTTACCTGCATTAATTAGCAGCCTCAGACATTCACTAGAATTGTGAGCTGCTGCTTCGTGGATGGGCACCCACCCCCTGTTATCCGGAACGTCAATGCTGTATCCCTGCTTAATTAGTTTCTTCAGCATTTTAACATTTCCTTCTCTGGCTGCAAGCCCCACGGCAGAGCATCGATCGGAATAGGCCTCCGTGAAATCCATCCCTACCCACAGCAAACTGCGGCGGGGGGGGGGAAGAGCAGAGGGAGAAAAAAAAAAAGGGGGAAAGAGAGATGCCTGTTAATACAGAATATGCATATGGGGCTTCGGTTTGGGCTTTTGGCGCGGCACAAGCCCCGCCGGCTTTTCCCGTCGCCGCCCCGCCGGCAGTGCGCAGGCCCGCGGCGGCCGGGCCGCCAGGCAGCCGGTCAGCCATGTGGGTGTTCGGCTACGGCTCCCTCATCTGGAAGGTGGATTTCCCCTACGAGGAGAAGCTGGTAGGGCGCATCCGGGGCTACAGCCGCCGCTTCTGGCAGGGCAGCACCGACCACCGCGGCGTGCCGGGCAAGGTGAGGCGAGGGGAGGCGAGGCGGGGCCTGGCGGGGAAGGCGGGCGGGCCCGGCCCCTCACCGTGGCGGCGGGGCGGGCTGCGGCCTCCGGCCCCACTCTACAGACATTGCTCCGAGTAGCGAGGGGAGAAGACCCCACCGCGGGCCCCGGGCTGTGGAGAGAAGGGCTGGTTAATTGTAAGCTAAGGCCAGAAGCGTTGAGCCGAGTAACCACCTCGCTGCTCTTCAGCTTTTTTTTTTTCTTTACTTTCAAATGAAAACTCACAGATTAGGATATATTTACTGCTTGGGAAAAGGGGGAACCCCCCCCCCACAAATAAACAAAGAAAATTCCAGAAGCGAGCATTCCCAATTTCATGCCAACATACATATATTTTTAAGCCACAGCAGCGAGAATAAGAGCCTTTACTCTGCTTTGGAAGCCTGTACCACCCTCCCCACAGAAGGGCTATCCGCCTTATATGATTCTAAATAGCTCAACAAATGTTAAAGAAACAATAGGTTAAAGAACAATAAGTTACTAGTTTCTGTAGTTTCTTCTAACTCCAGCAAGTTAGAAGAATTATTTTGGTGTGGCAGGACGGTCACCGGGCTCACGACTTAGTCCTTATCAGAAACACAAACTGATCATAAATATATAGAAACCGACGCTTGCATACAGCTCTATAGCAATGTACCTACTTTGCGTGCTGGTTTTGTATCAGGACAGTGTATTCTGATGCTCCCTAAAGCAGCCATCTGACCTGCACCCTGGAAACTCCACTCAAACTGAAACATGGCAAGTTCATTCCTATTCTTCTCTTGAATTTGGATGAATTGAAAAACATGTGCAAAAGTTGTTATGGTGGGGGCATAAGCGAGTGGGATCCCGTCAGCCTCCCCTACTTTGGAAATCAGGCTTTTTAAAAAAAAACAAAAATATCTAAAAACCTCTAATCAGTCAACAGAGAACGTCTTACTCCTGGATCTTCAGAAAGGAATAAAGCCCGCACCAGCCAGTTCTTCCTCTTTTTTGCAAGTATTTTTGGTGACCTCATATTCTTGGTGACCTTCTGCTGGGCTAGGCTGAAATTCAGAGGAATACTCAGGGTGACTGTGCAGATATTGGAAGTATTGCAAAATGCTAGGTTACTACCCACATATACTTGGTTCCCTGAAGCTTAGATGTTTGTATTTCTGCCCCAGTCAAGACTGTACCCCGAACTACCACCTGCAGGCATACAGCACCTTAAACCAATACCAACACTCTATCCAACCTCATGCTTTGTTCTATTTTTGACTGAGGGCACAGGTTATTATTTATGTGAACTGGTTAATGCATTTTATGTTTTATATAAAACACTTAGCATTAACAAAATACACCTTTTCTCAGCATCAACAAGTTAATGCCTTTCTGTATTCCTGCAGACCACGAGTTGTTACTCCTGCGTGCAGCGCAAAAGGGCTCCCTCAGCTGAGAAAACACACAGCTGAGACCCCCCCCATCTCACCGGGCCAAATGCTCTCTGCTATAAAATCTTTACAATCCTTGACATCAGAGATTAATTACATCTCCTGTGGGTGAGCTACAAGTGAAACTGGTCCTTCCGCACTAACACATTTTAAAAAGTAGCAATAAAATAGTAGCCAACAAGTTTTAAAAAACCTCTCCTGAAAACACTCTTTGCTCCAACGTTCCGTGGTCAGCGCAACAAAAGCGTACAGAGCACTTTTATGTACAATGGCTGCAAGCTCTTAGTGCAAAACTCAGTTGACCTTGTCATTGTACTTTGAACTGTTCAACTCCTACCTTAATAAGAGGGCTAACTAGTTAAAAAGTTATATTGAATCACGGGGCCATAGTTTATATTGGGAAAGGTTTTATTAGAACAGATTAAGAGTGCAAAAAAAAAAAGGAATAAACATTTCTTGAAAAGCATACAGCATATTAGGTACATTTAAAAGTAAGATTTTCAGAGGGTTATTCTGAATAGTACATTAAAGCAGCTTGAATTTTACCAGGCAATAACAGTGTTCCCTGGAAAAAGTGCTATTGGCTTAGAATATCTGAATAAGTAACAAAAATGTTTCCATAAATGGCAAATTCAAATTTCTTAGTGCAAGCTTCAGAAAAAATGGCATCAGAAATGCAAACCTGCATGATTCGCATAAACCTTCTCAAACATTGAAAGCCTGGGGGTTTGTTTTGCACGGAAGTGTAAGCACATTCAAGTGTTGAAGCCATTATTATCACAAGATGGTTTGATCCAAACTAATAGCTTGCTGCTCCCAAAACAATGAAGTCTGGCTTCTTCTCCTTACAATTCCCCTCCCTCTAGGAAGTAGAAAAGGTTATGCTTTTTTAAATAAACTTGTGCTTTTAAGGAAACCATTTAAAATTATTACGTTCCTACTTATTAGCAAATTTACACCTCCCTTTCTGAACAAAATTAAGAGAGAATCAAGCTAAAATTATTTCTACGGTCAGATTTCCTTTTATTCCATCTTACTTTTATATCCAGATGCAACATTTATTGATTATCAGTAACTATTTAGTAATTTTGGTAGCTGAGAAGTTTATGGCACCACTGAAAACAATCTAACAGTGGAAGATCTTATTTTAGTTTACCCCATAGCATGCACCAACTGAGGAACTTGATCTCCATGCAGATGGACAACGCCCCTGTGCCAGGAAAATGGTCGTAGTCTCTAGCACAGGCTCTGTGCCATGCTAATGCTATTTTCCTCTTTTTACTGAACCCAGGTTGGCAAAGCCTGTAAGAATCTCCTGCCACGTGCACTCTTAAGACAGGAGTACATTGGGGAGTACTGTACATCTAGTGTACAGTACCACTGAGGGCCTGAAGTGAAATACACCTTGTTTTAGCGCTTAGTGTTGTATTTAATTTTCCACAATGGCTTCCCTTCTGGTTCAGAGAGACCATGGCCCTTAGTGCTGCAGATGCTGTAGAAGATACCTGTGCAGCTCAGACCACGCTGCTGCTCCAGCAGGTTGCCTTTGTGGCAGTACACTGCACAGAACTGACACAGATCCCTCAAAGACATCCTGTTTTTTAGGAGATCATTCAGGTTTACTCTTTCCAGTACTCCCTGGACATGACAAAAATGGTTTTGGTTTATATTATATAGCTAGTCATTTATAGATGTGTTATTTCCTTTTCTTAGCCAGCAGAGGTAATACGCATGGTTCCATGGTCTTTATTTTTAGGTAGTTCTATGGAAGACAAGGACTCTGCAAACCAATACAATAAATACCCTGTCCTTCCCTACGCAAACAGATTGTTCTTTCATCACACAACTACTCTGAAGATTAAGTACTCTTCAGTACTTTACTTTTATTTAATATTATTCTTCAGACACAGACATTCTTGATAATAAAGAGAAAGTTGTTTTCCACCACAGAATGACTCTTTAATCCATAATTTACAAAATCTTAGTATCCGAGTACCCAAGTCAGGGAAGCATTAATGGCTATGGATAAGACTCCCCAAAAGGAACACCTAAGTTATGTTGATTAACCACGGTAACAGACCTGTTTCCTCTAAGTACTCAAAGAGTAATAATTTAGTATTAGTTTAGTTTTGTTACCTCATTGTATTTTGTTACCTTATTGTATCAATCAGATCAGGAATAGATGGCTGATGCTGGGACAGAACCGGTATAACAATGAAAAACCACAGCAACTCAGAGCTTATAAATGGCCTTGATAAGATTCTAAAAGATCTGATATTAATATCTACACTTGCTGGTATCTATGAATCGCTCTGCAAAAACTAGATTTCGTATTTAGCTTGTTACCAAAGAATGCATGGGTTGCCAGTGGCTGGTGCAAGAGAAAACCCTACACTGTTTCTGGGTGAAAGAGACAAATAGAAGTACAAACTTAGCAAAGAGAAAAGCACGGACATGTCAATGCAGCTACTAGTGAGGAGTCATAAAAAGACTAGAACTTAGTAGCCCAGGACTGAAAATCAGCCAAGACTAAATGAAAGGCATGCGTCCAAGTATTTCAAATTCAGATTATCTTTGCAACTCCTAAGAAAATTAATTTATATCCTACACTGGAGTTGAATTAACGCTAGTACCTCTGCTTTCCCTTAACTCTAAGCAGACACTTGTACACTAATTTAATGCCAAAATTAGCACTTTTAAACTACAGCTGTAGCTCTCCGTAGGGTTTTATATTTCAAAATTTTATTCTCCAGGTAACACAACAAATGTTAACAATTTTCTTTTCAGTATTTACAAAGTGGCCTCTTTACTCTTCCTGCAAGAAGAAACTTAATGGAAAAATAAGCCATTACCAAGGTATCCTCCCTCAGCCCAGCAAGAAATAATGAGCGGGGAGAAGGAAAAGAAGGGGAAATTAGTCTTTTGCACAATAAACTTATTTTTCAACATTGAATAACATGGTGCTTACCAGATTTCTTTGCAGTATGTTTTCAAAAACATCTAATTAGTTAGGAGCTTTTAAAGCTAGAAGTTGTCATGTGTCATAGTGTGTAATTAACATTATCTAAAAGCCATCTGTGCAAACCAAGCCAGAAGTGGTAATATCTCATCTACTTCTACACAAGCTAGATTTCTGTTACATTTTTGTCCATGCCTGCATATAAACCTTTTGAATCCAAGTGAGAAGGTTCATCTCATTGTCACTTTGGAGATAAAAAAATAAAAGCATAGTACCATGGAAAACAACATGACTGAGGAAGGTGCACTGATGATAGTTTTACATTAATGAATTATCACAATTTAAAATGAATATAATTGAGTCTGGACAGCACATACAAAGCAAGGACATTCAAAACCTCACCATTTATAACTGCCATTAATCTAACTTGTATGTTACAGGTGCTTTCCGCTCAGAATTTAACATTTTGTTCATCACAGTTTACCTAATACAGATCAAAAGCTATTCTTGAAAAATATTTATACTGGATTTCAAATAAATAGAGGTTATTGAGATGGTCAGAGAACTAATCCAGGACACTATTCTTTGTTGGTTTTTTTTTTTATTTTGTTTTGGTTTTGCTCATGATTTCAATTAAAAGCCTGTATTTGAACTATGATATTTTTTTTTTTATTTTAGCCTGGAAGAGTTGTGACGCTGGTTGAAGATGCTGAGGTATAGTACTCTGTCTATGTAGTATACAGAATGTCCTGTTGCATTCCCAGCCTGTGTATTAAGTCTCTCTTAATTTTTGCTTCTCTACAAGCCAATAACTGAGTTATCTTTAGTGCAATGAACAGTTCTCTCAAAATTTCTTAGAGTTACACCAATTGATACCAATTGTTTCAAATCAATCAATCAATCTAAACTAAGAAACTGGGAGTAGCTTGGGTCTGCTATTAACAGAGGTATATGTAAAAGTATTTTCTGGAATAGTTACTTCAGCTATCCTGTTATAAGATGCAGAATTTTACTTTCAGCATACATATAGTGCTGATGATACCCCAGATGTTGTGTCAGAACAGTAACGTTGCCATCCCAAAATAAAAACTGAAACAAATCAAGATCGCATCGCAGTGATAAGAAAGGAAATACCCTTGCTTTATGTTTTGCTACACAGATCAAATGTTTAAGGAATTAAGTGCCACAACTGTGCTTTTGGTTTCTATGTAATATTGTGAAATTAGCTCCTATTTAGAGAAAAGGCCGTTGGCCAGAGTCTACTGTTCTTGCTTATCTTTTCACTTCTTCCCTAGATATCACTTAAGACAGTGCAAGGGGGGGAGCGCCCGGGCTGGGGAGGGAGGGGGGATGAAACAATGCCTAAGGCTTACAGTCATCTAAGCTTTAGGAAAAATCAAGATTTTTCTGCTTTGAAAAGTCCCTAGACTTACATTTTACCCGTTTCAAATTCTGATAGATAGTGAAGAAGCTAATCTTTGCAAGGACCTGCAATTGTTTTGTTTGTTTTGTTACAACCAGTTTTGTTTGGTCGGGTTTTTCTCCCTTTTCTCCAGTATCTGGTGTGACCTGATAATCACACTTTACATATAATCATCAAATGGTGTGAACAAGTCATTTGCTTTAATTTCTGTTACTCATTCTGCAGTTCAAAAAGGTAACCTTATTTTGAAGGTATCTTAGCAGACTACAGCAATTATTCCCCTCTACGCAGACACCAAATACCTTGGTGACAACAGCAGTGGTATACTTTAACTGGCAATGCCAGCTGTCATCTCTGTGTGTCCTTTTTCACAAGTGATACACACAGTGCACCTTGGAAACACCTAGTATAGAGAGTTACTTTAACTTGGTCCATCTGGAGCTTCTTTGCCAGTTAAGAGGAAACCACACAGAAAAAGAACCTCATACTCCTTGTCAGATTTCTGGATTATAATTGCCCATCATCTGAAACAGAAATGCCCTATACTGAAAACTAAACAAATTCACTAGTACTACTATCTGCTTTAAATCCTTATCCCCACCAGACCCATATATATTCTCCTGTCAACACCAAAGTAAGTCTGAATGGCCGATTCAACTCAAGGGAATAATATGTGCAGAAGAGGCTGTTTCCAAAGCTAACATGTTTCCTGCAGACGTCTGGAGTGAACCAGCATCCCAGATGGCTGAGGGAAAGCAAGGAACCCATTTTTGTACTCAGTAGTGTTGTTCTGGCCACAGCACATCAAATGCTGTAACCACCTACAAAGGATGCAACAGAAAATGACTCCTGATTTTTTTAACAAAATGCCTTCAACTGGCATATAGTCTGACCACAAAATTAACACCACCACCCCAGCATTGTCTGATATCATGACTAAATGCTAAGATCCAGATTTAGGGGGGAGGGGGGGGGGGAAAAACAAACATTAATTGCTTTGTGATCATAACTGTAGCATGGATATGTATGCCTACTTAGCTGCAGAAAGAATCTACATTTGATGTTGCCAGCAGACGAAACAGAGTACCATTTATTTTAAAACAGCACTTGTAAGAAACAATACGTAGCCCTGAGTGGATAGCAGACCATCATCATTTTTCTAGGGTACTTAAAACACAATCCCATGCAAATGAATCCCTATACAGGTCTCTCTTTAGTTATCTTGGTAAGGGAGTACAACTAATTCATACCAAGGTTAAATACTTTTTCAGAGATGTTATCTGTGACGAGAATGAAGAAATACTCAGGTTCTCAAAAATGGTAAGAGAAATTTATCCTAACAGTGTTTGCTGAGGTGCTGGATATGCCACATTTATTTGTGCAAAATGAAGGTTTCTCTCTCGGCTTTTTCTTTTCTGATTCAGTGTCAGCACAGTAATGTTACAACACTCATCCCTCCAAGTATGTGTAACAGATGTAAGGTGACACTTGGGGCCTTAAAAATGAAACTACAACTAACCAGAGAAAGGAACTTATCAAAATTACATTGAATTGGGCACTATTTATAATTTTACTTTTCACATACAAATTTTGTAAGGTCAAGAAGATACTTGGTATCCTTTTTGCAAGCTCCTTAGAAGGCCAGGCCAAAGTGATGTACTACTTCAAATTTAATTGTAACAAGAAGTTGTTTAATAAGAAAGGCCTAAGCATTAGCAAGAAAGTGGATGATCAGTCTGCACGATTACCATTTTGACTGAAGATTTCCTAAATAAAACAGTCCTTTCTTTTAATTTGGTACTCCTTCTACAAACGTTGTGAGAAATAGCTATAAAAAGACTGAAAATGGAAGAATATATATATTTTTAAGAGTATTTTGCCTAAATACAATGGAAATACATTAAGTAGTGAGTATCTTTATAAACACTGCTTGGATTTTCTTTTCTTCTGTCCTTCAACAGGGCTGCGTATGGGGTGTTGCTTACAGATTGCCAGCTGGACAAGAATGTGAAGTAAAGGCATACCTGGACTTCAGAGAGAAAGGAGGCTACAGGACTACAACTGTTGTTTTCTACCCAAAAGACTCGTCAGTAAAACCATTTGATGTGTTGTTATACATTGGAACTCATGACAACCCTAACTACCTTGGTCCAGCACCTCTAGAAGAAATTGCTGAACAGATTTTTAACTCAGTTGGTCCTAGTGGAAGAAACACAGAATACCTGTTTGAACTTGCTAATTCTATCAGAAATCTTGTACCAGAAGATGTAGATGAGCATCTCTTCTCCTTAGAGAAACTAGTAAAGGAACTCTTGGAAAAGCATCAAAACCTAAATTGTCTATAAAATAGCTTCTTATTTTATGGTCTTGCTTCAGAGGAATGGTTTCATTGCACAATAGATGCAGGAAACATGACTTGGAGGCATGGTTCTCTGTACTATACTATCTTATTTATTTTAATATTGCATTCAGAATAGTAGTTGGCCATTAAAACATACTGTTGCAAAAATCATTCTTTCAGGAGTCTACAGAAAAGAGAGCAGAGGAAGTGTTTTAGGTTTGGTGTATTGGGTTTTTATCCAAAGGCTACACCTTTATGAAAATTGCAAGAGAACCACTTAAACTCCTCTTTGTTTGAAGATTATTTTTTTTATTATTGTTTCAGGTGTAAAATAAACTTTGATCTTAAAAATATTCTAAAATGTGCATTAAGTCCCATTGATTTAAATGAAAGCTCTTTCTGATTCGAGTCCACAGGCACAGAGCTCAGCGCAGCTAGAGAGATAAATATTAAATAGCTGTTTTTTTTAAACTGCATAGTAAATGTCCTACTACATATTTACACCATCAACATTCAACTTCGCTGAAATTAAGTTATTCCACTGAATTAGTCATCTTGCCCTTTATCTATTAGCTTGTCCTTAAACATGTTTCATTGCCAAGGAAATAATTATTTCCCTTGGCTCATTATGTGAAGTCCCTGAAAACCAAAGCAAATGGTACTTAGACACAACAAGCCATAACATATCAGTGCCTCATTTCATATTTTAAGATTAATATAAAGAATAAAGTGAAAATGTTAAAGTTAACTGAGTATGAGACTTGGTGTCACAATGCAACAAGAATGTTCAGAAGCCTTCATCTTTGTTATTTACCTTTAGATGTTGTTGTAATCTCATCTCTTAAAAAAACCACCAGTTTGGACTAGTAGGCTGGCTTACTTTCCACCCCAACGAGAACTTGTCTTGCTTCTCAAAAATTTAAGTTATTTTTGTTAACTTTTAACAAAGTATATTTTTGTATGTTAACACAGGAAAGCTCCTATTTCAAACAGCATGTAACATCACATTTTCTCATATAGAGAATGTGTAAGTGTTTAGTAGTAGCTTGGAAGCCTATATTTTGCATCAGTAATTGCAAAAATTGTGTTTCTACTATACAGGATGTCCCTTTCTCTTCTTTACATTTTCTCATTTTATATTTGTAATTGCTTGAAAATATCAGGGTTATCAAAATAACAAGCTGCTATTACTTTACTTGGCTACCCACATAAGCCAACACGAACATAAATGAATGTTAATAGGAAACATTTGAGAAAGGCAGCTAGATGAGTAGAAAATAGGATATTAAAATTCAAACCTAAATTCAAGATAATTAGACCACTTAAAATATTTAACTAAGATAACTGTATTTTTTACATACCAGATTATAGTTTTAGTGTGCTTCTGGGATCTCTCAAGCATTGATTTATTGAAAGAAAAAAAAAGTGTATTGGTTTTTAGAAGCTACTGTTTATTATTAATAGTCGAATACCACTATTTTAAGAGTGCATGATGGGGTATCACTTGATGCACTACTCTCAACTCCAGAAGCAAATCCTCTGATCATATTAGCAAAATAATCATATGTATTGAGGCCCCATTTTTCCACTAGTACACATGAGTTACTTGCAAACTGATGGAATGCCCTTCAAAGGTCTTGATTCTCCGCTGCACTATGCTGCTTTGAGATTGACATAACTGGGCAAAAGAGCAACCCCAACTAGCTCACCTGTACAGCAGGAGAGGAGCATGATCAGAACTTCCAGATGGCTGTGTGTAATGACACTCATTAAGATGTCCAAAGCTGGAGCTCAGTGACTTCACACACCAAACATGGGCAGTGATAACCATCACCCAAATCAACATTAATGAACATGCTCCATTACACATGCATTTATTCACCTTGACTTAAAGAGTAAATCATTTAGCTGTTACTAAAAGTGTTATGTATGATTTATTTAAAGAATATTTAAGTGTTGAAAAGAACAGCACCCTCAAAAAAAAAACAAAAAAAAACCCCAATCAACAACAGCACTTCCTCTCTTGTGCTCACTTCAGATTTAAGCAAGCTGTAGTAAAGTTAAGACACGTACAGTGGAATGTCCACTCTATGCATCTGTAAAAATCCTTTCCTCAAAAACTCATCCTTGTTCCTTAAAACAGGGCAGGGGATGCTTATGCTCACTAATGATCCAAAAACATCAGTGATAATTCCCTCATTAAAACTCTAATTATTTAAGCACTGTGTTGGGGTATTGTGATTGTTTATGGCTCTACACTTTGCAGCTTTAATTATACTCAGGACATTGTTTGTTCATTTACGTTCCAGATTCATAAAACTTGCAAAAATATCTGTAATGATATATTTCAGTTTGTGCATAACAATAAAAATGCATCACATTTACTAACAGTGTTGGAGAAAGACATTTCCAGAAATGTTATGTTTATTTAAAGTGTATCCACATTAGGATGGACATCAGTGTGTGTCTTAATTGCATCTTGTTATAAAATGCTGTTAGATCTAATGATGAAAAACAACATACAAGAGCTAGCTAGCATTACAGAGTCTTAAACTGGTCAACAGTAGGAATTAAAGCACTGGAAATATAACTTTGCTCTTGTTGTATAGGATTTGAACCACAATTCTTCCTATAGCTTCAACTGCCAACAGAAGTCCAGTATACTTTCAGATCTGTTGCCACAAAAAAATTAACATACACTTTTTATATGCCATATATGCTTAATTTTTGTTTCCCTACTTGTTAGAACTAAATCTAAATTTGTGACAAATTGTAGAGATTTTAGACATGGTTTTATTATACAACCACACACACGAAACTACCTCTAAATTTGTTTCCAAACAGCGTTTGGGGAAACAATAGTCATATCCATGTTGTCAGTTTTACTCCCTGGGATCCACAGACTCAAATCACCAAGCAGTCAGCGTGGCCCTCTGCTCTCCCATGCAGGAAGGAAGCAGTACGCAGTAGTGTGTATGCAGTAGTGTGTATGCAGTAGTGTGTATGCAGTAGTGTGTATGCAGTGATGCTCTTCCCTGCTGTGACTGCACAGGAAAATGTCTAACACCATTTGTAGGAAAAGGAACTTGCCCAGCAGTTGGTCAAGACACACACTCCCTATGATGCTGAAAGGGATTGCCACTGAGGAGTACATAAGCCAATATATCTGCAAATTTATTTGGAATGTCCCAAATTAAAGTCCTATATTAATTTGAGTTACAGGAAAAAAAAAAAGTAAGTTTTGTACAAAGACTGCAATAGGTTAAATTTGACCGTGCTAGAATGTGAATTAAAATTAAAAAGCAGCTATTAAAAAGTAGCTTATGTAATATCGGATATTCTTTAGTATGATAAATTAACTATGATAGCAAGTCATTAAATATGCATCATCTTCTGTGAATATACAAATCTAACCTGAATATGCAACATTTTAATTTTTTTGTCTAGCATTTGATAATAAGCACACTTCATACCCATTTTTACTGCCATTGACAAAATTAATGTGTCATCTGACGTAGTCATAAAATTTCTATAAACAGATTTGCATTTCTTAACGCAAGAAAACTCAAGAAGAAGGGAAATCAAATTAATTTGATTAATTAATTGCCAGATTGTAATTATTACATTCTTTGTAGGATCCCCAATAATAATTTCCGTCTTTCCTTCGTAAAGCATTTTGTGCTCCATACTTTCCATAGATGAGCAAACAGCAAAGATCAGATGGGACTGACCTAATCTGTTCTAATTTTGAAACTGTGCTGGACCATTCAGGTAAATGCATATCTGTCTGTCTATCTGTAGACATACAGAGAGAACTCTTAAGAGTTCTTTTTTTATACATGTAAACTTTGATTTGCTTTTATCCATTGCTTGCGTTTAACAGCTTTGTGCACTCACTAATTACCAAAGATTGGCGAGTCATAGACCTTTTCAAAACAAAACCAAGCTAATTGTCATGCCCTCAAAACACACAAAGAGGAACTGTTAACGATTTCCTTGCTGTTGTATCACATCTTTATCCCCACTTTCATGCTCTCAAATTTCTTTTTTTTCACAAGGGTACATAGAGACCAGACTCTGTCTAGACTAGGCTGCTTTCTAGAAACTAAAGTTTGATGAAAATATTTCACAAAGATAACTAAAGAATGCAACGACTGATAATTCTTAAAATAACTAACACATTCAGTAAATCAATTTTCCCCACAAATGCACAAGTATCATCCTGTGGTTCTTCAAGAACCGAACAAAAAAAAGGAAAACATACAGTCTTAACAGAAGCTCTACAAGTCTAAACATTTCAGCCAGTTTTGCTAAAAGTGTAGGAAAAAAAATGTACTTGTTAGCTCAAAGTATCATGGATAATTTACCCCTTACAAGCAGACACACCCCCCACCCCCAAAATTGCATTTTGACCGCCATTACCTCTTAAAAGCTAAAGCAACGAAGTTACAAAATTGATGGCAGAATCCACCATCAGTATTATATCACTACTTTATATCATTATTTCCTGAAGTTCTTCCCCCTTAACTCTGATATGTATCCCTTCCCTCCCTTTCCCGTATGCGCGGATACAGCCTTCACCCAAACTAAGGAGTGGAGGACGTTGGAAAAACCTGACCACAGCTCCCCCGTCCGATCTATTCCTGCTGTCTGTTTGGGTAACAAAAGAAGTTCTGACAAGATGATTTTCCACTTTGTTCAGCCAAGCTACTGACCGGCAGAGGGTTTGCAAATAGACATCAGGACAGCAAGCCCCCAGCATCTTGATTTTGAACCCCCTGTATCTTGATTTTCAAACACACAAGTACGTCACTGTCACAAGATTAGGAGGAGACTGTTTTTCAAATAGCTATTCTTCTCTAACAGTCTTCTGCAAAAGCTGGGCATGGACTCACTTCGATTACCAACTACAGGATAGCCCCGATTATTGCAACTTCACGCTCCCTGAGTATTCTTACATTAATTTCTTTGCTCCTCTCACTTTTTATTAAGGCAGCTTCCCTTTAATTGCTGCCCTTCTTTGTCTCAAACGCACGCCTTGCCTGCATCTTTCTGGCCTTTTGCAACTCGGGTCTCTTCTCTGCAGGTATTCTGGCACTTCCCTCTCATGGTGCACAGTAATTCTTCTCCCAGTACAGCTATACCTGCTTCAGCATCAGTTTAACAGGAAAAAAAAAAAAGATTACACTCTTAAACAAGAAAATTATGGTAGCAAAGGTTGAAAGTATTGACTAAACCCAAGGCAGCCATTTAGTAAAGTTTTAAAATATTTTAAGCTATATAATTTCAAACCATTTGTGCGAACAGTTCAAAGAGACTCAGCCAATTTTGCCCAACGTAAATTTGAAAGCGCACACACACATCACTCTGCTGGCACAACAGCAACGGAGAATGTCCTGAAACAAACTAATCTTAAACCAAACCACCTGAGCTGATGATGCATCACCCAGTTATCTTTCTCCATCACCACTGGGATTCTTCCAGGCATCATCTGCTCCCTTTGCCTTCACAGACTTCTCTCAGTAAACATCACAGCATCTACCAAATTGAGATTCATTAGGGTTTATTAAGAAGCACAAAACATTACTGCTACCCCCATATGTCACCCCATCACCAACCGCAGAGCGGGCAGTTAATTACCCCATCCTTCTCCTTCCTCCAGAGTCTCCAATTCATGTCTTAACTCATAGTTCAATCCGAATCGGAGATAAATTTACAAAGAGGGTGGTGACACACCAGGACAGGATGCCCAGGGAGGTGGCAGATGCGCCATCCCTGGAGACATTCCGGGTCAGGTAGGACGGGGCTCCGAGCACCCTGACCTAGCCGAAGAAGGATGAGCAGGACGGGACGGCCCTCGGAGGTCCCTTCCCACCCAAACCATCTGGAGACCCTACCAAACCGAACGCGCGCCACCCGAAACAAACCACCCGGCACCGTTCCGCGGCACTAACCAGCAGCACCTGGCGCGACTGCAGTCCTCCCCCCCCCGAGAGACTTCTCCTTCTCCTCCTCCTCCTCCGATAGCCGAAGGCGAACGCACAACAACGGCCAGGCGGCGGGGGCTGCCTCAGAGCGCTCCTCGACCCCTCCCCGCAGCCGTTAATGAGTCCGGCGCCCCCCTTTCCCCCCCCCCCAAGCCCCCCGGCTTCGCAGGGGGTTCCGCGGAGAAGCGGGGACCCCTCTCCCGCCCCGTCCCTCAGCTTCACTCACCGGCCGCCTCCCGCCAACCGCCTGGGCGGCGCGCGCCGGCTGCCCCGGATGTTGATCGGTCCCGGCGGAAGCAGACGTGGCGGCGGCGCTGCCCGCCCTCCCGCTACGCCGCCAGCCGGCATGAGGGGCTGCCGGCACCGGGCGCCCACCGCACGGGCGCCGTTCTGCGGGCTGCTGGCGGTGGCGGCGGCGGCGGTGGCGGCGGTGGCCGAGGGCGGCCGTGCTCTCCCTCAGCTCAGCGACGACATCCCCTTCAGGGTGAACTGGCCCGGCACCGAGTTCAGTCTGGTCGGTACCGGGGCGTGAGGAATATCGGGGCGGGGGGGAGGGAAACGTGTCTCGCTGCTCCCTCGCAGCCTCTCTCCGCCAGGGGAGACGGGCGGGTGTAACCGGTACCGGGCAGCCCGGGCGGTGGGTCCGAGGGCCGGTGTCTCCTCAGGCCGGGCGGTTGCCTGTGACCCCCCTGCGGCGCGGGGGGTGTTTCGGTTTGGGGCGCTCTGTGCGCTGCCGCGCCTCAGGCATCGCCCGCGGGCCCGGCGGCGGTGACACGCAGCGGCGGCGGTGACACGCAGTGGTGGCGGGGGTGACACGCAGTGGGGCCGTAGGGCGAGTTTAGGCCATGGCCTGAGCCTGTCAGGTGAGGAAATCCTGCCCTGGAAGTCAGTGCGGGAATCACGGACTCATGGAATTGTTGGAGTTGGAAGGGACCTTCTAGAGATCTTCCAGTCCAACTCCCCGGCCAAAGCAGGGCTGCCCAGAGCACATCACTCAGGAGCATCCACTGGGGCTTGAAGATCTCCAGAGAAGGGGACTCCACACCCTCCCTGGGCAGCCTGTCCCAGGGCTCTGCCACCCTCACCCCAAAGAAGTTCTTCCTCACGTTGGAGTGGAACTTCCCATGGTCCAGCTTGTGCCCGTTGCCCCTCGTCCTGTCACTGGGAACCACTGAGAAGAGTCTGGCTCCATCCTCCTTCAACCCACCCTTTAGATCCCTGTCAGCATTGATAAGGTCTCCCCTCAGCCTTCTCTTCTCCAGGCTAAAGAGCCCCAGCTCTCTCAGCCTTTCCTCATCAGGGAGATGCTCCAATCCCTCCATCATCTCTGTTGCCCTACACTGGACTCTCTCCAACAGTTCCCTGTCTCTCTTGAACTGGGGAGCCCAGAACTGGAGGCAGGATTCCAGTTGTGGCCTCCCCATTGCAGAGTGGAGAAGTGCCCGGTTGCAAATGTAAGGTGGTGAGCATGTTTCCTCAATAAAAGCCCTTCATAAGGAAGTAGGTGAGCAGGAGTGGGATGAGCGTGGAGGTAGATGTGTGCAGGGATGTGGCTGGGGGTAGAAGGATGAAAGCAAAGGAGAAGGCAAGCAAATGCTAGCAACCTGAGGTGCCAAAGCCCCGTCCTGTGGTGTCTCCAGGGAATACACTGGACCACCTGCCTTGTGAATTAACTGTACCGGCCATGAATTCAGGAATATTTCTAGCAAGTAACATTAAAAAAAAAAAAAAAACCACCTGGCTAATCTATAGATTGGTTGTTTTCATAGCCTACAACTGGTGTCCTGTACAAAGAGGATAACTACATTATAATGACCACTGTGGATAAAGAAAAATATAAATGTATACTTCCACTGATAGCAAGCGGCAATGAGGTAAGTTCAGTCAAGTCTTTTTTATAACTGTGAGCTGTAAGCAGGTCTTTTACAGTATCTTTTTGGTTACTTTTTTTTTTTCAAACTAAACACTTTTTTTTTTCTCCTGTAGAAGAAAAATTCTCTTTAGAATGCTTCACGTTTTCACAGTTTATAGTAGATGCCTTCACTTTGTATTGCACACCAGATCTCTACAAAGTGGTGCCAGTCTGAACAATCTTAAAGCCCTTATTTGGCAGCAAGTGATTGCTCTTATGTTCTGTTTATTGCTAGCTTTTCACTGATTGGGAAATACTTGTATTTTAAGTAGCTTTGTCAAATCCTAGGCCAGTTCACAACTATAAAGGTTGTTAACACTGCTGTCATAAACACTGTATCTGAAAATACTATCCCAGTCAAGCTTCAACCACCACTTCAATCAGTAATTTTTATTCTCCATCGTCACTTCCTCAATTGGATATCTGAATGTACAATGTGGGGTTTAAATGAAGGGAAAAAAAAAGTATATAAATACATTTGTTTGTACAAGAGAAGATAGATTGAGGCGGCCTTTGGTGCAGTTTATTGGTTGGCCATTTGTTCCTCCAGCATTTTTTTCCCACTGTGAGAGCTTGCACAGCCAAGCTGTGTGCCTGTGTTTGGCACCTCCATTTTGACATAGCCCTCATCCTTTAGGTGACTGACAGTACAGGGTGCTTCAGTGCAGGTGAGAAATCTGTAGTGCTGAAGAACTGTGTGGAAATCTCTTCAACAGCATGCATGTTTATAGAGCAAAAAATACATGGAAATAAACTTCCACAGTATTATGTATGCTTTTTTTTTTTTTTGATCAATTTTTTTTTTTAATTATGTAAAAGCTGGGTGATGTTCCAATTACAGTGCATCAGTACAACATCAGCATTGACTAACAAATGAAAAGGCTGTTGATGCTGTTTTCCTCTTTGCACCCCAAGCTGCCATTCTGGACATGAGAAAGCTGAGAGCTCCTACTCTTTTGCCACGAGTATTTTTTAAACCACAGAACTTTTCTGTTTTCACTACTTTATTTGTAACTTTTATTTGCTCCTTCTTGCTAAAGTAATTTTTTTTTTCTTTTTTGATCTAATTACTACACAGATCCTTCAGGGCAGGAATTAATGAGATTTTGTACCTTTTAATTTTGCAATACTTTTTTTTAATATTGTAAATGAATATTAACTAACCAAACCACTATTAATTTTAATGTAATGACATATCCTTCTGTTCTAGGAAGAAGAAAAGGACTATAAAGGTCCTACTCCAGGAGAGTTGCTGGAACCTCTTTTTAAGCAAAGTAGCTGTTCATACAGAGTATGTTACCTCTGTGCTGATAATTTGAATGCTAATTGAAAGTTTACAATCCAGTTCATTTCAAAATTTACTGTAGTAAACTGTTTGGATAACTGTCTCAAACTTCAAGTACTAATTCATTCCAAAATAAGGTCTCTACAACTTAATGACTATATCTTAATATTGCTGGTAAAATTCTGTATAATTGAAGATGTCAGGATTAAAATAAATTGGGTTGCTATAGTAGCAATTTAAAAATGTGGATTCAAAATATTTACTTCCAGGAGTCAAGTCATGATGTGTGACACTCTAATCAAAAGCATTTCTCAGAAAGTGTTAGAAGACCCAAGCAAACATACTTCTAGACATTCTGAAAGTTTTCCAGGTTTTCATCAGCTGTTGTTCCGATCCAAAGACTTATGTCTTAGAATACAAGAACAAAGCTAATACCAAACAAATTGGTACTGAGAACCAGAGAGAGCAAAAGTGGTTAAGTATTATACCTGTGCAACATCCCACACAGGCCCTTGAGGAAGGAAGAGTGAGTCAGGCACAATTTGTAAACAGCCTGCCTATACCTATGGCAGCTGCCAAAACCAGTCTGTGCTTGGTGTCTACAGCTTAGCTCCAGTAGTTTGGGAGCAAATTTAGTCTTATTTCTTTTTTTTCCCCTTTGTTTTATCCATGTGAAAGTTAAGGAAGCTGCCTGTTCTGTTTGTTTGGAACATCGTCAAAATGCTTGGGGAATACTGAGACCACATACTGTTGTATTGGTTTTGAGGGTGCCCAAGTCCACCTGCTTGGGCTGTGCTTCATTGCTGCAAAGCGCAAAATTTTGTTGTTTGGTGGGGTTTTTTTGTAATGTATCTTAACTTATTTATTTATTTATTTGAAGATTGAATCTTACTGGACTTACGAGGTCTGCCATGGAAAACACATCCGTCAGTATCACGAGGAGAAGGAAACAGGACAGGTAGGCTTGTTACAATTTGCAACCCCCTTTTCCATTGGCACGTTCATGCTTAACTCCTGTAGAGGCCTTGAATGCCTGTACGCTTGAGACAGTATGGAAAAAAAGTAACTGAAATTTATTTTAACTTCTTTTGATTGTAGAAGATTAACATCCAAGAATACTATTTGGGGAATATGATGATAAAGAACCCATTCTCAGAACAAGGTTTGTCTTAAATTATTTTATTTTGCTGATGCTCTTTTAATTCTTTGGGTTTTATTAGTGTCTGAGAAATATGCTGTAGAAAACTGATTATCAGTGCAATAGAATACAATTTTGTAGATTAATTTATTTATTTTTTAATCAAGACACGTTTTTTTCAGGGAAGTCCTTGCATTGCTTCCATCCTGTCAGTTTTACCATGCTGTCTAATTGAGTCATTAATCTGCCAGGGGAAGATTAGTATGAGAAATAGAACCAATATACGCCAGACCAAACTTTGATAACGTAGCCCGTTGCTACTCTTTTTCTGAGTGTGGAGAAATATCTTTCAAAGCGAGCAGAGGGCAGAGTGTGTAGCACATCTTGGGCTCTGCTATTCTGTAATAAAAAGAAGTCTGCAAACCCGTATACTTTTAGCTTTTGCAGGTAGATTTGATCCTTGAAACTGTTTGAGAGTCTTCTTTGGGGATCTTGGTGAAAATCTTCAGAAATACTGAAGTGCCTAAAGCAGGACTTCAGTGGAAATTAGGTAGCTGAGCCCCAAACTCAAACTGCAATTTAGAATAACTAATTTTCCAGACACTTCCATTTTTTTTCTTGTAAATTATTGTAAATGCTGGAGTTTCTGTGGCTGTACCTGCCAAAACTGCTTCCGTAGGAGAGCACTTTGGCAGCATATTAGTCTAAAGAACTCCAAAAGTCCACTAAGTGTTCATTCATCAGAGTTGATAGAAACAATAGAAAAAATATTATCTGGTGTTTGGGGTTTGGGACTTGTTTTTGTTTTGGTTCGTTTTTTTCTAATTCTAGGCTAGTAAGTAAAAGATGGGCACCACATTTTTCTCTTCATAAAGGTGTTTAACTTGAACACCTCAGTCTTGGAGGGGATTTAGTGCTAGTAATCCCATTCTTTTGAATTCCTACCTGTAGCCTCCAGTTAGGTATCTTAGTCTTGAAAAGAAACATGGCTTCAGAAACTGCTTTGTTTGGCATTTCTTTATTAGTGGGCTACAGTGCTCGTTTGTTCTGTCATCAATCCTGTGCAGAAATGCCTAATTCTCCCTACACGCTGCTGTGCAGAAAACAAAATGTTTAATTTGAATTACCAATTCTTTTGTGGGGCTAAATGCTGAAGTTACATGTGATGATACTTCAAGTCATTATATCTGAGTCTTTTAGGATGTTGACCCTCCGTCCTTTCCGCTTAGGTGGCAGACTGTATTCTTTCTATGCTTCCTATATAGCAGTTCACACTGCTTCTCTTAAAAAATAACATAGATGGTTTCTTTAAACCACTGTGAGCTGAATTCACAAGTGCAATACAGTAAACTTGGAAGAGCTGAGTGGGTGACAGCAAAGCAGAGTGGCCTTTTGCTCACCTAGTTCTGAGTGGAGCCCAGACTGTCTCCTGAAGCAGTTGGGAAGGCTGAGGATGGCTCTCACCTGTGACAGCTTGAAACCCCTGCCCTGTCATGATGTTTACTGTCATGATATATGGCATGCAGCCTGGCATTACTATTTCCTACAAGCATACCCTCTGGGGCTGGCTAGTGGGTGGGCTGAAGTACTTGCCTGTTTACTGTCCCAGCCTGTAATTCACTCACTTTGAAAAAAGTAGTCAGCTACCTCTCAAAGAACAGCAGTAGTGACATGTTGCTTTGCACTGAGGGCCTTCCTCTGGTGCTAGGACTGGATTTAGCCTGTCTTAAAAAATTCCACTTTGTTTTAAGATGATGCTAACTCATAGATTGTTCTGTTTGCTCTGGACCTCAGATCACTGTTTATTGCCTGCCTTTCCTCTTTTGCACCTGCAAGTTCATGAAATTGACTCTTGGGAGTTTATATGGAAAGTACTAGCAGATACACAAAACATACAAACTTCTCTGTATATAATTTCAATTTATTTCAAGTTCACAGATTTTATGCTTACCTCATTCTTAATTATTCCCTAGATCAAGAAGAGAAGGAAAATCCAAAAGAAAGTGCAAAAGAGGCAAGTGAAAAACATCTATTTTAACTTTTGCCGTCAACAGTGGAGGCAATTTATATATGATGAGATAATGTAATTAGTCCCCTACCAAAAGGAGTATCAAAAAATGAAACTTTCCCTGAGCTGTGTTCTTCTCACTTTTGATTATCAGTCCCAGCTCAGAAAGCTTATTTAGTCTACCTAGTCAAATTTCTTGCCTTTCTACTTACTTACATTAGTTATTCTAATGTTAAACCCAGATGAATTAATACTCTTCTTATATGAAAACAATACAAATAACCACAAAATCACATTATGGTCTAGCAATAGTTATTTTTCCAGCTACATCAGAGATCCCAATTCCCTTAGTCCGTTCCCTTAGAACGGACACTTCCGTTCATTTTGGGTAGGGAGAAATGCTTAACAAAATCCTACGGCACAAAATCCCTAAAAGATTTCTTATCCAATTTGATGGCCCATCCCATAAAACTCTGTTCTTCCCTTTTCCTTTTGTTTAGGCCCCCAAATTCAATTCTGAGTTACGAACTTTATAGCAAAACAATGGAAGTACCTGAAGCACGTTGGAGTTTGGAATTAGCAATAGTGTATCTGACCCATGGACAGACACTCCCCTACTTTATTTCCACCTTCATTGTAATTCTGAAATGAAATTTTTGTTTACGTGTAATTTGCAATGCTGATTGACATAGCACCGAGTGGTTCTTCTGTGGTGGATCTCAGAAAATCTAGATGCCTGATAAGCATTTGGGAAGTAGTTGGGGGAGCAGACCTAAGTCAGAATGTGACCCATTCTAAGGACAGTGGCAATTATGCCTCTTTGAAATTAAAGAAAAGTAGGTTCTTTATAATGTAACTTTTTTTATTATTATTTCAGAAGAAGTGAAGTCTTTTACTGACTTTTTTTTTTTTTTGACAGCATTTTTGATGTACACACACTGTCTTGGTTTCAGTCCATAAGGACTTGCAATTTGTGTGGAATCTCTAGTCATGAAGAGGAAAGAATACCCAACACAGCTGGGTGGAGCTTAAAGTAACCAAAAACTGCTGCAACTAGAGATTTATCTTAAGGCTTACTGTGGTGCCTTTCGGTTGTGTGCAGACAGCAGCTGTCTTCAATGAAATGTGTGGGCATCATTTTTCAATTTTTAAGGAAAAAACAGTTGTTTCATTCGGAAAGATAGAAAGGGAAGGCACTGGTACCTTTTCTGTCAGCTCTTTTGTACACAACCGGAATATATCTTCATTTTGACCTTTGATTATTGAAGTATAGAGTGGATAAGTGACTGGAAGCCAAGGAGCGCCCGAGCAATTAGGCTGCCAGCATGTTCATTCTTTAACCTCATGAATCTCTCATTGTTTCATTCATGATGGAGCAGTTTTCAGGAGGAGAGAGTCAGTGGCCTGTGACAGGGTAACATGGTTTGAAAACCAAAGTAGGTGGGATACAGAAGGGCTCAGGTCCCCGGGTTAGTGTCCTGACCACAGAAGGTGCCACCACATTTTAGCACAGAGCCTGATTTGTTGTGCATCAAAAACCTTTATAGCTCAAGCAACATAAGCAGAAAAAAGTCTTGTTTGTGGGTTCCAGCATGACTTTTGCACAGAAAACTTTTGGAACCCAGGAACTTGAGCTGCTTCCGAGAGAAGAGCCAGGAGAGGGACTTTTACCAGTTTGGGGAATTAATTTCTTAAAGTGAAAGCTGGATGAAACATATGAAAGAACAAGTCTGAAGAGGGCTTACTTAAAGTGTGTACAAAAGTAGGATTTACTTTGTATATATCATTAACTTTGTTAGGCACAATAACAGGTGGCGCGGGATACTCAGGGTAAGGAACAGCCCAGGCTGAGGATGCTGTAGTGTAGTGCAGGGTGACTTTGCAGGGGTGTTTTTAGATTCTTCATGGCCTGGCACTGAAGTGAAGACCTGAGCTGAATCTGGCAGGGCTGCTCACATCTCCCTGTCTTCTAAACTACAGGGTGAACACAGCTGGCTTGGTGCTCTTCTAAAACACTTCACCCAGCTGGCAAGCTTTCTTAGAACTGAAGTACCAGGCTGCCTGTGCAGAGAAACCGACTGTTTTTGCAGTCAGATTCAGCTGGGCTTTGTAGTCAGATCTCGTGTAGTTCGGTGCATTTGTGCAGTGCTTTGCTGGAGGTAATAAACCAGAATGTGTTTGGATGTTGCAGAAACACCAAGTGACTACACAGGAGCTTGTTTCAATGCAGTACTGCTGGCTTTCCACAACGAAATAGCATTTTTCATTTCAGAATAGTCAAAGGAACTTTACTGTGATTCTTAACTTTTACTTTCTTTCACCTAGATACCTACAAAAAATATAGAAGGGCAGATGACCCCATACTACCCCGTAGAAATGGGAAACGGCACACCTTGTAGCTTGAGACAAAACCTACCCAGATCAAGTACCATGATGTACATCTGTCATCCAGAAGCTAAACATGAGATTCTTTCAGTAGCAGAAGTGACAACCTGTGAATATGAAGTTGTTATATTGACACCTCTGTTATGCAGTCATCCTAAATATAGGTAAGGTGCTCAATTTTGGCTAACATATGACTTCAAATTTTTATCAATTTCCATGCACGTGTGTGTTTATAGAAGTCATATATCCAGCTATGGTTTCTGGTACAGAGCTCTGATGCTTTTATGTACTTACTTTGGCTGTGCAGTTTTGCCATGTCCTAAGTTTTCATGTTAAGTTGCACAATATTTGCATTTTGTAAATCTCTAGTAATTGATCCCATATGAGAAGCAGATGGGAAGTATAACTTGATTTTCAACAGGTAAGTTTCTGGAGAAACACAAACTAGGGCATTAAGGCTGCAGGAAGGTTAAGAACACCCTCTCTCCTCTTAGTTTATGATTTCAAAGTCTTTGGGGATCATCTTAAAGGTATTCAAAGACTGCAGATTGCATATGTGCATTGTATGTGTGCATAGACTCAGCTTCTCTAATTTCAGAAAACAGAAGTGTGGTCTTCAGCCATGACCTTAACATTTATTTTAGCGGTACTCCCGACTTAAGGAGCTCCCATCCATCTGCTTTATTGCCTTCCCTTCAGCTGCATAGGTCATTTTCACATGAAGAATTTGAAGAATTCACAACTTCAGTGTTATTTTCCAAAAATCATGTTTAGGATTCCTTCCCTGCCTCCTCCCGCTTTCACCCCCAAGTTGTACCATGCATCTAAAAGATACCCTTAGTTTCAATAGTACTGGATTTTGACCTTTCAAGGGATGTAAACAGAATTGCAAAGTGAATATGACATACAAATGAAGGGAGAAATAATGGACAGGAGTTCTAAATTTCCTGTGTACACAGGCATCAGAACAAGTGAGTATTTAGTCACTGTTCTGAAATAGATAACAAAGTCTAAAGGACAAAATCCTCAATTGTGCGTTTTATAGACACTTGCCAGTTAGAGTAAGTAAGTTACGGTATTGTTAAATATTTAGTAGCAATTATAAATTTTCTCATGTATATGGGCTTGGTAATACTATGTTATCTGTTGTGCTTATCTATTGCTTGATTATCTGTTTACTATATGAGTCCCTTAAGCTTCTGTATCAGTAGAAAAACAGAAGGTGCACAGGCAAATTGTTCTGTTAAACAATAACCTGGAATAAAACCTCAAGCTTCTACCTCCTTCCAAAGGGAAGGCATGGGAGGCTTTGTGGCCACTAGCAGGAAGGAGACTTAAAATAAACATACAAGATCTTTATTATCCCACTTACATCATCTTAGTAAATAAAGATGGGTGGAGATAGCAGGGTGGAAACACTGTTTGGTGTCAGCAGAGGTAACAAACCAACCTCTTTTTAAGTTAAATGCACTTTTCCTCTTGTGTTGCTGAGAGAACAGCACTGAGCAGTACTTCAGCCACCAGCGCTTTTCCTCTACACCCATTATCTCATCCAATAATGCACTTTGCATTAACTTGCCAAAAAGCACATCCATTAGTTGTTCTTATTTGGGTACAATTTGACTTTTTTTTTTTTTAATTGGTGGCAATTGGGAACAGGGAGGAAGGCAGTGAAAAGTAATGTTTGTCTTCTGCAACTGTTAGTCTTGATGCTGTTTTAATAAAAGTCAGATAAAACTAGGCTTCTTTGGTACAGGGCTTATTTAATCTAGAGTGCAACTATGATTTGGGAAATGTTTTCAGATTGCTTGAACTCCGGTGGTGATGATTATACAACTGCTGCTGTGTATTACAGAATCCTCCTAGGAGGACATCACAAAAAGCCACCTTGCCTCTGAAGCAGTATCTGTATATTTGTTTTGTAAATAAGCTTTCTCTAAAAAGGACCTTTTCCATGAGATTAGCAATGGAAGCTGAACAAATGCTTCATTTGTCAGTATGATTTTTGTTTTGATGTTTGCTTTCCTGTACTATTTTCTGTTAAGGCTTATTTGGTGTTTTAATGAGGCCTTCATTTGTGTAAACTAAGGAGAAAGCTGTGTTAACTCTGCTGCATCTCTTGGCTTTTTCTTTCCTGAAGTAAGCTGCATTTTGCAGACATAGCTCGTAAAGAGAGTGATAAAGGAATAATAGGTACATATGCAGTATGAAAAACCATACGTGTCAGGTAATATAAGAATGTCTTCTTTTAACTGTATAGGAACTGCATCGATCAAGTTTGACCTCTGCCATTTCCTAGCTTCTGGGAGAGTTTTGTGGAGCTGTGACACTACATTCATAGTACACATACAATGCAATGTGCCTTTTAACATGCAGCTTTTCCCTTTTGACAAAGGGGGGGTCAGATTGCACTGCCAGTTGTCCAGCAGCGTTAGGAGTGAGACTGTGCTGGGCAAAAAGTGTATTTATATCAGCTGTAAGAGCAGTGTAACTTTGGCTGAAATGGTGCAAGTACAAGAAAAAAAAAAATGACATCTCAGGCCGATTCAGTCAGAAACGAAGAGCAATAAAAAAGTATGTCTTTAATAAGTGATGTATTGATAACTTGTTTGGACAGGTTCAGGGCTTCCCCCGTGAATGACATCTTTTGCCAGTCTCTACCAGGATCCCCACTTAAACCCCATAATCTGGAACAACTGGAGAAACAGCAAGAAATTATGAAGATGCCTTTTAGGAGGGTTAAGGAGGTAAGAACTGTTTAATCTTAAATAGAAAAATACTGATTTTTCCATGTTATTACACATACAACATGTTCTGTGGAGTAAGTTCTCTTACACAGCTTTCTAAGATCCAGTCAGTCTGTCAAACAGTCTTTAAGCTTGTTGAAGTCATCTGTAACTTGCTTTATTTGGAAGGAAAACAAAGCAAGTAAGGTTGGGCTAATAATTAAAAAAAAATTCTAGCCTTTGTAGCCTACAGTTTACAAACATGAAGTTTTTGACTTTTGGGTTTGTTTTTTTTTTCCACTATGCTGAAACAGTGAGAGCAGTGACAAAACGGTTTCACAGTTTTCCCTACAGCCTACTTCACTTAGTATTAAGTAACTTCATTTAATTTGTCAGACTTTGCAAGGGATGTAAGATCTAAATGGGTGTATTTGTATGTACTTTAATTTCAGGAAGAAATGCATTCAACAAAAGAAGAGAAATTTTCTTCCATTCATAAGCCTGTTGCTGTTGGAAGCCATCAACTATTAACTGTGGGAACAACCCACATCTCTAAATTAACTGATGACCAACTTATAAAGGAGTTTCTTAGTGGTTCCTACTGCTTCCATGGGGTGAGAAATAAAGCTTTTCCTTAATAAAATAGCTACTCTTTAACTGCATATGCTGGTTTATGTATTTGTTTATTTTTTCAATGAACTCTAAGTTGCATTCTTATATAATAATTGCCTTTTCCTGCACTGATATAGGGAAGGCTGATATACCAAAGTCTATGCCAGAAAGGTATCTTTAACCTTTCTGTTGAAATTCAATTTATTTGAACGGAGTGTGAAATGAAAGTAGATCGTGGGAATTTTTCAGTGCTGACTTTGTTAATGAGAAGAAAAAAAAATCTGATAAAACTCATTGAGAGAACAGCCATCATAAAAGAGGTATCTGAAGTTTTCCCTGTCTTTGACAGAGGAAAGTATTTCTTTGAAAGATGCAGATAGTGTACAAATAGTTTAAGGAATTTAGTCCTTTGCAGATCTTCCAAGAGCCTTTGCTTAAACTCATTAATTCTGTCCCTTGCCTATGTCAATTGGTCTAATAAGAGATTCTCTCTTAGTGCAAACCTTGAATTAACATATCTAATTAATAAGCACGGAGCTTTACAGCTAAATTAGCCAGTGGTTTAGGGTCTGGAGGGAAATGGATGTGGTTGTTTTGGGGTATTTGGTTTGGGGTTTTGGTTGAATGCTGAGGTTATGCCTCTCCCTAGGGTGTTGGTTGGTGGAAGTACGAATTCTGCTACGGCAAATACGTTCATCAGTACCATGAGGTATGTTTAAATAGTTTTATGTTCTGCACTAGATGGCTGTGGGTGTGGGGGGAAAAGAGTAGCTGGACAATCTGTCTACAGTTTGAAAAAAGAAGCATCCTTTTTCTTGGCTGATCAATATCTTGGGTTTAAGAAGTTAGATTTCAGAAAATAAATCCTCCATGTGCTGCCTAAGTCAATGCAGGGGGATGTAGGTACCATGTCAGGCAGAGCACAGTGATAATCAAAGCTGAAGAAATGTGGGTGTGTTGTGGGGATGCTCTTCTAGTCATCACAACACTTGTATCAGCTCTCCCAGGCTGGGTGGCTGTTGTGAAGAGACCATCAACTTGACTCTTGACTCTGCTACAAGATCAGTCATAGTTTGTCCCAAAGAACACGTTACGTTGACAGCATCAGACTTGCTGTAGAAAGAATGTTCTAGGCACCATTAAAATATCCTCACTGCTAATCGAATTGTATAGTACAAAGTGTTAATTATCAGGTTTTTTTCTTTTCTAGGATAAGGAAAGTGGCAAGACTTCTGTGGTTGTGGGTACCTGGAGCAAGGAGGAACACATTGAATGGTCCAGGAAGAACGCAGCTAGAACCTACTACCTGAGAGAAGATGGCACACAGACCGTTAGGTACGGACACGCTCCCCCTGGTCACTGCTTTGGCTGCCTGGTCCTCAGTCAGCCCCGTGCTTGCCATAGGGAAGAGTAAATGCCAGTGTGTGAATATTCAGTTTATGAATAGATACAATCAACTGTTAAAAGCAGGGGGTATAGATTTCTTTTTCTCCCCCTAATCAACTTGCAACATCAGAAAAGGGAATCCAACACTCTGGATATGATGCAGAGAAATAAATCTCCCAATAGTGAACAATTACTTGCTTCTGCAATAACTGAAATACAGCGTGGTACTTCATTGTTTTGTATATTACAGTTAACTATTTGAAGAATTGTGAGATACTGTACCACACAAGTTAGCTGTGTGCTTGAGAATGGTCTTTAATATTTGCAAACTTTTTTATTCCAATCGTTTGTGGCAGGATGGTGTCTCATTTCTATGGAAATGGAGATGTTTGCGACTTAACAGACAAGCCAAGGCAGGTGACTGTGAAATTGAAGTAAGTTAACTTTTTTAGTAAACTGATGTTTTGTGTCTCTGCTTCCTGTGTCAGAGAGAAAAGCCTCTCGTCTTCATAAAGCTTAGAAAACGATCACTGTTAGCTTAGTAAAAATGCTACAGAGGAAAAGCCTCTCTTGTCTTCATAAAGCTTAGAAAACAATCACTGTTAGCTTAGTAAAAATGCTACAGATTCTAGGGATACACGTTTTAGTTTTGTGCTTACTACATGCTAAACACTACAAAATTTCTCTTCCGTTTTCAGATGTAAAGAATCTGATTCCCCTCATGCTGTGACCATATACATGCTAGAGCCTCATTCTTGCCAATACATCCTTGGGGTACGTAAAGACAAACTTGAATTACCTAAGATCAGGTGCCTCCTAGTAGAGCATATCTCCAGGTGCATGTTTAAAATTGTCCCTTCCTTCCAGTGACTCATCCCAAGAGATTCCCAGACTGTGCTTTAGCCCGTGTACGTAGCTGCTAACCAAGCCCTGCTTTTTGTGCAATGGCATTTACTTACAGGAAGGAGAGTCATTATTAACTACAGTATTTCCGTTGTTAATAAGCTACAGAAGTCATACCCAAAAGTACAAAGAACTTACTGACTTTTACAAAGTGATGCTGGAGTACTGTGCCTCTTGCAATCTGTTGTCATTGATCTCACAGTATCTGTTGCAATCTCTTGTCAAAGTTTATCGACGTTCTCATCGTCCTTATGTTTTGATCTCTTACATGTTCAAGGTGGAGTCTCCAGTCATCTGTAAAATTCTGGACACAGCAGATGAGTATGGGCTCCTTTCAGTGCCCAGCTAAAGCCCGTGAAGCAAGCCATACCTGTCAGCAACCCCGCTGCCATCTGCCACAGGAACATCCCTCTGTGAGATGACAAAGGCCGAGAGCAGCTTCCAGCCACCCAGCCTCACCAGCGGAGCTCCAGGAGGGACTTACCAACCACTTTGTGTGTACTGTGTATATAAGAGATTATCGATAAACTTTTAATGATTAAAATCTTGTCTTGCATTCCCTGTTTGACCCGTGTATGGCACGTTCTGCAGTCATCGTTGTCAGCATTATGGTATGAATTATCAACTTTAAAAAGGCAAAATAAACAAGCTACCAGCTTCAAGTGAGGAGGTTAGCTGCCAGCAGAACGAAAAAGTGAACCAACACTTCTTGCTCAGGAGCCTTCAACAGCCGCTACAACACTAATTCTTCTACTGCTGTCACTTACTTTGTCCAAACACAAACGTCACCTTGGCTTGATTGCTTGGAACTGTATTAATATCACAGTCCTCCCTGTCTCTTACCTTCCTTCAACTGCTATTTCTTCTCCCAGCCTGGGCTGCTTTCCAGGACTGTTTTAGGATTGGGGTTTTTTTTTTATATATTAACACCGTAGGGTTCATCTTAATATATTTATTTTGCTGAACATTCTTACTGACATCTGTCAGACTTGCTGTTTTGCTTCTAAGGATGCTAAGGTATGATACTAGTCTACTAGTAGCTAGTATACTAGATACTACTGATCTACAATCAGTGTTTTTTGGGGCAGAGTGGTCAATACTAGCTACATCTCTAGATTCCCACTTGTCTGTATTCAGCCGTGTGTGTTACAGGGGTGCCTGAGCGTGTTCCTTTTCAGTCACAAAGCCCTGGTCCATACACCTGCCTCTTCGTGGCCAGTACCAGGCTGGAAGGTCTGTTTTCTGGTGGCAGCCTACCTCCCAAATAAGATTTTTGGTGCAGGCACATGAAGCTTTAGTCTGCTGCCAGCGTACGTTCCTGGGAGATAATTGAAATATTCCGTGACAGGGGTATCTCAAGTAGATTTCCTTTGTGCTTCTAAAACAGCAGATTTCAAAGAGGTAAGAACAAAAGGTTGCAAGTCATTGGTTTGTAGCCAACACCCCCTGTATCCCCGAGGATTTCCTTCCTTCAGGAGAACATTGTAGGGCTACCAGAGAGACATCTCAGTACTGTTACCAGGTGTGACATTGATCACTTATTTTGTGGCTGGGTTACTCCAAATCACAGACACGATTACGCGTGTGTCCTCTAGTCCTTCAGGAGAACATTGTAGGGCTACCAGAGAGACATCTCAGTACTGTTACCAGGTGTGACATTGATCACTTATTTTGTGGCTGGGTTACTCCAAATCACAGACACGATTACGTGTGTGTCCTCTAGTCCTAGTGCCAGTGTCTGCCCAGAGCTGGGACCAGTTACTGACTGCTGTCCCTTCCATAAGCTCCTCCAGGGTGAGGCTGAGGATGGGGTGTGGGGTCTGTGATGGTGCAGGTGCTGGAGGAGGCAGTGTTTCGGTCGGTAGCGATGGTGCACATTTAGTGCCTTGATCATGTACATAAACCCACTGCGTTTCCTCTTAAACTATTGTGCAAGGTACAGGAATTTCATAACTGTCAAACGGAAAACTGCCAGCCGTGTGGCATATGACTAATGGGATGCTACCCAAACAACCCAGTGAAACTGCTAGACTGTTGCAATGTAAGAACCCATTTTCATGCCTCATACAGTGTAGAACACCAGAATAGCATTTAAATTCAAAGTCACTGCTCCTGATCACATCCTTATTTCTCATGGTTTAGCAATGTGTCAGAGGAAACTGAAAAAGGAGGAAGGGAGACTTCTACTTAGATATTTTTCCCCCCGGAAGAGAATCTTCTACCCACATAACCCACCCACCCCCCGAGTCTTCTTGGGGAGCAAAGCATTAAGTTTTAATCCTGTATGTAGTCAGTAAATTAGAAAAGAGAAGACATTAAAAGAAGTATTCTCCTGACTTCAGATCTTTAACTTCGTTTCCATAAAGTTCTTTTACTTGCCTGAAGATTCACCTGGACCAATCTCCTCAGCAAGCACCTGGTATGAATCCCAGCCCCACAACTGCCCACGGTGTGCCTTGGGTCACACACCGTGTGCCCCACTGCAGAGCACAGCACGGGCTGGGACAGCGTCAGACTGTCCTCAGCATCTGTCGGGCTGGGGCACAGCAAAGGGAAGAGAAACCACAGGACACTAAGCCCCTCAGCTGCGGCAATTAGATCAGAGGAAAAGATAAGAATAATTATTTTGCAGAACGTAAAGAATTCCACTTCCCCGCAGAAGAGGGAAGTCCCCGGCGCAATGAGGGAGCACAAACTCTGTGACTAAGCAGCCACAGCACCTCAGCGAGCTGCTAATGCCAATTTTTGCCATTTTATGAGCAAACCATGCTGTTGCCAGATTCCTGAAATCCATACCTCATGAATCTCCACATTCCTCAGCCTCTACTTCCCCTTGCACTGGAAGCGACACGCTCACAGCTGTTCCTGCCCCACATCCGAACTACACGAAAACACCCAAATCCACATAGATAAAGACCATGTTTTTCTCTGCCACCCTCTCCCACCTCTCCCTGACCATTGTCCGATTTGGGAGAGGAGCCCTGAGGTGGAGGTGGGGGGAGCCAGAAGGACGGATGCAAAAATCCCACAGGGTACACTAGGCCATCCAGAAGGATGGATGCAAAAATCCCACAGGGTACACTAGGCCATGAGTTGATACTGCTAGAAATAATTAAATGATACGCAACTTTATGTTCTAACACATTTGAATCTAAAAGAAATGTGCAATTGAGAGTAACTTGCAGCTTCAACCTTCTCCCAGACAAGCCCAAGGGCGCAGGAACCTGTCAGTACCTAAACCAGGGAAAAACAAAGACTCTTCTGGTACGTGGAAAGCACAAAGCAGAAGTGGAGAGATGGAGGTTTCTGTGCTCGTCTGCTTGGATTTATGCCCGAAGTATTATCCAGGTTTGCTTCTCAGCCCGAGAGGTGCAGTTTCTGTGCTCGTTTAAGAATCAGCAACGCTGGAAAATAACGCGAATGGCAGCGAGCAGATTTGCAGCCGTGGCACTGATTGATAGCATCTGCAATTAGTCAGAGGAAACTACACTAAAGGAAAGTACATTTGGCAAAGTGAAACACGTCACTTAGATATTTACTGCTATGAGAAGAGTTCAAAGGATGAGGTGGTTTGGGACCCAAAGCACAGGATTTATCTGCACAGAAAGAACAAACATCAGCAACAAGCACTTCAAGCCCCCGACTCCCTTGCGCAGGAAGGCTCAAAACCCACCAGTGGGCTCCTCACACACAACCCAAACCCAAACCCATGTAAGAACAGCAGCGCTCACTCCTTGCAAAGACCTGCTGACTATCAGGGAATTAAATCATTATTTTCTACTGAACTTAACCGTCCTGTCATTATTGCTGTGTATTTGCATTTCCACTCAAAGGCACTCCTCGAATATACCAGCCATTAGACTTCAGATTCATTCTAGAGCTCATGTTTAATTGTCATTTAAACTCACAAATTATTAATTAGCTGCAAGACGGATCAAAAAGCAGAGGGACTATTTATGTAAGACACAGCTGACAGAGGTGGCTGAGAGGAATCAGTGGCTCAACCCACAAGGCAAGAGCGTCCCTGTGAAGTTTCACTTAGTGTGAGGGTGAAATAAGACGATCGGTGTCCGGAAGATTTTCTCAAGTGGTAAAGAAACACGGGGTCTTATTCCTTCTCTCTGCACAGAGGAAGACAAGTGCATTCCCAGGTCATAAATTATGTGTATAGCTACACAGAGCTGACTTAGAGCTCCAGCTCCCAAGTCTAAGCCCACCTTAATAAGAGAAGCTCCTGTGATGTCTGGTCTCCGAAAGGCTGGTGCTCATGCTCCCTGGACTTGAGCAGGTCTTGTGCAGGTTCAGCTCTCCTCCCTTAAATTACACTCCCAGCAAAAAACAAAAATCCCTATCCGCTGCAGAACGACAGCGAACAAATGGAAAAAGACCTGTTTTAGGAATGAAACCTCTTTTTTGTGCCCTTGTGGGGAACCACAGCGCTGCCTCGGTTCTGCTCTCAGACACGTTGTACGTACGTTTCCTGCTCACTCACACGGCCCTTCCTTGTGTGCTGCTCTTCCTCCACAATCCCCAAAATAGGCTGTGGAACAGGTTAGGATAATGCCAGCACAGCATGTTGGCAGAATAACCACTCTTGTATAGAAAAATACAGTTTTTCACGTCTAACTGTAATTTACTCTCACGGGCAGCCAGAGACATGGGGTTTGATGGGCCCTGTGGCTGCTCCACCTTCCCAAAGAGTGAGCTGCAGGCTGAGTTTCAGGAGCAGCACAGCTGTATTTAGGTAAAGAAAGGAAGAGTTTCTCGAGGAGAAATAGCTGTCTCCAGAGGGTCACCCCAAGTTGAAAGCAGGAGCAAGAATCTTTCCTGACATGCCCCAAATGCTCTTAATTTCCTGTCTCTTCTACTAAAGCAAGTCAGAATCTGTCTGAAGAATGGGTGACTTCAGGGCAATTCTCAGAACTTGCCAGGGCAGGAAAGTGCCTGGTCAGAGGAGAAAGGGAACACAAACAACCTGGGGGGTTTCCCAGTCCCCCAGGACCGGACAGAGGAGCCCCCAGGCTGCTGCAGGAGTTTTGCAGTCACTGGCAGTTACAAAAGAGTGGAAAAAACACCCCCATCAACAGTGGAAAAAGCAGAGCAGCTGACAGAGCTTCACCAGACCTTGAGCCATCCGTTGGCTGCCCTTCCATTGGCATCCCCAACCCAACGCCCCGCAAGCGGAGCGCGTCTTTCAAGGCAGCAGCACCACCACAACCTCGTTACTCGTTTCCCCTCGTTAAGCTCTCCCGGCACACAAGACCTCACACTCAGACGTGAGAGAGCCCAACACAGAAACCTCCCCCTCTTAGGAAACAAACCCCCCAACACTTCACGGTACAGGATGAAATCAGTTTTACAGCCCCGGGGTCACGCTCGGTGCTTCCAGAGCGATGCTCAGGGGGGAACGAGACCGGCAGAAACCTCATAAACCTCGGGAAGGACATGGCTCACGGCATCTCACCGGGAAACCCGGCAACTTCCACCCTCCGGCCCCGCCTCGGTCCCGCTGCCGGGGAGCGCTTCCCGCATCCCGCCGGGGAGAGGCATCTCCGGCGCATCCCCCGGGGCTGCGGGGGCTGCGGGTCCCGCCGGGCTCGGGCGGTTCCCGGGGGTGCCCCGTCCCGTCCCGTCCCGCCCCCAGGGCTACAAAAGGCGGCGGCGGCAGCGAGAAGAGCGAGTAAGAGAGGGGTCAGGGGGAGCTCTTCTCTGTCCCCCAGCCTCAAACCCGCAGGGCTTTAAGTGCCCCGGGGGCTGCAGACCCCCGCGGTGGGCGGCTGGAGGTAACCCCTGCCCGGGGCGGCTGGGGGGAGCCGGGAACTCGTCGGGGTCCCTCCTCCTCCTCCTCAGTGGGAGCTGCTGGTCCGAGCCCGGCGGGCAGCAAAGGGAACACCAGGCTGCTCACCTTGAGGGGCTGCACCTGCACGTCCAGGTAATAAGCACCAGACCCTGAGCTCAGGTGTCAGGAAAGCGGTGGGAGGGCTGGGGGGTGGAGAGGGGCTGGGCAGGATGGTGGTGGGCACTGGGAAGCATCCCAAGGTGAAGGGGGCACGGGCAGCGACCCGTCCTGCTGCAGGCTGTCCCACACCCGCCTCCGACACCACACTTCAAACTTGCTCTTTTCCTTGCTCTGACAGGTAAGGCTGAATAAACCACCACTGGTAAACCCTTGGCAGGGAGCAAACCAGCGAGGGGACAGGATCACAAGAGGGTGTGTGGTCACGGAGCCCCCTCAGACCTCGCTCCTGAATACGCGACCCAACTCCGGGTTGGGATGGGTCAGACCTCCCCGGGTGCCAGGACAAGGGATGTAACCCGAGTCCCAAGCAGCAGTTGTGGAAATGCCTTTCAGATCGTGCAATGGAGAGATGCTATTGCAAAGGCTGCGCGCTGCCTGCCTGGGGTGCTGGGGGGGAGGAATTACAAAAAAAACCAACCAAAAACCCCAGTAAAATAAAATATCATTAAGACTTTATCTCTAGTGATCTGAAATTAATAGTGATCTCCCTCAAATCGTTCTCCGACATCATCTCTTATTATTGCCTCTTGAAAATAATAATGAAGCAAGATGTATTTGTATTTTTTTTTTTACGTAGATAAAAAGGGATTAATAGGTACAACTAATGAAACCATTTCTGTGCTTGCAAGTAAACTAGGGTTATTTTTTTAAGGATATTCATTAACATAGAGCATATTTTAATGATGGATTTTACATTTCTTTTCTCCAGGATGAGGATCCTTATTGGAAGCCTTCATTGCTACTTCGTTTCTTTCTTACTCAGTAGAGCAAACACATTCCTAATTCTGAGAACACCTACAGCCCATGCTTCCCTGGTCTATAACTACTCCTATTTAAACCTCTCTTCTGTATTGGAAGCACAAGCTCCAAAAATAGCAAGAGCTCTCAATTTCTCACATAATGCAATTGAAAAAATAACCAAGAGAGACTTGGAAGGTTTTGAGGCGCTGGAAGTTTTAGACCTTTCCTACAATCAGATTAAGGACGTTGAACCGGGGGTGTTTGAGAGTCTGCTCAGCCTTGTTTCCGTGAATTTATCCTTTAATGATAAGAAACTTCTTCTATCAGGTCTCCCACCCCACCTGAAGCTCTTGCCTGCTAGCAAAGCCTCAGGATCTTTGGAGCTTTCTAAGTATTTTGACAAATCCTCAGAGGCTGCTCTGGAGCCTTCTGCATCTGCCAAGGAGCTGTCACGTTCGGGAGGTCCCTCTGTCCTGCCAGATGTTAAACTGAGGCGCAGACGAAATACAGAGAATCTTCTCCGAAGGGCAGAGAAAAACGTAACGGTCTCTCCAACAGCCACATCAGGGCCTAATCTCTGCGCAGCACCAATTAATGGGACACTCAACCTGTCAAACAGCAAACTCTCCGCGGAAGAGCTGACATTAAAACTGGATCAGGATCTCTGCCAAGCTCAGCTGGATGGTATTTTGGAACTGGACATCAGTCACAGTGACCTGGAAATGGATCTTCTGTCACTGTTCAGCCTAGTTTTGCCAATGAAAAATGTGCAGTCCGTTGATGCCAGTTATAACAAATTAACAATTAACATTCTAAATGTTGAGGGGCTCTTTAAATTCCCATTCAGCAAGCTTTGGTTTCTAAACATTAGCAACAATCCCATCAACAGCTTGGATACGCTGTGGCTCCCTTCAACCATTAAGGTAATTGACTTGTCCTTCACCAACATAAGTCAAATACCCCAAAATTTTGCTAAAAAATTCATTAACTTAGAAAACATGTATGTTCAAGGAAATCACTTCATATATACTGTACATCCAGAAATAACTAATGCGGCTCCAAAATTTTGCCCTGGAACTGTCCATATTAATGCTATTTCATTTGTCAGAAACCAGGCTGGTACACCCATTGAAAGCCTTCCAAAGAAAGTAAAACACCTGAAAATGTCCAATTGCTCCATTGTAGAACTGCCAGAGTGGTTTGTGGACACAATGGAAGAATTACTATTTTTGGATCTCAGCAGCAACCGGATTTCTGTGCTTCCTGACTTACCCATCGCCCTGCAGCACCTTGATATAAGCAACAATGATATTAAAATAATACCCTCTAGTTTTAAATCTGCCTCCAACTTAACAACACTTAATATTCAAAATAATAAAATTACGGATATGCATCCTGAGTATTTCCCGTTGACTTTAACAAGATGTGACATCAGTAAAAATAAGTTGAACTTCTTGTCATTAACTGATGCCCTGGAGAAACTCGACTATCTTAATGTTTCTGGAAACCTGATCACCAGACTGGAAGCTGGCAGCCACCTTTCTGCTCTTACTAATCTGGACAGTAGTCACAACCTAATTGCAGAACTCCCTGATCACTTTGGGAAATCTTTGGCGACGCTGAAATATTTTAATTTATCAGGGAACAAGATCTCTTTTCTACAGCACGGCGCTCTCCCACCTTCTCTGATTGAGTTAGACATCAGTGACAATGCCATTACTACAATTGTGGAGGACACATTTGGTCGGTTAACGAGCTTGAGTGTTTTGACTGTACGGGGTAAACATTTTTTTTGTAACTGTGACTTGTACTGGTTCGTGAATGTCTATATCCACCACCCCCGTTTGCAGATAAATGGCAGAGGAAGTCTCAGGTGCAGCTTTCCACCAGACAGGAGGGGCTCGTTGGTGGAGAGCAGTAACCTCACGCTGCTGCACTGCTCCCTGGGCATCCAGATGGCCATTACAGCTGGCGTCGCCATCCTGGTTGTTTTGGTGTTAACAGGCTTATGCTGGTGGTTTGATGGGCTGTGGTACCTGAGAATGGGCTGGTACTGGTGTGTGGCCAAGAGGAAGCAGTATGAGAAGAAGCCAGAAAACAAGCCCTTTGATGCCTTTGTTTCATACAGCGAAGAAGATGCCAACTGGACGAAGGAGCATCTGCTGGAGAAATTGGAAGCTGATGGATTCAAGATATGTTACCACGAGAGGGATTTCAAACCGGGGCATCCCGTACTTGGTAACATTTTTTACTGCATAGAGAACAGCCACAAAGTCCTTTTTGTTCTCTCTCCCAATTTTGTAAACAGCTGCTGGTGTCAGTATGAACTCTATTTTGCTGAACACCGGGTCCTGAATGAAAATCAGGATTCCCTCATCATGATTGTGCTGGAAGATCTCCCGCCCAACAGCGTGCCACAGAAGTTCAGCAAACTCAGGAAACTGCTGAAAAGAAAAACCTACTTAAAGTGGAGCCCCGAGGAACGCAAACAGAAAATGTTCTGGCACCAGCTAGCAGCTGCCTTAAAAACAACCAACGAACCGCTGGTGAGAGCACAGAAGGGATCTGCTCAGGATGTGTGTGAGATGGAATGAGATACCAGAACCTGTAAAGATTGTGCCTGGAAAGTCTGTGGTCAAATAAAAGCATTTCTGCAAAGGCTGCCGTGTTGCAATGGGGTTTGTCTTGGATCAGTCCCAGGAGAGGTTACGAACGGGTTCGTAGCATTTGTGTTATCCTGCCTGATAAAAGGGTCTCTTCTCCAAAGGGCTGAGACCTGAGCACGGACAAACAGCCTTTTCTTTAGCTATTTCCAGTATTTCTTAAAATGCTGCGGATGTCCCCTGAAACAAAGGACAGCGTGAGTCACGCTGCATGTCCCAACTGTCTTTTTGAGATCAGTGCACTGAAAAACAATGTCATTCACAGGTAAGGTTGTAGTTCAGACTCACAACTCGGGTGCAGCTTCAGACGTGAACACACGCTGTGTACACATAAGAAAAACACAAGCCCTGACAGTACACAGGCAACAGCTGCTTTCTGTGGTTTAGTGAGAAAAGACTAAAGATTTACTTCACGTAACCATCTGAAAGACGCAATTGCAAATCCATGCTACTACAGCATTTGGTGTAAGTAACTGGAAGAACAGACCAGACTTTTAAATTTCTTATAATCACAGATTAACAGATACAACTAGATAATCAAAAAAGAGCCTGCTGAGCATGTGGGTCTCCACTGTTAAGTGCTGTTATTATAAATCTCTGAAGATTAAATAATAAATAACTATATATTATTATTTAGACTTCAGAAAGTTTCACTTGACACAATCAGCCTGACCCATTTTGAACGAATTCAGGGCTACCTCAGCATAGCCCCTGTCATCACCTAGTGCCACTTCATAGTTTTATTTATTGATTTGAAAAAAAAATAAAACTCAGCTGATGTAGTTTTCGCATTCAAGGAAAACCATCAGACTGTGACAGAAAATGAATACCAGGTGAGAAGAAATCATTTAGAATCCTCTCTACTCTCTAGTCTAAAATGTTCTGAGGTGGTGCCCAACTGTTGAACATTCTTTAGTGACTTTTTGAGGTTGTATGGATATTGTTTAAAGTTATTGGGCATTATGAGCTTTCAGTTTTTATATGTAAAGGACAAAAAAAATACCGCAAAAAAAATGCACGCCAACAGCTAAAAGTTTATCACCATAAAGGAAGATCTATTACTTTAAATAGTAAAACCTTGCGAATTATAAAAATCTTTCAAATGCTTTTGTTCCTGGAAACAATGAGAAGTCACTTGTTAGTGAGATCAGCCCCACGCATCAGTTGTTTTTCTAATAAAATTCTTTCTGCTTTCTTTGAGGCCACTTCTTATTTCATGAGCTAGCATGGTCAAACTGCTAGTAGCACAATTAACACAACAGCTGTAGATTTTCAATAATAAGAAGAAACAGCCCTCAGGTCAAACACTGTGACAGCAGCCAACACCAGCAATTTCAAAATAAGCCAAAAAGCACACTCAAACTACACACTGGATAACCTGGTCCCACCATGATGGGTTCATCCTAACCCCAGAAATCAAAGACTGCTTTAATTCCTGGAGTATAAAATTTTGTATGTATTTCAAAACATGTTGGCATTAACTGTCAAGGTCCTGATATTCATATTACCCACGTGAAGTACACACTAAACCTCCCTATTTTTTTCTAAAGAGCTCTGCAGCTCTTTAGGTCCACAGTGCATGTACAGGCAGTAAGGAAAAGTACAGCATGTTACATGAGTCTTGGATTTTCCACATTTCAAATTCATGAGATGCTCTCTTATTCTTCTGTTAGGGACTGCACTGACTACAGATCTACTTTTTCTAAACCATTCAGAATTCACATACTTTTATTGCTTACTCTCTTACCCATCTCTTCTCTTCACACACTTTTTCCTTCCACCTCCTTTGTCCAGCACTTTGTAACTTCTGCTCCCCATTAGGTTGCTGCTTTTTTACCCTCGCAGTCATGCTTTATGTGCTCAGCAGAAGAGGGTTCTGATACAAGGAGGCTACAGGAAAAAAGTTAAGTTATACTGCAGAAGAATCTAAAACGAGTAAATTTTTTGTCATAACTTTACTTAGTTTATGATGCACTTCAAAGAAATACTGCAGAAGAATCTAAAATGAGTAAACTTTTTGTCATAACTGTTTACTTAGTTTATGATGCACTTCAAAGAAATTGTACGTATTTTCAAAATCGAATTTCTGTTTGCTACATCCATAAACCTCTCCAAACCCACAGTTATTTGTATTAAATAACGTTGGAGGTGGCTGTCATTGCTGCTGGCATTGGGGTGCCCGGTGCAGAAGCAAACCCAAAAACTGCTTCATGCTAAAACCAGCCTTAATGCTTGTCTTCACCCCCCTTAAAGCACACGCAGGCCCCACCTTGCAACCACTTCTGGGGTCTGTCCTAGACTTCTTCCCCTCTGACACTGTAATTGCTGCTAAGAGCATATAGTTTGAGACAAAACGACAGGATCCCATGTATCCAAATTAGTACACTTTGTACCAAAGAGAAATGCAAAGGCAGAAAAAACAAACAAAACAGATCGTTTCATTATCTTTTATAATTACTTTAGAAAGAACCATGTTATTCATCATTTGTTTATAGAGAAAAATATCTGGGCAGAGAGAAAATACTTACGGAAATAATTTCAATTTAACATTTTGTATTAGAAAGTTGTTCACATCCATTTTATTGCAAGAAAGCTGTCTTGAATTATTCAAAATGAATTAAAATTCAGGATGTTAAACAAAGAACAGTGTTCATAATGTAATAGTCTTCCAGGAAAATAGTTTAGTTAACAAATAGCCCAAACCACCAACAACTCACATACGGCAATGACGTGACTGTTTTTTTGTTTCTAAAACAACAAATCACCCTTCCATCACTGTAATTTTGCTAAAGACATGGCATCTTCCTATAATGAGGCACCAAAAGCCTGTGGCACGATTATTTCGGAGATAGCAAGGCTCTGCTGAATTCCATAGAAGTTGAAAGGTGATTGCTTGTTTTGGAAAGATCTGACCACTTAAAGCGATAATTGTCAGGAATTTAAATGCCTCCAAATCATTCCTTTTCACAAGGAATTCCCACAACACGTGACACAACACAAATGGTCAGATTTATAAAAAAATATTTAACTTCTATTCATTTGCTCACTGTGTAGACCAACAGATAAAGTACACAGATTATTAATCTTTAAGTCAAACTGATGTTAGGCTTCTCAAGAAAACCTCAAAATTTTGGCGTCATCTTGTTATGTGGTCATTTTGGTTTAAAAAATGTTAATAGCTGTCAGTTCTATCTGTCAGGAATATCATAGCTGAATCCTCCCAGTTCCCACTTTTATACAAAGTCGTAGAAGAAAAAGCTACCAGCAACACGCTCTTTGCATAACAGTTTGTGAATTAGAAAATTACGGAGGTGACTGCGTTACTGATAGTGTACCAGTACTAGAATATTACAATATTAACCTTTATCCTCAAGTAAAACCTATAATTAGGTATGGCAGAGTTATTTCTATCAGATGTAAAATATTTCTCCAATTATCTAATTTTGGGATACTTACCACCAACCGTTAAAATAAATGTACAGTGAAAATTAATATATATATTTCAGAGGTCTATTACAGTGCCACAACGCTTCGCAGAAGTCCTTCCCTAGTGGAAATATAATGCTGTTTCTAAAATGCTGTGTCCTGCTTTAGGAAACCAAGACCGAAATCCTAAACTTCAGTTGAAGTTCATGGAAATTTTGCTCTTTAACCTCAACGGAACCAGGATTTCACCCTGCAAATAGAAAGGACCTTCGTTACTACTGACACTTGCTACAACAAAATACCACCAGTCCTTTCAACCTTCCACAACGGGAAGAGTTTAAATTTCAGTATCATATTACCAAGCATCCTCCCAATTCTTCCTTCTTGAAAATACAGCAAGTATGCAATTGAACAGATAATACTTCTGGTGCAGCCTCATACTGTTCTCTGAGATACTCTGCCTCGTGAGATAATTAATCATATAGTTAACATGCTTACTTTTTTTTTACTTGTCCAGCAGTAAAATTTAGTACCAAAACTACCCTCATGTAACAATTATAAATACAAATCTAAAATACCACCCTTCTTGACTTGCCACAGAAGTTGAAGAAAGCTTCACAGAAGTAATACCCTAGTATTCACTTCGAATGCAAATAGATATTAACAGTGGTGGCATTTTTCTTAACTGGCAGCAGTACGGCATCATTAAGTTCAGAATAATCATTACCAAAAGCAAAGGGGAGGAGGACCCATGGGCCCCCTGCTAAGGTTACACTGAGGGCACTGGTATCTGCTTGGTTGAAGCACTGTCATAGTCCCGCACCAGGTCGTTGGTGGTGTGATAATGCATGGCAACATAGGATTTGGCAAATCCGAAAGCCGAGTTCACTGGCTGTAAGCTGTTTGGGGTGCTGACCTCCTGGGAAGGGCTGCTGTTGTAGATACTGTAATAGGGCTCGATTCGGGTGTTCATGGGGGTCGAGCTGCTCTGTGCATAGTGCTGGTGCCCGACAGAAGCCTTGGGACTCAGCATGCTTTCCTTGGAGTGACTGGGACCACAGGCTTGGTCCACAAACTTTTTCTGAGGTTTTGGAGACAACATGTACGCTGAATTGGTCTCGTGGTGGGATGACTTGTTCCTGTTGACTTCCAGGCTGCCTTTGCCCATGGCCCGGAGCCTCGTCTTCTGTTTGCAGCAGAAAAAGACAAGGGCTACATACTGCAGGCACCAGAGGACTCGCCTCCGAAGCCCAGCGCTGTTGCGGGAATATATAAAAGGATTTAATCCAGATTTGAAAAAAATGAGGGTAAATCCACACAGCTCAAACTGGTAGAGAACAAAGCCCCCACTGCTGGACAGCATGTCCTGCACCAAAGAGATGCCCAGGGGCAGGCAGCAAACCAAGACGGAGAGCACAATGACAACGCAGGTCACCACCGCCCTGGAGTCTTTGGCTGTGGACAGGTTGACTGCTGGCACCAGCTGGAGCCGCCCGGCAGCGGTGGCCAGCGGCTGGCCAAGGTGCTTGGTGTAGCCGTGTGCCTGGAGATGCTGTGGCTTGCTGCAGCTCTGGTTCCTGTACAAGGCGGGCACGGCGCTGGGCATGCTGCTCTGCACGCCAGCCCCGGCAGCCGCGGGCCCCACAAAGGGCTGTGGTCTGGAGGTGTCCGCGGCCACCACAGGCGGGCACTTCCTCACCTGGGCATTCCTCCGCAGGGCCTGGGCGATCATGACGTAGGAGACGGACACCACGGCCACGCAGCAGATGAAGTCGGTGACGTAGAGGTAGAGGATGATATTCCCCCTGCCCCTGGCGAAGCTGGACATGGGCAGGCAGAGGCGGGAGCCGCGGGTCTTCAGGGTGGCCAGGGTGGCCAGGGTGAAGCTGGTGGCCCACAGGAGCAGGGTGAGGAGGAGGGTGCAGGGGAAGGAGGCAGCACGGTGCGGCTGCTTCCCCAGCACCATGCGCAGCCGGTGCAGGGCGATGACCGCCACCGTCTTGAGCGACATGATGATGAAGCCGGAGCTGGTGAGGTGGAAGGTGAAGCAGAAGGCACCTGGGACGCCTCGAGCCGAGTCGAAGAAGAGGACGAAGACGAACATGGGGGCGGCCACCCCGCAGATGAAGAGGTCACAGAAGGAGAGGTTGAGGATCATGAAGTCGAAGTTGGTCCTGAATTTCCTGAGGGCCGGGTCGAAGAAGGAGAGGAGGACGATGAGGTTGCCGTAGGAGCCCAGGCAGAACACCAGGGCCAGCAGGGAGGCGCAGGCCGCCAGGGTGGCGGCGTGGGTCCCCTCCCGCAGCTCCCCGGAGCCGCCGCCCGCGCTGCCGTTCCCGCTCAGCGGCAGCAGCGAGGCGCCGGGGGACTCCTCCTCGCCCCCCGCCGGCAGCCGCCCCGACGCGTTCATCTCCGC
>NW_015092359.1:6431362-6510328 GCF_001431845.1 Calidris pugnax
CCAGCCCCGGGCCGGGCCGGCGGCAGGGACAGGGAGAGGCCGCGGCCCAGCCCCGGAGGCAGGTAAGGCAAAGGCAGAGGAGGGTCCTGAGGCGGGTCCCAGCCCTACCGCAGGGCACTCGAGGCTGGGAGGTCCCTCCGTGTTGACTGAACACCAAGGAGACGCTGCCCCGACCTGTTCATCATCCCAAGTGAAGGCAGAGTTTTTCTCGCTGGATCTTCCCCCCCTTGTGCTTTGGCACTGCTTTCCCATGCACGGTCAGAGGGGTAGGGGAGCCCTTTTTATTCACTGGACAAGCCCAGAAGCACAGGATCCACTGCCACGGGTCTTCTGTATTCCCACAGGCAGGGAAAAAATAATCACTATTATTTCTATACACTAGAAATATATCACTATTTCTATTTATAGAAATCACTATATATCATTATTTCTGTTTACTGCCAACTACTACTCACAAACGCAGTAGTTGTCATTTAAAGCGATGGAGAGTGGTGGATGCCTGAGCACTTTGAGGGATCATTTTGAAACACATGGGCTGGGGGATGAGAACAGGCTCAGCGCGTGTTCTTCGAGGCAGCGCAGGCCACAACAGCCACGGGACCTCAATGTCAGGCACTGGAAATGCAGCTGCAAGAGATAAGTCCAGGCAGGCAAGGCACAAAATTGCTATGAAAATACAGCAGACCTAGTACTTCCAGCTTATACATGAGCACTCGTCTTACATTTCTACACACACTCATTGTATTAATCTGTATATTGTCTCAATGCTCATCCCCTACCCCAGCAATCATGCAGAAGCGTAGCTGTGTTCTGCAAAACCGTGAAGACAGAGACAAGAGCGCTAGGTTGACATCCGAAAGCTTGTCAGAGCTACCTGCTCATTTATTTTTCAGTGCATTTCTTTCTGAAACTAAGAGCTATTTTTTAGTAACCCCATGACTCACAACAGCAGCCTGGTGTGCTAAACACACCTCCAGCTGGCAATCAGTCCAGATTTGTTGGCAGGGTCCATCAGAGCAGCAACAGCACCTTGCACCCTGGGCACCTAGGCCAGGTGTGCTTTGCTTTGTTTTTGTTCCTAGACTACTTGCATACAGGAGGCAGGAGGACCAAAACCCAAAATACTATGTCCATGCTTTCCTGTGGCTTCAAGCTCAGTTTTCTCTCAGCTCGACTATCATTTTTATTTTCACTCCCATTTTTCCTCTCCAGTCACAGTTAATTTGAATTCTGTGGGTGAATTCTGAGTTGTTTTTTCATTGTCAAGCTGGGATCTCCCTCTTCAAATTTTCTTATTTATAAACATCAGAGCACACTGAATTGCATGATTAAACAAGACTGAGATGCTGAGAAATGGATTTAAGAGTCAAAACTGTAAGACTTAGGCCTCACAGAGAATTGGGTATTTTAGAGCTAAAGTGCAAAATAGCAAAAGAAACCCCTGCATTTTCTAACAGTGATAGGTTTAGATTGTCACTCATTTCATTAATGCCATGAAGAGCAAGGGTGGTTTTTTGGTTTTAAGATGCCTTACCGCTCCACAAACTGTAGTTTGAAATGAAGGAAAAAGTTCCTCATTATAGCCTGCAAGCAAACGAGTTTCATTTCAAATTTCAGCAGCAAAACACAAGCCAGAGAGCACGTTGGTGATGCAGGATGAGCCAGGCTGTGGCTGGCCCTGAACATGCAGGAGGCAGTGAGTGACAGAGAAGGCAATTGAATACAGAGCTGGTACTCGGGGAGTGAGGGGCTGAGCTGAGGCAAAAAAAAGATCTCCATGGGAACATGAAACACTGCACGGTCCCTTTGGCACAGGTCTAACTGGGCTGCCCCTTTTAAAAAAAAAAAAATAAAAAAATTCAAAGTTTGGGAGAGGGGAGAAGCACAGTAGAAGAAAAGAGTCTCATTTTTGCAAGGCAGGAATCACAAGAGCAACAACTTCTGCAACACCTCCCACAAAACTTTTAGAATATTAACTTTCTTTACAGCACTCTTAAGCCTTTCCTTAAACTATTTAGTAAAAAACCCCCAGTGCTCTGTAGTATCAAGCTTCTCAAATATGAGCTCCTATTGCATAAGGAAAAATTGTGTTCCCAAGACATTTTTCAGAAGCGCGTCATGTTTTGCAGATATTTACCACAAAAAACTGGAAATTACTTTTTATTGTGGAAACCTGTCCCCATCTCAGCCTAAGAAGAGTACCTTATGAGTTTAACAAGAGTTGTAGGGGAAAGAAGCTGGAATAATAAAAGGGGAAATCAACCCAGAAAAATAGAAATAAAAGCAAGGAGAGAATCTTACTGGTAGAATAGATTTATTGCATTTACTGCTGTTTTTCCAAAGTATGCCAATTGAAATTATTCCACCTCCTATTTCCCGGTACCCCTTACTATTCCCCAAGGGGAACAGAGCAGTAGCCAGCTCCATTTCTAGCAGCAAAATTTGCTCAGGTAATTTCTACAAAATACCTGCAGGAGTGAGAGTGCTAGGAACCCAAGCAGGGAAAGCAGGCTGAACTTCTACAAGCCTTTTGTGGAAAAAGTAATTTAATATAGAATTAGAAAAGGATCAGCAAGACTCCCTTCTTTTCACCCACTGAAAAAGTCTGCCTTGATAGGATGCAGCTAATTCCTCTAAGCACTGTACTCTAATCCATCAGAAATCAAAGATAATTTTGCTAATAATTTTGTCTAAGCTTTTATCTGTGCTGAGAGAACTCTTGATTCAAGACTGCATTACAAAGAGTCGCTCTCCTTCCCAGGGAGAGAATACTAACCTTTTTTTTTCTCTCATCTCATGGACTTTCCTTTCCAAGTATCTTTTAATAGCTCTGAGAAGCATCTGTTGATCAAGAGAGAAAAAACCCTCAATGCAAATCAATTACAATTTGCCTTAGACAGCTTAGCAATAGTCTTCATCTTCCACAAAGTTTAATTTTCTTCTGTAATCAAACCTCCAATTCCTTACAGCAGTGAAATTACTGCTGCCCTAGTGGTCCAGGTACCTCTTTGGGAGTAACCACCACAAACCCCCTTCCTGGACCTTGGTTACTGCTGGCCTGCAGACAACTGGGAAGTCTAGATCAGGTTCAGGTGAAATTCCCCAGCTCTTATCCAGAATCCCATTTTCCAGAGCCTGTGCAGCAATGTGACTCTGTACAGTGAGTATTTTGTGATGGGGAAATCCAGTTCCTGTACAATGCCAGTGAGAATGTAAAACAAATTAGCTGGTAATTCACAGCAGGGTTAAAGTTACAATCCTGTAAGAACAATGGCCAGCAGCACTTTCTACTGGTAAATTGTTGGGTTTTTTCCCCTGTTTTACATCTTACCAGATGATGATTGTATTTTCCACAGCACAGGACGAAAGGAAGCTGGACTCTGCTGCAGGATTACAGGAAGTCTGAAGCTGTGGAAGAAAGTGCAAGATGGAATGGGGTGTGGGATGCTGGGGATGCCTCACTGTGAAAAACTGACAGGAGACATCATCCATGTGCGTCAAGCACATGACTCCCAACAGCCTGGTAAAGAAGTAAAAAGGATAGGAGGGCAAATACCCAGACATAAAAGGAATACAGTCCAAATGCCACATCAGAAATAATGACCTTCATACGTTTTTCTATTTCATTAAAAAAAAAAAATCCATGTACAGATTAGATCAACTTGTTAATAACACAATCCACCAATATCACGTCTGTGGTGCCACCCAAAAGCACAAGTTAAGATCTTATTTGCCTGCTTGATAATTTTCTTATGCGTTTTTATCAAAATAAGCATCATGTGTCTGCTGTGATTTCAGCAGGTTTTCACATCCATAAACATATCCAGTTGGTTATGGAAGTATGGGTGATCACTCCACTTAATTCTCTAGCAAGGTAGTCACTGAACAGTCCACCACTGCAACTTGAGCAACCCAACAGATCAGTTCTGCCTGACATCCCTGCCATTCTGTGGTGCTTCAAACAGCAGCAGTCACTGAGACTGTCTGTGCAGAATGACGTAGCCATGAAGGCTACCAAGGCTACCAGACCATCTTCAAGATCTTTATCCACCTCCCTTACCGTTCAAACGGAAAAATTTCTCTCTTCTAGAAATGTCTCCCTCTCCAGCGTGGGGTATTGCTGTTGTTTCATCTCTAGAGCTTTAGGGAAAAGGCAGCGTAAGACATCAAAATGATGGGAAGATCAGAACTCATTACATATGTATATTGCTTGGGGAAAATTAGAGAATAAAAGTAACACTGGAGTTACATTATTCGATGAAGAACTCAAAATTGTTCCTACATTCTCAGAATAGGAGACTTACAATCTTTTACCCACAAAAAGTCAGTTAGTACAAGTTTGTTCATACTATCATGTGTTTCATCCTACAAGAACTGTATTTGGAATAGGTTCAAATAGCCTCTATTTTCTGGGTGCTCTATTTGGATCAAGTAATTTATTGCTGATTTATAAATAGCTATTGTGAATTAATACCCTTTATTTGCCATCATACCTCTTACTACAGAATGATTCTCTACAGAGCACTGGATTCTCAACACTGCAACCAGTTCCAGGTACAATTTAACTGTAGATAACTACATAAGAAAAGAAACTCCCAACTACACTCAAAAGCAGCAGAGCAGAGCTGGATCCTGGAGTTAGCTGCCCTTAGTGTAGGCCAAATGGCACATACAATCACTGCTCCATCACTTAGTCAGCCAAAACATACTTTAAAGGTGATCCTCTGCAGCAAATACTTTCCATTACTTTTAAAGTGGTTTTTTTGTTTGTTGGTTTTTAAATTCCATCAAGCAAAACCCCCTCCACTTCAAACTAGTTTCTCCAATTTTAAATGTGCTTCTCAAAGGTTACTAAGTTTTTTGGTAAGCCTCACCAGGTATAGGATATTTTTACGTAAATATAAAAGCAAGTGTCCCAACCATTACAACTACACCTTTAATTAATCCTTAATCTTGCCTTAACTTACTGCCAAATCCCCTAATAAACACGTGCCTCTACAAAAAGCTCAAAAGCACAGTAAACAACTTTAAATTACAGCCTCAAAGTAAGAAATTTCCACTTCAGAAATACAAAAAATGCAGGTGTTACAAACAGTCCATTTATTAGGTCTTAAACTACGTACACAATTGAAATAATTTTGGCACTACGCTATACAGTGGTTACATCTGTGTGCTGATACTCATTAAATACTGCACCAGGAACACTGCTGTGCTTTGAAGTTTGGAATGAGTCACACACTCAGCAGGTAGATCACTCAAAATGTATCAGTGCTCCTGTAGGGTTGCATGGTTGAAACAAGTTGAAACACACACCAGTTTATGAATTATTTCGATGTACCTCACATTCTATGAGCTCATCACACTGGAAAATGTGATGTCAGCATTTAGAGATGGCCACAAGTGTTGCATTAAAATCTGAATGAGACATAGTAATAATGAGGTACAAGAAAACCAAAACAAAACCTCTGCCTTTCAGACATGAAGAGATATTCTGTTAAAGAAAATAATTTAAAAAACTAATAATGGCATTTGATTTGATACAAAAGCCAGAACTACTACCATATTAACATCTAAGTATGAATCTTTACAAATTAATCTCACAATGGTATTATGTAAAAGGTTGCAAACTGTACAATGTTTTGTCAATGCAATGCCTCTACAATTTATACAGTCTTTTACAACTATGTAACACATATTAAACATGTTGTTAAATAGCCAATAGATACCAGTCTCTGAACAAAGCTGCAGGCAAAAAAATACAGAGCTTCCACAATCTTCCAACAAGCTACGCTTGCTCAAACAGCGACAATCTTTGTGAGAATATGCTCTTAAAAACAGTCAGCCATTCAGTGCTCTTTCACACTGTGCATACATTTTATTCTGTGAATTCAACCATCACTTGATAGTCCATAATTTAGTATCTGTGGGCTCTAATTATGTGGAAACATTCCCAGTCTTTCACCCTTAAAAGTACACAGATAATCATAGATTTTTATTCCACACATGGTCAAGCTATCTATGAAGACCTGGCCAGGCAGTAAGAGCTTTCACTCCCCATGTTCTGTCCTGCCATCTATTCTGCACAGAGAAGATCGGTTATTTACATTTTGACAAGGAAGATACAAAAAGGCAATCCTGCCCTGAGGTGGACTGAATGATACAGAGCCCATCACATGATGGACACTCAAATCCAAGTAGTGAAAAATAAACTCTGAGAAAGATAGGTTCCTGGTATTGTATGCTGACTAGGTAAGAAGTTGCATCAACAGAACTGGAGAGCTTCAATGACAATATTCTGGTTTGCAGCACTCTCCAGCTCTGCCTATCTTTGATGTCAGAAACAGCAGGGAAAAAGGGTCAGAAAAATCAGATAAGAAGTGTGCAGTGTAAATCACTGTGTGCATGAAAGCAGAAACAAGAGTGGTGTGTAATGCAGGCCAATGACAAGGGTCTTGCAATAAACTCACAACAGGCTCTGTGAACGAAGTTGCAAGGAGACTGTGGGGCTCCCACAGCTGCTCCCTGGGGAGGTGAAAGTCTTTTGTAATAGAACCAGGTCTTTATGTTTGGGTTTAAAAGTGGTTTTTGATTAGGCATCAGGATTTCCAACAAAAGTTTTCTACATGATAAATTGCTTTGAGTTTCCTTTATTTTGCAGAAAGATTCCTACATCCTCATTTTTCCAGGAGAAACCTGAAAAAAAAAAAAAAAGAACGAATTCAAAACATGAATTCAGAGCAAGACTCATGCTATTACCACAGAAGAAAATGAAAATATAAACCAAAACTTCTCCTGGAAGTAAAACATCACAACACACAGAGATCAGAATCTTGTAGCATAACAAAGAGAAACTCCAGGAACGGATTCACTCTTTGGGGACATGCCTGTGTGAAGAGACTCAGTAGCAGAAGGATAATGTGGAAGAGGAGACAGTTTGGTAGCAGCCATTCCCCATCGTGAGACACAGATGATATACTGCACTGCCTGAGAGGCTAAAGACCTCAGAGGCATCAGAAGTACAAAGCAGCAAGTACCTTGCCTTTAGTGAAACCACAAGAGATTTCAAAGGCAGCCAACTGGTAGAAAATGGAAAAAGGGAACATCAATATTCAAGAAAACAAGTGCAACTGTCTTAGCAAAACACTGCTGTAATACAGGGACACACAAAACGATGGACAATATTTAACCAAAATAAATCTGAACCTAAACAGACCAATGGAGGTACAAGGAACTTAATTCTCCTTGTGGTTTAGGGATTCCTCCCTAGTCCACCCTAGACTGGAGAGCTAGAGGAGATTTCGTAAGATGTTTCTCTCAATTTACATCAAAACAAATAATCTTACCTATCTATGCATAATAGCATGGTGAAACCAAGAGGTCAGTAAGCACTAGTAGCTGGTCATCCGTGAACTGCTGTTTATGCTCCTGCCAGTTGTCATGATGAGTCCTCCGGAAATTTGACAGTGTTTTCTTCACAGTCATCTGCAGACAACCAGTATTAACATGGATCAGTTACAGATTTAAGCTCCATGACAAAAGAAACATTGAATACAACAAAAATAATTGCCGAGTAGAGGAAAGCATCTGAACAGTTAGAAAGGCTAGGAGAGCTTTGCGGAATTCAGCCCAGTTCCCCAGTATTTTAATTTTTACAGTTCTTTTCACCAGTGTCATTACTCCAACATTCTTACAAAAAAGGATTCTTTGACCTACAATTTTGAGTTTGGAAAAATTAATAGATTCTCACAAAAGTGAAATGCTTTACCCCTCTTCCTTTTCCTTAGGTATTTCAAACCAATGGTTTGGGTCTCAAAACATGAGAAAGAATTGATGAATCACGTAAGGTGCATAGAAGAAACAATTCAGAGGAAAACTATCTTCTGTTACTAAAATAATTATGATTATTATTAAATTAACAAAAGAAAAGTTCCATCAGTCCAGTTTCTTGATTCAATAACGCACACCATAGCAAAGTTTGTTAAATCTAAGGAATTCTTCAGCCATGAGCTCACTACTCTGGTTAAAACAGTAAAGTTCAAGAAAACTGAATAGACAGGAAAAAAAAAAAAGAGTTAAAGGTAACTATTTTACTAAAAACTTGTTTCTAGGGTTGCTTATAAGACTTTTTAAAAAAAACTTCAGAGTGATTTTATGGTTCAGGTTGATATTTCCTAGAATGGCATGCACAAAAGTGACATTTTTAATTAAAAAAAAGACTATTTCCTCATTACAGACAGCTTTCAGTTTATGCTTTAAATTTGAAAGTAAGAACAGATCTACCACAAAAAAATATTTAAAAGCAGTCCATGACTTAAAATGTATTTCGAACCATTTAATAAAAAGCAGCAGAAACTAAGTTTCTTAATAATATCTTATTTATTTCTAGGAAAGGGGAACTAAGAATGAGTCAAGCATATTTTAGATGTGTTATATTAAACAGAAAACGTATATAAGTATTTTTACCTCAATAGGCTGAGGGTCATTAAGATGGGCACTGAGATCCATTAAGAGCTGTGGCATCCAGGTGGGTACATCATACGGACTTGACAAAATACACGCGCTGAGTCCCAGCACACCAGCGTGGCGCTTAACCAAGTCTGCAATTGCAAGATATTAATTTACATTTGCAAGGTGCAATTACCTTGTCTAAGACATTCCTCAATCACACGGCCAAACTTAAAACTGGTTATCAGTGAAAATAAGGCTATTTTTAACTGATGGGAATGACTAAAGAAAGCCTATATGTTAAACAGAGGTAACCTCATTAGAGTAACATACTGAAATAATACTAACCCTGAATTAAAAAAAAAAAAACAACAAAAAACCCACTAAAAAACAAAGCACAAAAAAAAACCCCTGCCACAGTAGAGAGATCTCTAGCTTCTGCAGAAAACCAGCTAGCTCTACAGACCATACAGTCAAATAAATTCACACAAGTGTATGGATCTCCAGATTGCTTCTGCTTCCTTACACCGAATCATAAATTCATTGAATCTATTCATAGAATCATTCTATGATTCTAGCTTTCATTTCTAATGGAAGAATTTGTAAAAAAAAAAAAAAAAAAGCACTATAAACATTTCAAATGAGCTTCCTTCTCTCAAAAAAAATTAAAAATAAATCTCTCTCTTTTCTCAGTAAATAGCTCACGAACTAGCTACATCTCTACTGTTCCCTATTTCTACATCCAAATAATTCTGGTATTTGAGAAAACACTCTGACAATATGGAAACCCAGTCCTGGGTCAAATGAATGCAACTCAGATGCACTGAATGTTTGGGCAGAAGCCAGAGCTCCTAAGATTAACTAAGGGGATATTTGTTGCTCTGTATTTTTGTGTGTCCATGTTTTGGGTGGTTTTTTTTAGAATCAAAGAACACATTGCCAACAAACAGAAGGTAAAGTGGGTAAGGAGTGAAATTATGCTGTGGCAGCTAAGGAAGTTTATTTACTGAGGAAATAGCTATCCCACATCTGCATTCTCAATTATGTGAACTGTGCTCATTGTAAATGGAGAAATACCTTTAGTGTTAATTCTGGAAAAGTTATAAATAAATTTACTGTAGGAATACATAATAAAAAAATATTATTTGCTTTTTTTTAGTAGTAGCGTAGTCTTATTCATCATTTACATGATAAATCAAATTATTGAAGCACTTACGGATTAGGAACTGCATTTACATACACACAAATAGACAATGACACATAAGGACAAGTAATTTGCCATTATGGTTTATGGGTGCTTAGGAAGGAAAAAAAATTGCATGGGCAACAGGCCTATGTTTTCTCTGGGTATATGTTAATTTTCTAAATACTCCTTCACTATAGGACAAATCCTATTCCATCAGGAATTTATTGTAGAATAAGCATCTAAGCGTAGCACAAAATATATGTATCTTCCTAACCTGCTTTTGACATACATGGTTTTAGCCTCTGAAGCAATTTTCTTACCGCCAGAAGGAATTGTGTCCACCACTGAACACAGGTCACGCTTTCGTTTCTTTGGTAACCTCATCTTGCACAGCTGTTCAAAATGGGTCTGCATGGGCCCATCCATAGTGAGAAAATTGCACTGCAGCAGGCCACTCAGGGTGGTAGCAGCCATTTCTCTCACCTACAAGCAGAGATAGTACATACAATTACTAAGCACACATGCACAGCAAAAAGCATGTATTTATGTTATTGCTATCTTTTTACGCACATCCAGCTAGGCCAAGTTACCAAACTCTGCCAAAAGAGAGTCCTTAAAATATTATCCTATTATATCATAGATTATAAACAACTAGTTTACTGTATGGCTCTTTACAAATTAACAAAACATATTCTTATTGTAACTACCTTCACATGATTTGTCATAAAGTGACCTACTACTCGAGCAAATAATGTAATGAAACTATTGTCAAGACATTTATCAGACTAATTAGCTTTAGAAAGTTTAAAAATAGACCTTGACTGAGAACAAGATGTCCCACCCCAAATAATCAATCTGCTTTACAAAATTTGTAATAGTGTTGGTATTGACATTGGTTTTACCAAGAAGAAAGAGTATACTTTATTCAAAAGCATTTAGTTTTCCTCCTCAAATGTACATGGGGACAACAGAATTGACAAAAGCAGAAGAGCTTTCCTGAGAGAAGGTAGAAGGTACATTCATGAGACAAAGCTGATTTTGTTCTACCAGTAACACAAGAATACTTGGAGAGATACAACAGATGGTGGATTCATAAGCAATGACAACTAACATCAGTGGTTTATGGTTAATTCAGTTCTGTAACACTTCAGCATTATTTACATCGTTGTCCCAAGTACCAATTCTTTTCACTATGTGGATAAAAACAGAATTTCACATTGGAAAAAATACTCTTCTCTTCCATAACACAGAAATGTCCCAAGTCTTTTCACTATGTGAATAAAAACAGAATTTCACATTGGAAAAATACTCTTCTCTTCCATAACACAGAAACCCAAAAAACCAAGACTAAACTAAGTTTACATCTATTTGCCAAACCATTCAAAATACAGACCTCCTCTTGCATTCCTTTGAAAACAGCCACAGCTGTTTTACACATTGTTAGTGAATTACAAGTAAAGACATCTCAATCACTTGCTTTTAAAAGTATAACCCAGCAGTAGTACTGATTTATCTCATCTACTCAAATCCCCCCAAACCATAAAGTCCTAGAACCACGAGACCATATTTAAATTGGAGCTCCTCGAGACTCACTTCCACTTTCACTAATTGCAGACTGACAAAAACATTTACAAACTGGAAAGCCAAATCAACTTGTTGAACACCGACAGCAGTCACCAGATGTTTTTTGGTAAGTACATACTGTTACACCTAACTGTAAACAGAATGTTTGTCTGTCTGGAGTACAAACACCTACCAATGCTCTGAATCCAATGTAACAGGTAATAAATAAATTACATCCTTGAACATAATGTTCTGAACCTCCACAAAGCAGTAAGTATAGCTGCAAGTGCTGCAGTAATTAAACATAGTAAAGTAACGATAAGCTCTTGAGACACCATTTAAATTTCTACAACATAGTATTCAAATGTGATCTATTTTGTTATCAGCATAAAGAAGTACGAAGTGAAAGCCTGCCAGTATTGTTTACCAGCAATTTGTAAGTCTCTTAAGAAATAGCTATTGAATGAAACATGATGTGCTAACGCAAGACCCAGAATAGAAAGAAGCTTGGCTGTAAAGTGAGCAAGCTCCCAAGTGAACTGTACTCATTTACATCACTATTCACTGTATTAAAACCACTTTAATTCCTAAATTAATAATCTAACCAAAAGGAACGTTTTGCTGCAAGGAGCACCTAGAAGCAAAGCCTTTAAAACTATATGTTAACAAGTTCATAATTAATCACAGCATCTGACCCAAAATAATTTACAGATCATCATACTCACATGTTGACTTACAGAACATAAAAACTACAGAGTAGCAGCTCTGCTCTGCTGATTGAGAGCAGGAATGCTCTCAATCAAGTATGGTTTGGTTGAGGTCTTTTTTTGGGGGGGGTCAGAATTGACTGACCAAGGTCTACAAAACTGCAGCAATATCAGAACAAAAAAAATCCACTCAACAGCACAAGGAAAACTTAAGTGGAGTAACTTGCATGGGGCTACTTACACAAGAGAAAATATTCCCATTACTGTAATACTGCACTGTAATATAAAAAATATTTATCAAGACATGAAGGCTATGCATTCAGTACACCAGTTTATAAAAATATAAACATATGCAGCACCTACCCAGATAGCTTCTTAGATCAAGTTATGGCTGAGAAAACTGTGAGAAAGATGCTTTCAGATTAACTAGGCTATCACTTGAACCATAACTCGAAGTTGAATACAGTCATTTTTACTTTTCCACTACTTCTGAGTTAATAGAATTATTTAACACAAAACCTGCTTTCCCAAGCTCAAATCATTCCTGCAGCTCTCTCCAACTGCCCATGGGACCTGAAGATCAGACGTGACATTCAACGGTGGTTATACTGCTGTACACAGAGACATGATTGTTCAGCACTGTCATCTTTTTCCCTTGATCAGCTGCAGGGTCACGTTATATGCTACATTTGTAGTAACCCATCAGCTCCATGACACCTCTTGACTTTCAGAAGGAGAATTTCCAACAATACCGTTTAAGTACAGCTTCCTTCAGTTCTTGAGCCCTGTGTTTGAAGTTGGATGCATGAAACTTGCATTCAACAGAAGCCAGACCATCCTATAACCCATGTTCACTTTGTATTGCAGTCACATTGCTATCTGACATTCAGTATGGCCATCTGTCATTGTCCTTTGCCAAGGTTTGTTGCAATTATTTTATGAAAAAATATGAACGCACCAGGAAGTTTGAGAATTCTAGCAGTATTAGAAGTGTAAATTGTATATTAAACCAACAGGATCATTTGGTCTGGCACCTTTGCATCAAAATAAGCAAAAAAACCCAAGCATCTTTACATTCAAGACCCAAAATGTCAGTCCCATGGGGTAAAGACACTAAATACTAGTTAAAGCTAAGGAATTCTATTGAAAGCATATTCATCTTAAAAATTCACAATTAAAAAAAATACATATGAAATAATCTGCAAGATACTGCATCTTGGCAATTACTATCAAAAAAGAACAAGATTATTTTTCAAAGAAGAGCTTCCATGGTAACAACATGATCGTAAGTGGTTATGAATGTAGATAAGCTTTTTTGATTTGCATCTCTGTAGTACAGATGAGTAATTTTGTACATTTAAAATAACTAGATAAATTGTACTGAATTGTATTGAATAAAAGGTATTTTTCAAAATTACATAAGATTATGAGGTAAGTGTTCTGACTAGTGTGGGAAACAATTTATCTAGGATTGCAAGCTGTTGCTTCCTAACTTGCTATAGCAAATAGTGACATGAAAGACATGAGTGAGCTCATCTGAAGACCGACGTCTTCAGTCAGTCTGGCTGGGCAAGCAGTCTAAGTGCTGCTCTTTATGTACTATAGGCACTTACAGAGCTTTTATGTCAAACCTTTTAAGCCAGGAATTTTAATTTGTATATTCAAATTATTTCAAATTCACTGTTTACAAAAGCAAGCTCAGGTGTAACCACTGTTTGAAATGTATAGAATCATAGAATTGTCTAGGTTGGAAGGAACCTTTAAGGTCACCTAGTCCAACCATCAGCCCAACTCTGATAAAAAAAACCCCATCACTAAACCACGTCACTAAGTATTATATGTCAACCTGGCTTTTGAATACCTCCAGGGATGGTACCTCAACACACTTCCCTGGGCAGCTCATTCCAAGGCTTAACAATCCTTGCAGTGTAAACAGCTTTCCTAATATCCAGCCTGAACCTCCCCTGGTGCAACTGGAGGCCGTTTCCTCTTGTCCCATCGCCTAGGACTTGGGAGAAGAGACCAACCCCCACCTCTCTGCACCCTCCTGTCAGGGAGTTGTAGGGAGCCATAAGGTCTTCCCTCAGCCTCCTCTTCTCCAGGCTGAACACCCCCAGCTCCCTCAGCCTCTCCTCACAAGACTTGTGCTCCAGACCCCTCACCAGCTCCATTGCTCTTCTCTGGACCCGCTCCAGCCCCTCAATGTCTTTTTTGTGGGAAGGGGCCCAAAACTGGACACAGTATTCAAGGCGGGGCCTCACCAGTGCCCAGTACAGGGGGATGATCACTGCCCTACTCCTGCTGGCCACACTCTTCCTGACACAGGCCAGGATATTTTTGGCCTTCTTGGCCACCTGGGCACACTGCTGGCTCATGTCCTTTTCTGCCAGGCAGCTCCAGCCACTCTGCCCCCAGCCTGGAGCGCTGCAGGGGGTTGGTGTGACCCAAGGGCAGGACCCAGCGCTTGGCCTTGTTGAACTTCATGCCACTGGCCTTGGCGCATCCATCCAGCCTGTCCAGATCCCTCTGCAGAGCTTTTCTACCCCCCAGCAGGTCGACACTCCCACTTAGTGTCGTCTGCGAACTGACTGAGGATGCACTCCATCCCCTCGTCCAGATCATTGATGAAGGTGTTAAAGAGAACTGGCCCCAATACTAAGCCCTGGGGGACACCACTCGTGACCCGCCACCACATGGATTTGACTCTATTCCCCACCACTCTCTGGGCTCGGCCTCCAGCCAGTTTTTAACCCAGCAGAGAGTCCTCCCATCCAAGCCATGGGCAGCCAGTTTCTCCAGGAGGATCCTGTGGGAAACCGTGTCAAAGGCCTTACTAAACTCCACGTAAACAACATACACAGCTTTTTCCTCACCCACCAAGTGGGTCACTTTGTCATAAAAGGAGATCAGGTTTGTCAAGCAGGACCTGCCCCTTGTGAACCCGTGCTGGCTGGGCCTGATCACCTGGGTGTCCTTCATGCACTACATAATGGCACTCAGGATGATCTGTTCCATGGCCTTCCCAGGCACCGAGGTCAGACTGACAGGCCTGGAGTTCCCCAGATCACCCTTCCAACCCTTCTTGTGGATGGGTGTCACATTTGCTAGATGCCAGTCGGCTGGGACCTCCCCAGTTTGCCAGGACTGCTGGTAAACGATGGAGAGTGGCTCCACAAGCACTTCTGCCAGCTCCCTCAGTACCCTCCGGTGGATCCCATCTGGGCCCATAGACTTGTTTATATCCAGGTCCTGGAGAAGGTCCCTCACCACCTCCCTTTGGATTACAGGGGCTTCATTCTGCTCCCTGCCCCGGTCTGCTGGCTCAGGGCTCTGGGTACTCAGGAAACAACCTACTCTACTACTAAAGACTGAGGCAAAGAAGGCATTAAGTGCCTCAGCCTTCTCCTCGTCCTTTGTCATTACGTTACCTCCCATATCCAATAGAGGATGGAGATTCTCCAGAGTCCTCCTCTTGTTACTAATATATTTATAGAAATTCTTTTTATTGTTCTTAATATCCAAGGCCAGGTTAAGTTCCAGCTGGGCTTTGGCCGTTCTAATCTTTCCCTACGTAGCCTTTGCAACACCTTTGTAATCTTCCTGAGTGGCCTGATTTTTGGCCTTCTTGGCCACCTGGGCACACTCTCCCTCAGTACCCTCCGGTGGATCCCATCTGGGCCCATAGACTTGTTTATATCCAGGTCCTGGAGAAGGTCCCTCACCACCTCCCTTTGGATTACAGGGGCTTCATTCTGCTCCCTGCCCCGGTCTGCTGGCTCAGGGCTCTGGGTACTCAGGAAACAACCTACTCTACTACTAAAGACTGAGGCAAAGAAGGCATTAAGTGCCTCAGCCTTCTCCTCGTCCTTTGTCATTACGTTACCTCCCATATCCAATAGAGGATGGAGATTCTCCAGAGTCCTCCTCTTGTTACTAATATATTTATAGAAATTCTTTTTATTGTTCTTAATATCCAAGGCCAGGTTAAGTTCCAGCTGGGCTTTGGCCGTTCTAATCTTTCCCTACGTAGCCTTTGCAACACCTTTGTAATCTTCCTGAGTGGCCTGCCCCCTTTTCAAAAGGCCATAAACTCTACTTTTTTCCCCGAGTTGTGACCATCTCTCTTTGTTCAGCCAGGACGGCCTTCTCCCCCAACGGCTCGCTTTACTTCGCAGAGGGACAGCCTGTGCCTGAGCTTTTAAGACTTCCTCCTTGAAAAACGTCCATCCTTCCTGGACTCCTTTGCCCTTCAGGGCTGCCTCCCAAGGGACTCTATCAAGTAGGCTCTTGAAAAGACCAGAGTCTGCTCTCCAGAGGTCCATGGTGGCAGTCCTGCTGGCTCCCCTCCTTGCTTCCCTGAGAATTGAGAACTCTATCATTTCATGGTCACAGTGCCCAGGACGGCCTCCAACTGTCACATCCCCCACAAGTCCATCTCTATTTACAAACAGCAGATCCAGCAGGGCTCCCTCCCTAGTCAGCTCCCTGTAGCTTCAGGAAGACCTAAACCAGGATCTTTGTTTTGGCAGGATATCAACACTTCAGAATCCTTCTCCTATCACACTTCAGAATCCTTCTCCTAGAAAGAAAAAAAAGCACCCAAGCATCCAAAAGGATGGACTTCATTGATATTTGCCAACATCACAAAAAACAGTGAAAATGATGGTGCAGGGTAAACGGAACAGGCTGGAGGTTAATACTAAAGATTCTTCACTGTCCTTGAACATGATCAAACATGCTTACAATTGTATCATTTAATACAAGCCTTCAGTTCTGTATACTAGTGATCCAGAATAAAGTAATTCCATGATTTTCCCCCAGCTTTTGGAAACCTGACAGACAAGACTCAATGATTCACATCAAGCACCTTTTTTTTTTTTACCTGAGAAATAGCTTATGATCCTGGTAGCACTTCTAAGAGCATACTGTACATACATACACTGATCTTCGACAGCACTCACGTACCACAGCAAAGATTTTGGATGTTATCTCCTTCCATTTGTATATACTGAAGTATCGCTAGCTCAAGAAAAGTACAAAAACTTGCCAGACTGACAAGTAAGCTTACAAACTATTATATTTCAGCCTTACTTAAACCAAGAACAAAACAAAGCAGCGTTCCATTTTGTTGAAAAAGTAGGAACAATGGAACTTTTAAAAATCGCTAACAAAGTATTTTCTAAACAGCCAATTTCCTGGATGGAATGGAATACTAAAAGAAAAAATGGAATATGAGAGAAATAAATCCTATAAAGCTAGATTTTTTTTCAAAATAGGAAGAATGCTAAGCTAGGAATACTTGCTGCATTAATTTACAACTGGTAGCTTTTTCATAAAACTTGACAAGGGCAAGAAATCAATCAAGTGAAACAAAGCATTGCAGAAAAGGTATTACTTGCCTCAAGCTGTTCATCTTCCAACAGTTTTATAACCAGCCATCTAATGTCATTGACTGCTTCTTCATTGTTGAGAAAAATAAAAAGATTGTAGAACACCATGGTCTGGAGGTAGGTTAATATGGTATACCTAGCATGCCAAGAATTGCTTCTTGCTGTCTACAATTAAAAATAAATATTAAATATGAGAAAGCAGCAATGTGAAGCAAAGCAGCTATCTAATATAAAGCTAACAATATTTTAAAAAAAGATATTTGGGGACAGTTACAAATAACTTCCTTTATTCAGATATTTTCGTTTCATACACTCAGTTTCCAAAGCACACAATTCCCGTTTAAACAATAAATTATTGGCTGTTATTGGCTGTTATTTAGCAGATACCTAAGAGTGTAAAAGACAAAGCAGGCAAGTTCCTATCTTTGATTAATTTCTGACATCAGTCATAAGGCAGATATAAATGAACCAGAAATTCTGTTCTGCTTGAGTATATATTTTATAACACTGCATTTGGAAAGCAAAATTTTTTCAAGTTACTGTACATCTCCACGTGCTTATGGAAGTCCAAATTACTGAAAGCATCAAGCACAGGTGCAGCCTAGACTGCAACACTGCAGTTACTATTTTGGCTGTGTGTACAGCTTACAGCAACATTTTTTCCAACAGGTAATTTTACTACGGTAGGTCATTCTTGAACGACTAGAGGAAAAAAAAAGCATTTATTGCATGAAAAACTCTGTACAGAATGAACCATGAAATTCAAGGATGCATTTTCATTTGCGTTGTTTTTCAGAAAGCAGTAACAGTTGATAAACAGACTGTAACACTAAAAAAGCAGAGATTTGAGGGCAGTTTTTTACATGACAACTCATTTTGAAACTGGATTTTGAATCGTTATGCTCATGAGGAGACACGTTTTGGCTTAAATTGATCCACTACTGAACAAATTTTTATTTCTTAAAATACTGTTCCATTTCTTATCAAGATATAAGTTGTTTAACTGTTTGGAAGTAGGAAACAAAACAAAATACATTTACTGTCTCTAAGAATGTCTTAAAACAATCCTAATAAACTCTTCACTTTCACCTCTAAGAAAATCAGTATTTGATTCTCTTCAAACCACAACTACTGTATAATCTTTAAGAAAAAAAAAAAAGCACAGACTGCATTAGACAACAAGAAGCTTTAAGCTATTTAGACCATACTCACTTGTTTTAGCACCTGAAGTACCAAAGGCACTTGCTGAGGATACAGCAAACCCTGAGACATTAATGACAAACACATCTTAGCATCTCTTTTGAGCTCATCGTAGCTATTGTCATTTTCTACTGGTGCGATCTATAGAACAAGGTAATAGAGAAGAAAAAAAAAAGGCATAGGTAAGCATTGCTAACAGCAAAATCCTTAAACAAAGTTTACTCTGATGAAAGGACAGTCGTCTAGGAAAATACAATTGATACAATGATGAAAAATTAAGTAAACTAGCAAAAACAATCAATGTAACTTTAAAATATTCTCAGCAACAAGCTGTGGACAAAAATTAATAGAATCAAGAGACCCTTGTTCCTTGCACCATATATTACTTATCTAAACAATATGGCTTGTCTGAAGCTCTTAAGGAGGATTAAATGAGTGTCGTTAAGACTTTGGTTCCTCCTTGCAATTCTTTTGCTATCAAATCCAGTCCAAAACTGACAGAAAGCTTTATCTGTATTTCTAGTTCACTTTCACCTTTATTTTCCAGTCACATACATTATTGTTTGATAACTGACTGATGTTTATATAAAATAAGACATATGCTTTGGAGCATGCAAAATGTATTATTTCAGATATGTAGGTAGCACTGAATGACTCAGCTTCATAAAAGAATACAAGGATTAGAGGCGCCAGGAAAAACAAGAGAAGCACCACCATTTAGAAAGGATTGTGCAATCATGGAACAAAAGAAAACAACTAAATATAAGTATCAGAATAGGAACAACATACACTCATTCATGAATTAAACACTTTTCACCCTCAGGTTAAATATGTACAGGGCATTCACCTACAAATCATTACTGTCAGGAAACCATTTAACAAGCTGGATTACCAGCTGTAAACATACATAAGCATTAAAAAATAATTTGGGCATCGTTGGTATGCATGGTTTTTATTAGCACTTTTTATTTTTTTTACCATTTTTATCACCAGGTTTTCTTTTAAAGTCCCTTATAACTTTGGTTTATATATAGAATCCCTTTTTAATCAAACATGACTAAAAAAGGAGGAATTAAAGCATATACCTTGAAAAATAAGGGTAAAAGCTGGAGTTGCTCTGTGACAGCGGTAGAGAAGGACCGTCCTGCACTTGCCATCAGCCACTTTAGAACTGTTTTTATAAAGAGAAATGATCACTGATGAAGAAGATAAAAACCAGTAACAATCCAAAAACAAGCTATAGACCAAATTTATTGCAAGACTTGCTTGGGAGATTTTCACACATTAGAGTGGACCTATAGTAGAACTTTCACCCTGTAAAGGTGACTTTATAAACCTCAACACTAAACCAACAGACACCTTGTTGCAGCACAGATCCGAAAGGTGGAATTGTGTATTGCAACTCTATCATTTGGAGACCTCAATCACCATGTCCTAAGATATCCCCCATCCTCATTTCTTAACCTCATTAAGTAACTCACTAGTTTTCAAGAGTTTAATGCCCTGAGTTCGCTCATCTTGTTCACCAACTCCATTCTCTTCCATAACATGATTCTGAATTTCTTCATCTGCTTCCATGAGGGGTTTAAGACTTTCAAGTATGCGAGTAGTAAATTCATGGACACGAGGAGATCTAGTTGCAGCCGTGTTTGGCAGAGAAACATCGATCATGAATATGTAGGTCAAAACACTAGAAAGGCAAACAAAGCAAGAACATACAGTTAGCATAGTGTAGTGAGCATAGCTAAAAGTGATCTGAGATCAATTTATTGAACTTTGAAGGTTATACTTATAGAAAAATTACCCTTTTCTTTGCTTCAAAGTTATTTAAAACACAAATGTTTTTCAAATACCCTCTTTATAGATACTTGAATCAAGCAGGGTTAGATAACCACTAAGCTACAATCCCCCTCTCCTCCAAACAGATCTGCAATTAGTTCTTAAGTCACTAAAATGCTCTCTAAAGGATTTCCTGTATATTTATGGCTTATTAGGGATTAGATGCAGTAAGGTGTTTGGTTTGGGTTTTTTTTGTTTGTTTTCTTTTGGGATTTGTTCTTTTGTTTTGAGCTTTAGAAATAGCATACATAAACATGACAGGCCACATACAATAAAAGACAAATACAGAGAAGTCATCTGAAGTTTCTGAAGCAAGTCTGTTATTAATTTATCTAATTCCTATTACCAGCATTCACACAGAAATAAGAAGTCACACTTCAGTGTAATTATTTAGATACTCAATTACCCAAATAAAACAAAGGGAAAATACCCCAAGACCTGCAGAAGAAAACACTGACCTTCCTATTCTCTCTCGGACGTTTTTGTAAACCTGGGTAAGTTTAGGTTCCAAGTACTTCAGCAGTCTGTGCAACAGCTCTGGTACTCTCCACTCTTGCTGTGCAAGGCCACCTTGCAGTACGTAAAGTCGGCTAGGAATCAGAACAGCAATCTTTAATCATACAAAATCATTCCTCCATTCCCTAGTCCCCTCCAAGCCCTCCTTTGTGTTCTGTGTGTGTCAATGCATAACAGCATCTTTGCATGTACTGCATGTATTGCATGCAAAGATGGGTAAGAATTATAGAATGAAACAACAGTACTGCTGCTATGCCAGTTCCAAACCTTCACATTCTGTTAACTAGATTTAATTACATTAAAAAATAATAATGAAGAAACTGTCATTGTGTGGGGAAAGCTAATTGGAAAGGAGGGCTTTTCTTCCCTGCTTCTACAAGCCAGCTGGCACAATATGCTCTCAATACATTTTATCCTTTACATTTTACACTTTATTTTCTCCTTTATTCAGCAAAAATAAGACAGTTAAAATTAATTTTACCATGCATCTACAAATGATCCTCCTTCCCCACTCAGCGGAGATTCCAACAGCAATTCAAATAACCAGTGAAGTTTCCTCGGATCTCTGCTCTCCTGAAAATAAATGGGTATCAGAGATATAAGCAAACTGTTTGGTTTTTCTTAAATGTAAATACTGTTAAACAACAAAAGTTTTTACAGGGATTTTCTCTGCATCTCTTGGGTTTTTTCCATTAAGCGAGTTCAAAGTTAAATGTCTTTTCACAACACAATGAACCTCAATAGGAAGAAAACACAGTGAAACTACATGCTGTTTTTTGGTAACTAGAATAAGAGGGAACTAATTTTAACTTAGTTTTTTACATAGATGAATAATCATGTCTGAATTTTGCTACTTAATTACTAGGGTTCTGGCTGGAAAACTCTGCTGAATTTTGCTGAGTGAATTAAAAGAACTACTGATCCAAGATATTTGTGGCCTATCATTTACACTGTTTCTCAGACACCACAATTCCCAGTTCACCGGAGTGTACAGTAATCTTAATGTGTGTTAGAAGACAACTTGAGACTTTTCACAGCCTGATGCTAAGCTGCACAGTTTTAACCAAGAATAAATGCGTAATTTGAATTCAAAAACTTCACAAAAATTGAACACATAGAAAGCATACACATTACCATCACCCACTAACCTTATACAGCTCTTCTAAAACACTTAAAAATAAAACTAAGGCTTTATTTTCATTCTAAAATATTATATCTAACTGTCTGCAAAGGCCAGAAGACAAAAAAATTTCCAAAAAAGCTGTAAGATTTTAAATGGATTTTTTTAATGGTGTATTTACAGTTCTCAGTTTTAGCTGATAAAATTTAAATATATTTAATTATAATTAAATACATAAGCATATCTATATATTATATAAAGATATATAATTTATATAAATTATATACAAATTACATAAATTTATCTAATTTATACATTATATAAAATATATATATAATATATATACACAATATAAAAATATATACAATATCTATTCATAAAGCTCTTATTTACATATTACCTGTACAACTTGACAATCTGGACATTGCTTTAGAGGACTAAAAAAGGGGTACTTACACAGGAGGTTGCTATGCACGTGCCCCAATCATTATATGTTTCCACTGTAATGTTGGATAGAGCTGTTCGAAGCAATGGACAGAGAAGCTTCCAAAGTTTTTCCACCTGCTCAGCAAAAAGGCAAAAGTCAAGATTTGACTATTTAAGAACAAAATGGCTTTTTAACCTCTGTGAACCCAAATCCCATCTTTTCAAATGGAAAAATAATACTGATTCTGGAAGCTGCTATAGTATGATATTTGTAAAGGAAATAAATGCTATCAGAGGTAAGATTTCAGGAATCATTTACATTGTGTTAACAAGGTGTTCTGAAATAGTATGGACTATGTATGCACCATTTTCACTGTGACTTAAGTAGAATTGCTCCAGAGACTGCATACATTTTGCTTTTGGTAGCACAGCAGTCTTGTACACTCTAAGGACTTCCCTCTCCCCCCAAGTTTTAATTTTTTTTTTAATTAAGAAAAATATTATTCCAGAATTACTTTTCAGCATAAAAAACTCATTTAAAGATAATCTAGACAGCTAGATCTAGACTCAATAAAGATGTTATAGTCTAAGCTGGATATAAGCACTTTTTCCAATAGGAAATTACAAATTATGTCAGCTTTGCTATCTCTTTACCAGCAAACTGTTCTTAGCAAAATGCTTTGAGATTAAAACTAAGTCTTAGTACTATACAGGCACCAAACCAGACTATAAATTGCGCTCAAAGTTAGGCAAAGAAGCACAAAGTGTTCCAACTTTCTCCAGTCCTTTCTTGAACGTAGGACCAATTAAAAGCCCTCAACTTCATAGGTTTAATTTATTTAATAACCAAAACTTATTCCTTAACTTCCATGAATCACTCAAAAACACTACTTAAGCACCTTTTCAAATGTCCAGTGTTTAGAACCTCGTATTAAGCCGGCTATAATTTCAGCTACACATCTCTGGGTGCTTTCATGGGAGTCTGCCACAAGTCGTTCTAAATGGGGCTGAAGAACTGGCAAGAAGGCATCATCAAAGTTTCTGAAAAGGCCCTGTAAAACAAAACGTGAAAATGTCTTCAATAATTATCTAAAGCATTATCTAAGAAGAACATGAGATCATGAAGCACTTCAGATCTGAATATGCAGAAAGTGAAATTGCTTTTATAACAGAATTACATACAAATGTCCTATGTACTTCTATATTACTCTAAATATTACCTACCTATGTAGTTAATCAGAAGAGATGATTAACAGGATTAATCATAGCATCATACCTTTAAAAGTTACCATTTTGCAACTGTGCAGAATAAGCCAAGAATTGTGTGGCTTTTCCATGCTTTGACAATTATCTACAAAAGGGAAGAAATTTAGTTACTGAAATCTTGTTACCTTGAAGAGGCAAAATCTGCGAGGATTAAATTTGTCTTTTCCTTTTCTGTCTTCTAAAGACAAAAATTTTATTAACTGCTCAACAAACTTGGGATCAGAAAAGTGATCATATATAATTTGTTCTGCCTGTAACAGGAAAAAAAAAAAAAGAACAAGGATTAGCTTTGAGGTGATTGATTGTTACAGTGCTATCCCAATCTTTTCAACTCCTGTTTTCCATTTTAATTCTATTTTTGGCAAAAATCATACCTGGGCCATCAATTTCCCCTATCATTTTATAGGGAACATTGGGTTTTGCAAGACTCTTGATTTTTATTTTAATTAATGACTTCAGATTGTCTTTCCTTTCACTAGTTCAACACCTACAAAGCAGTCGTTCCCACTGTCACTAATTACCTTGTTCTAAACTCTGATAAAGATTTGAAAGGGAACAAGAAAGTGCTCATTAATGCAATTAATCCATGATTGCTGTCAGAGAATGTGCAATATATTAAAATAACGATTTCTTCTTGTATGCTAACAAAGTATGAAAATGAAGTAGAAATATACAATAATATATTTGTTTGCAATCAAGCAAAACAAATCTGTTTCCACACATTTAGTGTAAGCACTCCCTGAATGGTAAGCAATACTTAAGTTAAAAGAGAGAAGGGAATTTCATCTCCACAGTAATCTGTGGACAATATTGAAAAAAGAAAGCAGGAGCAGTAGTAGCAAAAACAACACACAAAAACTGAAACACACTTGAAACCCTTACCTCTGTCAGCTCGTCTCTCCTCCGCCCAAGCTTTGGCTGATTCTCAACTGGAGCATAAACTGTCATAGTTCTGAAGATTAAAAAAAAATACAATAACATGTTTTAAAGTAAAATAAATCTTATGATTACTTTCTATATTCTCTATATCAAATAGGATTTATCAACTCCAAAAAAGCAGAACTCACCAGCAGTTAAACAGCCATAAGAAATACGTGCCTAAAGTACCCACAAAACCCAAAGAGAAACAGGTAGAAAATAAATAATAAAAAACCCACAAGAAAAAAAAACAACACAAAAACCACACAGAAGTGGTAAAACACGCACAAAGGATGAAATAAATCGTATTTTTTTGTTTCAATTTAAAAAGTTAAACCTAATAAACATTATTTAATTTCCCACGGGTTTTTTTCTGCTGACTCTCACAGTTCTGTTTTAATGCTTCACGATACTCACCGAGGCCAGGTATAATATCCCCAGTGTGTTTTCTCCACAAAGCAACATGACTCCCAGGCTTCCTTAGTCTTTGGTAATCTCTGGCTGTCATAATGCAGCCACCGGTTATCCTGCCTGTCACCAGCCTGAATGCTGGAAGGCTTAGGGTTTCCACCTGGTTTAAGAGAATTTTAAACTTATTCATTAACAGACCCGGCAAACGTTACAACTTACTTTTAATACAACATTCTGAAGTGTTTGTGTTTCCCTCGTCCCAATCAAACCTGTACAGAGATTTGTCCTAGGAGATTAAATGGAACACTAACAGTAAGAGATTCCTTAGTAATTTATATAAATGTGCCATTTGAAATTATTAAAAGAATAAAAAGGAGATATACAAATTATTCTCATAAATTCTAAGGTTTTCTGAAAGGAGAATGACCATATCTCTGAAGTTTTAACTCATGCCAAATAAATGAATAACTGAATACTCACATATTAAGTGAGCATTATGCACTTGCACATATAGTACTGCTTAAAAAAAACAAACCCCAAAACAACCGACTGTATTACTTGTTTTGTTTGCTTAGGACATTCAGAACCAGAGAGAAACGCAAAGTTTGGGACACTATGTTTAGTTTAACCAGAAAAATATGCCTTTAAAAAAATTTTAGGATAAATGTTAGTAAGACATTTCTTACATTAAATAAAAACCTACTTATTTCATAAGGGCAGATGGGCACTTTCTTGTGTGTTCTCTTAAGCTGCTTAAGAATACCAGCCACAGCTGAGATGGCCACCTAAAAGAAAGAAATGGGCATTAATGTATCCATTCCATACACTCACCTCCAGAAGGATGTGTCTAACCATCTCACAGTCACATTTTAAGCCAGCTAAAGCACCCTAAAAAGCCAGTGAACATTACAGTGAAATTCATCACCCCAGTGGTTGATACTTCCCATAAAGAAGTAATACCACTCATTTCAGGGGATACAGGACATGACTTAAGTGTGACCTTTATAACCCAGAAAAACCTCCCTAGCAATCATTCTCAGAAAAAAAAAAATAAAAAAATTAAGGGGTGCCTCACTCAGGCAATAAGCAGAATGAAAGTGTCCAGTTTTGGGCCCCTTCCCACAAAAAAGACATTGAGGGGCTGGAGCGGGTCCAGAGAAGAGCAACGGAGCTGGTGAGGGGTCTGGAGCACAAGTCTTGTGAGGAGAGGCTGAGGGAGCTGGGGGTGTTCAGCCTGGAGAAGAGGAGGCTGAGGGGAGACCTTACGGCTCCCTACAACTCCCTGACAGGAGGGTGCAGAGAGGTGGGGGTTGGTCTCTTCTCCCAAGTCCTAGGTGATGGGACAAGAGGAAACGGCTTCCAGTTGCACCAGGGGAGGTTCAGAGTGGATATTAGGAAAAATGTTTACATGGAAAGCCTTGGAATGGGCTGCCCAGGGAAGCAGTTGAAGCACCATCCCTGGAGGTGTTCAAATGCCCGGTTGACATAGTGCTTAGAGACATGGGTTAGAGATGCGGGGTGTTTTTTGGGGGTGGGTTTTGTTTGTTTGTTTTTTGGTTGGTTGGTTTTTTTGTTTTTGTTTTGTTTTCAGAGTTGGGTTGATGGTTGGACTTGAAGATCTTAAAGATCCCTTCCAATCTGGACAATTCTATGATTCTAAATATAACACATAGATGGCTCCCTTCAAGTAATAAGCCACACACGGAAAAAACAGACATCTGCAAAAGAATTTCTGCAAAAGCACTCTGAAGTAAGAATGAATAGGTATGTTCCACATTTTCAGAGTTTACAGACTTTACACCATATGTCACAGCTACAGCACTGCCAAGACTCATCTTCTTGGATTAGGAACTTTTGTACACGTGCATGACTGGAAGGGTAAGGGGGATGTACACCTCAGATTTTGTGCTTTATCACAGCAAACCACCACAAACATCTGATCTAAACCCCAATGAGCTGCAAAACAAAAAGATTAATTATGTTGTTTTTACCTTACGAACTACAATTGCATCATGGTTGAGACACTGCACAAAAAATTTTATGGCACGGACAGGCAGTATCCTATCATCCCTCAGGAGCAGAGACAGAAAACCAATGCTGATGTGCTCAAACTTCCAGGGACTAAAAAAAATAAAATATTCAAAACAGACAATAAGTAGCATAGTTGCATGTACTGCTTTTGCACAGAATTGATTACATGTATTAAGATTATGTAAATATGTTTGGACTAACATAAGTAATGTTCTATCTATGCCACTGCCATAGTCAACAAGCTTAACTGCCATGTAGGGAAACCTTCAGAGCTCTGGGAACACACAAGTGCAATCAAACATTCAGTTAATGGTGCCTTCCTGACCTTGGCATTTCCATGTGAAATACAGACCTGTAGGGATATTATTTTAAAGTTTTTAAACACAAATATTATGCTACGAATTAAAATCTATTTGGATATCAGTATTATGCAGACAGATCCAGAGCTTTTTCCCCAGAACAAAAAAAAATACTAAAAAAAATAAATAGGTGAAATTAATGAATGACAAAGCTTAACTCGGAGATGCAATGATGCCTTATACTAACAAATCAAGCTCCAAATAAAAATAAATTCAAGACTCATTCAGTTTACCTAGGAGACAGTAATGGCAAGGCACCCCTATGTTGGCCTTTGTCTTCCTGTTTGGGCAAGAATTCATATGCAAATGCATGAGGACCTCCAGAAACTCAATTCTTGTGGATACCTTTGCAAAAACTATCCAAGAAGCTAGCCACAATCCATTTTACGCCAGACTGCTACTGACAAACTGCTTTTGGACAAATACTTCGAGGCTGAAAAAAATACCACTCAATTCTAGTCATGCTAACTGCACTTCTTGATGAAAACGACAGTTACTCATGTAGCCACCTCGAATCAACCCACCAAAAATTTTCTTACCCACAGAAAAGGAGACTTACAGATTTCTTTGTTCCACGCAGTCCAGCAGCATGTTGACCAAATTTTCATAGTTTCTGAGGAAAAAAATACAGGGAATCATCAAACAGATGCTACTGAGGGAATAATTTAAAAATAGGATAAATGTTCTACAAAAGGTAAGTGAAAGCAACGCAGTAAGTCTAGCACAAATAGGGAGGACAGGGAAGAGGAAGGAAGGAAATATAAGCATAGAGAAAAGAGGCTGCCAAGTCAGGAGAGAAGACAACAATCCTTGGACATTCTGAATTCGTTGAGCTTAAGATTTAGCTTAGCAATTTTGGATAATTACATTATTACATTTAACTTACAGTAAATACTAGGCAATGTAAGCTTGTGTTAAGAGAACTTTAACTTACCGCAAAGCCTCAGCATTCTTTTCCTTCTGTCGCTGCATTCCTAACTGAATTTCTTCTGAACAAAGACCTGTGAAGTTCGAACTTGGATGTCCTGATTTTTGCAGCAAAACAGCTACCTCAATGCATTTCTCTGGCACCTATAGACAGAGAACACAAAGATTTGGGACTGAGCAGCAACTTACAAGTTTTATGCGTGTTTGTTTCTGTTTCAGAATAAGGAGAGTTCAGAATAACATGAAGAGTGCAGACTTTCCTATCCACATAGACAAATCCATGAAAACTAGGGAAGACACCTTTTGTGTTCACACAGCAGAATTGTTTCTCCAAGTACATGTTTTATTCTATTTTAAAATAAAGGTAAAACCAAACTTTAATATTTCATTAAGCATAAAAATTGTTTATCAAATATTGGCACTCATTCGGAAAAATAAGTACCATGCCTGATTAGGCAAGAGGAAGCCGAGTAACGAGTGCTGTGGGTTAGCACAGTGGGACAACACTACAAATACTGACAATGTTAATTTGAAGACCCTGTCACATCTTTACACTTGATCAGCATGACTCATCCCAATTAACACTGAACGGCAACTTAAACTTCCTTTCAATAACAGGCTTCTTCAGAGGTTAACGAAAAATTACAAATTCCAGTAGTATTATAGGGAGCTCTATAACTTCGGTCTCAAACACACCAGTCTACAGGCCTCTGCCACAGAAACTGGAGTGCAATAAACATCAGAACACTAACTCAAATAATATACCTTGAGTCTCAAGCAATCAAATGTTCTCAGAATCCAAGACATTCTCCCTAAGCAATATGTCACTTACTGCAAAATCCAATCCAATTGTTTCATACTGCCTATGGATTTTTTCTGCTAGGTCATCAAAGAGTCTAACTATGGATGGTTTTTCCAAGGACATAGCTTTGCTCAGTCCAGAAGAAACAATTGCTGGCCACGTCTGTGCAATACAATCCCAATCGTGAAGATTTGCCAAACATACTCCACTGTGATTTCCAAGAAGGCAATATAAGGCACCCTGTAAAATGAAAGATAGAATTTTAGAAAGGTTAAGCATTGTTCATATGCAAGTGATATCTATCTACATAAGCATGCACCCACATAGAATAAAAAATTAATCTTCACATTACCAAATCATTAAGAAGTACCATAAATATTCCACTATATGGTCTCATTGTCAAAATACCACAGATTTTTCACAGAATCCTCTTTGTGCTAAAGAACCCTTTTAAGGAGATTGGAAGCTCTGCCAATTAATTTATGCACAGAATGGCTGATTTCTGAATTACATGATAAAGGATATTATGCAATGATCAATTACCACTCCTGGCCTTTCTGTGAACTTATGTTTGGGCTGCAGGCAAATCATTTGGCTGTTAACTAGGTGGCCGAAGTGATGCTGACTGAAGAGGATGTGGATAATTACTGGACATGACACAACAAACTGGTGAATGTGTAAGAAGCTGACAAGAGTGAAACACAGTGAAACAAAGAGGGGCTGGATTTCACAGCTGATTAAGTGGGAGTTATGTGAGAAATGGCCAAATTTCACAGGCAATAGGAAGGAAGTCTTGGGGATCTTCTGGAGAGCAGTCTTACAAGCACAACAGTGCCTAGGTAATCACATCAGTAATATCACGTAGGCTAAGACTGGTAGCAGTATCAGATATACCAAATTCAGGTATGGCACAAGATGCTGTAAGTGTAGCAAAACTGGGACCAATTGGGAAAAAGTAAGTAGGCGTGGGTTGCTTATCTGGGAGGAGAGGGATAGAGAAAGAGAGGTACAAGGATGGCATTAAAAAATAATAATCAATAAACAAGAACAGGGATACTACGTTATGCAAACAATGTAATCCCATGCTGTATGATACTACGTATCAGGCAGCTAGAGCAGGATAAGAAGCCTTAGCTGTTTTTCTGACCATACGACGAGTACAAATTGCCTCTGTGGACAGGAGGACTGAGGGAGGTGAAGAGGAAGGAGGGGAGCACGGAGCTTTTGAACACCTGGATGGACAGATTACATCCTGGCATCACCGCGTCAGTGACATTTCCAGGCCTGGCAGCATCAGCGATTATCCACCACTTCATAACAAAATCCACCTAATTTACTGTAACTTTTTTGGGTGACCAACTTTTTGTCCAGTTCACGATATTTTCTTATACTACTACAGCTTACAGAACTGCTTAATGAGTTTTACCATCTTGGACTATAGCTTCTCAATTTCCATTTAATAATTTAAACATACATTGTTGTAATACCTGACCACATAATGAAATTAAAAAAAAAATAAAAATCTATAAACACAAAATTTCTCTTGACAACTGATCTAATCCAAATAATTCCTTACACTAGTCAAGCATAAGCTATATGCCATGAAAATATCAGAGTAACACTGATAAACAAGCAAATCCCACTCTTCAGTGTGAAAAATTCCCCTCTAGTAACACTTCTAAAGACAGGCATAAAACAAAGTTAATAAAACAGTACTTTAAATTGCTTTTGAGTGACATCTTGCCGGTCTGGACGCAAGAACTCCAAAACCAAGGGAATGATATCTCTGCAACAAAAATTGTACGTTCCTAGAGCTGTGAAGAACGCTTGCTGAGCTTTGCTTCTGACCTATGGGAAGAGAGATGTTACTAGAAAGTCTTCTGAACCAAAAATACACTATACAAACCCAATACCCTTATCCATTTCAGTTACTTATGTACAGAGTTTGTGTGATGCACAGGAACAAAACTATGTGTAGAACAATGTAAATAGCACACTTCCCCACACCCTTGCTCACAGTTGTTTATAAAACTTAGTTTTTGTTTCTAGCACTTAATTCAGAACAGCTACAAAGTTAAAGAGAATTCTTTGTGTTGCCGAAAACAATGTGTTTTTAAGATCTTTTAAAGAGCAAACAGCTAGAATAACAGATGCAGTTCGGAGAATCTAAAGAGTCTGTAAAGATTGTGGATGGATTTGAATTCTAGATTATGTTTGAATTGAACACACACAGACCTTCCACCAGGCAAAGAGCTCAGAATCCAACTATCACCACACTTGTTTTGTATATTTTTAAGAACTAGGATGTCACCATAGCCACTTCCTAAATGTAGACTTAGCATTCCAAATAGTGTCATGAATCATATCATCACATCTAAAAACCTCAACCTGGTATATATGTGGTTTTTTTTAATTGAATAATTGTTTTTAGAAGCCTAGTGTTAAGCCCCTCAAAACATTTATAATTGGTAACCTAAGTTGGCATCCTCTCCACCCAGTTATTTGACAAAGAAGGGGCTTAAAGCAAAAGCTATGCCAAAATTGGCAACTAATGCAAATGAAATCATAGACTTGTCGAGGTTGGAAGAGACCTTTCAGATCATCAAACCATCAATCTAATACTGACAAAAACCACCACTAAACTGTATCTTTAAGCACCATGTCTACCCATCGTTTAGATATCGCCAGGGATGGTGACTCAACCACTTCCCTGGGCAGCCTGCTCCAATGCTTAAAAACACTTTCAAGTGTAAAATTTTTCCTATCTAAACCTCCCCTGAAATATTTACTATTTCATGTTGCCATGGAAATAAACTGAAAAGTGAAGATCTTAAGAACATAACTTAAAGTGATCAACAAAAAATTCCATATATTTCAGTTCAAAAGGTATTTTTCCTTACCTGACCATATGAACTTGTAGACAAACACAAAAGATCTCTGATCATCTCCTGGTGAGAAGTTTTATATTCACAGCCTTCCATTGTTAGTGTTCTCAGCTAAATTGCATAGAAAACACAAACAACAAATTGTTTTTACATTTCCCACATGTAAGAGAAACTAGTGCAGGATTATTGCATCTTTTGCTACATGACAACATAACAAATCAGCTTTTCAAGTAGTTAGAGAAGATTAAAGTGGAAGTATTACCTCATGCTGCAACATAACTCTGTCAATGAGCAAAGCTCTGATATGCTGTTTCTTTCCTTGCAGCTGTAAACAAACACATAATTTGGTTTAGATTTCAGCATTCATATTAGCAATTTGCACTGACTGAACTCCCCATGTGCTCTTTTTCTTCTAGAAACATGCACATTTTATGTAGAAATTCTTCTTGGCAGACAACCTTGATTTTTTTTGCCCTAGTGAAGTGTTTTATTTGCCTATTTCTCTGTATGCAAAAGAAAGGTCTGATCACAGAAACTTCTCAGTTAACAAGTGCCACAATAGAGCATCATGCCAAATCTCAGACTTTGGTGCAAGGACATATGCAAACTGAGGGTAATTTCAATCCAGAAATGCTAAGCTAGTTACTCATAAAACTTCCAAATACAGGTACAAAAGCACTGCAAAACAATATCCTCACCAAGGAATTAGATTTCAAAATTATGAAAACTGATTAGGACAGTAATGAAAATATGAAAAAAGTCTTTCTGAACATCATGAACTATTTCCATCCCTCACCTAAGCTTTACAAAGAAAAAAAATCACTGACCCTGTTTTCCATTGATTTTTTCACTAGATTAAAGCTTTTCCATCGTGAATCAAACTCATGCTTGTGAGACCCTTGGAACTGTAAAACATCACTAATAATCTGTAGAAAGAAAAAGATGACAAAGAGTGATTATTTTGCAAAACAAGTAATATTGTCTTAAGTATCACAAATTATAAGTATACCTTTATTATTAGAAATAAAGACTTGGTATCATCTTCTGAATTATCAAGTATATAACCTGCAATTGGAAGGAAAATAGTTCATTATCAGACAGGGAAAGAGTTTTAAAAAAATAACAATAGTTTTATTTCTACAAAGCTTAAATTTAAGAATTATAGGCAAAGTAAAAGAAGCAAGTTTCTCATCTATAAAATCATACTTGAAAGCACATACAGTTTTTTTATATAGAGGAGTGGTTAAACTTACGCAGCAATTTCCTTGTAACCCTTGCAATCGTTTCTCGATAATTTTCTCTTGATAAATCTACAAGAAAAATTAAACACTTTCTCTTTATTATACAATAGCATAAAAAGCAATTTATAGATAAGCAAACCAGTGGAAAGCCAGAGCAGATTATTCAGAAATGGCAGTATGGACTATTATAAAAATAACCATCTTGTTTTATTTAAGGGAACCATTCTCATAAAGCCTGCTTTTGTTCATCAAGCCAACAGTATGTTTTCTATAGGTACATAACTTCTTCATCTCCTTGACAGTTGGCTTAATTTCTAACCACAGACTGAAGCAGAGTATTTGGCATATGAAAACTGAGTAACATATTAAGCAGGGCAAAAAGCAAGTCAATGAAATACAGATTTTATGTGTCAGGTGATCAAGCCAGGAGAAGACTGAGGACTTACTCTCCTGTAATACATGGAGGGGAACAGACATTCCCAATCTGAACCACAACAAATGCAGAAGCAAGAAGGATCAATGATACAAGCAGTCTCCTTGGAAAGTTTTAAACCAGAAAAATCTTAATTGCTGCAACAGACCACTAAATAAACGCCCATTCTCTATTACAAACTTGCTGCTTGCAACCTAATGGACCAGATTTTAGAAGTATTAAAGCACCTAAAACTATTTAATAGCCTAATAAGCAGTTACCACGTGCCTCAGTTCCTTGTTTAAATAGCCCATCGTCACTTGGAAGATGGTTAAGAATACACACAAAGCCTGAAAAACCCAGTTTTCTTCTGAAGGAGCCATCAAAGCCTCCAGCAGTTTATGCCTTGATTCCTTCTGTCTCTCAAGTGCAGTTCCTGGGTGGTGGGTGCTGCTTCCAGCACCTCTCATCTATGTGGAAATACACAGGTCCAACCATTCTGACCTGGGTGTTGGATCCAAGCTCACATTCCCAGTAACAGATTTGTGTCTTGTATACCATCACTGAAGATGAAAGAGTGTGTACACAAGAACTTCTGAGTTGGCCAAAAAAGCCCATTTAATATAAAGAAAAGAATCAAAATCATGGTCTCAAAAAGAACCCACTGCTTTTACAGCAGAAAAAAAAAAAAAGAATGAAAACAACTCTTCATAACCTGTCCAAACAGAATTAGGATCTACTTACCATATTCAACACCAGTGTACAGTTTTGTTTCTTCCAAAGACACCAGACTTGGGACCCTGTACGTAAACAAACAAAATATTACTATACATTACGGAAATCATTGACTATGTGAATTTAATTGCCATTTAATTAATTTAACAAGTTAAATTTCATGCCAGTAGTGCCAAAGATGTTTGGATTTACTCATAGCATGCCTCAGCTCTAACATTTATAAATCAACCATACTTATGGGTCAGACTGCTTGTCAGAGACAAACCATAAGGACACTACCTTGAACCCAGAATCTTAATTTCTCAATTTCTCATTTAACAGAATCTCATCAGTTCTGTTAAATAGCCAGATATTTGGTCTCCTTGTCAAACCTCTGAACTCACTCATCAAAACAAACATGGCTCCTAGTTGTCTTAGTCTAGGGAGGACAGGTGAATTTGACTGCTGAGGCAGAGTCCTTTCCTGACAAGTTAAGCTGATGAAGCTTTTCTGACTTTGGTCCTTTCTTGTTATAAAGAAATGTACCCATTATCTACAGAAGTCCTACTTATCGCCATATGAAGTTCATTAGTAATAGCCATACCAAAAAATAAAGTCTTGCTTCTTCCAGGATTTGGGTCAAACCTATCTAACTACAATTTTATTTTTAGAAGTAAACTCTTAGTCTCTGTGGATTTGCTTTTATGTAATCATGCAAAAAGATACAGACTCAGATATCACACACCAATGAATTTAAAAGACATAAAAACATATCCTACATATACTTGGAGGTTTTGTGGGCTATTCTGTTTTGGCTGTATGTTTTTGGGTGGTTTTTTTTAAACCTACAGTCTCACCTCTAAAAATTAAGGTAGACAAATTCAAGCTTTCAAGGACAAAATACACCAGTGTATTACATTAAACAAATAGTACCAGCAAGTAATCCCTATAAAAATAATCTTCACATAAAATTGCATTGACAGTATAATCAGAAAAAACTAAACGAAGCAATGTGAGTCTACTCCTCTTAAAAATGCTAAATAACACATGAGAAAACACTATAGATTCTCTATCTGAGCATGAGCTACGAGATACAATAAACTTTCAGATTTCAGGCAATGGCAAACTTCTATCTGTCAGAACCAGAAATAAGGGTCATGTTTCTCCTGTAAAAGTGAACACATTAAAACACAAGTGCTACAATTATTGTGCCCATTAGGTGAAGGAAAAAAAGCTCAAAAACCGAAATTACGGAAGCTGAATTCACAACCCTTGTAACAGTCACATCTACATCAACAAAATTCAAACTGAAATGTTTTCGTTTAAATTGACTTAGACATCAATAAGTGAAGTTTTAATTTCATTTTCCTTGTTGCATTTCTGGTAGTGGTAGTTTAACTTGAAAACAAGCCATTCCAAAAGTCTTCCCACTTCTTTTTCCCCCCAAAAAATCTCAGGACTGGCATAAGTGCTTAAGGTACAACTTGACTATTAATAAAATTTTCAAAATATCCAACATCAATCCAGTACTTTGGCCCTGAATAAAGAAATAAAGTTTTTATGGTCTCGTACACTTGCTCTTTTAGAATAATCTACATGAATGACTTTGAAAGTGTTTGCTATGTATTTCTCCAAGATTTGATCTTTCCAGTTGGGAAATACAGAGAGGGGATATTTCTGCAATTAACAACCAGGGCGAAAAAAAAAAAAGTACAAACCTCCCCACCCACTTCTTAAAAAAAGAAGGAAACAGATAAATCCAACAATCTCAGGCACCTGAACATTAAGGAATTACTTTCTCTTTTATTTTGGGGTACAGTATGCTGGATATGCAAATGAGCTGATAACAGCAACTTTTTTTAGAGTATTTTAATGTATTTTCAGCCTTAAATATTTTCCCCCAATATAAATTAAATACACAAATTAAGTTCATATTAAGGTTTTCCTACCTATGAGACAAGGAACATTAAAGAGCAGTTTCCCACTTTTCCCCTAGGTAGTCTACAGAAAGATTACAAATCTTTGTGCTTCTCACTCCCAGCAAAACACATTCAGCTGTTCTTTGCCAGCTAACCAAGTTCCAAATGAAATCTCTACTATTTAAAACAAATCACAACCAACACTCTAAGCTCTCTTTATGTTTCAGGCTCCTGAGCAAATCCAGAGTAACAACTGAACACCTAGCATCCAGTAATCAGCCTGGTATAGTCCTTACATTCACAGTCCTTACATGCACTACAGAACTAGCCTGGTATAGTCCTTACATTCACCTTACATTCACAGTCCTTACATGCACTACTCCACAGGCAGAATGCTTTATTTCAACAAGGCTACTAATAGGATGAAAGTATTCTATTCAAAATGCAAAGAAGTTTTATAGTTGGCCCACAAACTAACATCCATGCTAGTGATGTTCAGCATTGTAATGTGTCAGCCACTGAGCCAGAGAAAACTGTGTTTTATTTCGGACACACAAAAGGAAGGAGGCATAAATTGTTTTTCTTAACTTCAGCCAATATTTATAACAAGACTCTCACGACAATGCTTCATACAATGGATAAATAACACTGTGCTTCATTTTGTTTCAACAGTTTTCAACGCAAATTGTGAATAAATCTTATGAACAAAGAGTATCCAACATTATAGCTGGAACAGAAATCCTAATTAAACAGAACTTTGAAGACTTCACTCCCTTATTTGCCACAGTACAAAAACTAAAGCATCTTTATTTGAGAAAGACTGATGCACTACATTTTTCAAACTCCAGACATTTTACAGAGCAGTAAAAGAGTAAAGCAGACTTTATTCAAGTCTCTGTGTGTTTCTCAGTATGGAAGTACAGTTCAGCAATTAGATACAGCTTTCAGAAAGAAACAACTTCTGGCATCACTCCACTGAACCAGCCGCAGAAGAATTTTTTTCTAATTGCAAAAAAACCCCTGTGCCATGTGAAGGACTACGTCAAGGGCTGCATCAACCTATTTTGACATATGCGATTAAGAGACAACAGTCGGAAGGTGAACAAGGAGAAAAGGGGGTTACTCACCGTGGAGGAGTAACTGTTTCCTTTCCTGTGTGCAGCTCCCCCAGCAGAGCTGGGAAGTTTCCTGGAGACGCCAAGAGAGGTTAGCTAGCCCTGCCCCTCCGCATGCCACATCACATCCGTACACATTTATAAGAAGTGGTCTTATCCTTGACCTGTAGTCTGAACACCTTCAGTGAAAGAACCTTAAGAAAGCTCCTACCGACGTCTGCAGCAGAAGTAGAGCAATAGAGCACTCTAACTAACCACTGTATTTAAGGAGGAGACAGAAAATGGACATTCTCTGAGTAAACCTGGTTTTGCTTCCCTAAATCAGCTGCTCAAGTGTTACCTTGTTCGTAAGGAGGCTGCAAGGAAGGTAAGGGAAGTGAACGGGAACTCAACTGAACATCAGTGAAAGACTTCTCAATCTTAAACAACTTTACACTGTCTGCATTTGAGATAATCTTTATTTGTATACCCTTGCAGTCATCACAACAAAAAGACTTTGGTATCATTTAAAATTACAGAGGCTTTTTAAGAAAAAGGGCAGACTGTTTGCACACAAGCATTATATATACCTGCACCCATCTTGTGTGCCCGAGCAACCAGCACATTGTGTTTCTGCAGACGCAGAAAAACTCCTTTTACTTTTCCCTCAACTATGTCCAGATAATTCCACACAGCTCTGACTCTATGGCTCTGAACACCTTAATTTAGCCATAAAAAAACACTGCTGTCATAAAGGATTGCTCCTCACAACCTCTAGCAGCCTCCTTAATGCTTTTTTTCTCTTCCCCTTTTATGTATCCACTCTGCATGAAAAAGTGATTCACAGAACACACCTGAAATCAATGGCTTCTCTACTAAAGATGAAGAATACTATATGCAATAACAACATAAATACACACTATTGAGTCATACAATAGTTTTCTATTAATTTGTTATTTATGGCACATCAGAAGAGAATTCATTCATCCTCCAAAAAAAGATGAAGTTTCAATTCCTTCCTAGTTGCAGGCTAAAAAGTAAAAAGTCAACATCAAGTGACATTTATTAAAGTTCTATTTGCTACTGAAATTTAACTATTCATTTCAATTCTGTCAAATTTCAATTATGCGTTTTATTTGTGCAAGGACTGTGCACAAATTTCTTTTCTACTGAATTGCCTATCTGTTCCCTAAACACCTGCTCATGTATGAAACACTCACAGTAACCCTAAGCATTTAAAATAGCACGAGCTATTTTCAGGAGGAGATAAATTATTTACATCACTCATGTAAAACACACATGGGAATTTTCCTCCCAAAATTGGGAAGAAAATAGAAATAAAAATCGCAAAGTACACATAAGAACTGCTTGGTGCCCAAAAAAGACGGAACGTTATGAAACCTAAACCTTTTGTGCTCAAGCTCACTGAACAAGGAAATCACTCCTCACTCACAGCAGCTATGCTGATGTGTATGTACACACACAGAGCACATACTTCTGAGTATACTGAGCATACCCAAGTCGTTGGTCAATTTAACAATGTGTTTTCTGTACTAAATATTATCACTTTTCCATTCAGAGACTACCAGTCATCAAAAGATAAAAAAAAGGAGTAACAGAAACTAATGAATCAACATGAAAACCATTACCTAGATTGACAGGAGATTCAAGAAGACTCTTGCCAATGTACACACTTGCTGTTAAACAGAAGTTTTGAAACCTTTACTCTACCCAGTATTTATTAAGCCGTGAAAACAAGGGCACTATCTGATCCTGTCGAACAAGGAAAACATACCAGACCAATGCTGGGGATTTTTTATTCAGTTTCAGCTTTATCAAACAATAAATAAAAATTAAATAAAGAAGAAACCAACAGAAAAACTTAGTATATTAACTATTCAAGAAGCAAATCTATTTTCAATAGCTAATAAACACAAACCACAGAGACATAAAACAGACTATTCTTGACCAGGAGAGATGAAAAAAGACATTTTGAAATTATTGGGTACTCTCAGGTATTTGACACTGAGGAGCAAAAAAACTCCATAAAAGTCCATAGGAAAGGACGAAGTAACTTCCCACTAAACTTTTAAATATGAAAGGTTTCTGTAAGTGAACAGTGCAACAGACTTCTAAGCACTATTTCCATAAAATTATGCTGATGAATTGTAATACACCGTCTATAATCAATAAAATGGGATCCTGGGTTAAAAGTACTAACACCGTCTATAATCAAATAAAATGGGATCCTGGGTTAAAAGTACTAGTACAGTAAAATGTAGTAGTCTCCACACTAGCAGAGAGGCCTTATATTTGCAACAGCTCTATTTTCCTACTGTAGAAGTAACTTCAAAAGAATTACAGCAACAACAAAACACCAAGCAGCAAATAGTTACTCTGTTAGTGGAAAGCAGTCTCATGCATTCATTTCTGCAATTTATTTTAAAGCAGAAAGATTTAGGATTTCAATCTAGATTCACTCATTTTCTTCTCCCAAAATACCGCTCATAACTTTTGTGATATTCTCATCCCTCTAGAAGACTACCACGCTTATGCAATACTGTGATTTAAAATTTATTAATCCAAAAAAACCCCAAACCTCACATCTAATGAATGGGAATTTTACACAACAACATTTGTTGTACGATAACCCATAATGAAATAAACATTTGGCCAGCTTGTGATATCTGTAGCATACAGTCAATATATAATTTTCATAATTATTTTTCCCTATTACTTAAGCAAAAAAACCCTACTTCCTCCCTCAGTGAAGTCATCTTGCTTCGCGCTAGTCACTGTTATGACTGAGTCATTGAATTAATGATCAGACTAGGTACAGTGGTCTCCTGCTGCTACAGCCTGCTCCTAATGAAGAAAGCAGCCTTTCTTCCTAATTTCTGCCACTGCCTTCCCCTGCCTGTCACCCCAAGCAAGGTTGCACAAATCCCCAAAACAACGTCGGTAAATATTTGGGTAACTTTCAGTTGTCAAACAGAAAAACAAACCCCCTGTGTTTGGGTGAAAAGCATCTTGGTGGCAGGAGCAGTCCGTGGGCAGACAGAGCTCACAGCACTGACTGAACCATCATCCCACCACACAGTTTTGTCACCGAGGTTCAAATTACAGAGCTCCACGCTTCTCCCCATCTACCTGACCTTCCTTTCATTCAGCGAGAAAGCTAGAGGGTTACAAAGGAACAAATAACTCATTATCTGGCTTTCTAAGCATGAATCTTCAGGCATCCTTAACCATCAAGATGAAGAAAAATCTAGCAGTTACACCTACCCAGCTCTAATTTACAGGCAGCACATACAACAACACTGTGCTACATGGTGTGTGATCAGCTACCGTTCATTGGAGTTAAGTGGCATAGGAGGTATCTGACAAGAAAACTCTTTACAAGAAAACTTGTAAAATTTTTTAAACTTAAATACATCAAGCCATTTCCAATACCTGCATTTAAAAACATTCCTATACTGCCATGTTAGGACACTGAATATCATCACCACTACTGATAAATTCTAACTGTGAATATGCAGTACTTAAAAAAAAAAAAAAAAAAAGCATTCTGGGTAACTGACTTAGTCACTGCCAATTAATTTTCAAATCTCAGTGCTTTATGTGCATTCCCACTATATATAATGGGAACAGGCTTGGGAATGTAAACTGGTATCTTAAAAAAATCGCAGGACTCACAACACAATAACCATTGCAATCAAACTTTTTTCCTATTTTGACAACAAGTTCATCAAAAGACACCTCCTACATCCAAACTGGATATAATTTTATGGACGACATATGGCACAGAAAACAGTATTCACAGTAACCTGCTTAATATTGTTTTGTAATTCAAAAGATATCTCCCTCATTACAAATATTCCAGTTATTTCTTGGGGAAGGAAGAGGAGGGAATAAGCTAGCAGAGAGGACATCTTTCTTCTTGGTACAATTCCCTTCTGTGACCCCTGCTTACACACAGTAACCCATTAAAACAGAGTATTAATTTCTTAAGAAGCAAAACTAGAATGAACACCATCTGAACTGGATGGATCAACTCAGCCTAATCTCTCAAGATGCTAAATTGATATTGACCTTTGTAACTGTTGTTCTTAAGTAAATTGAATAAACTGACAGGGATCCAACATTTCCTTCATATGAAGTACAATAGGATCTCTGAAGTATTCCGTTGACCTTACTAGGCCAAAGTAAAACCCACTGTGCACAGACTCACTTCCCTTAGATTGCCTCCTTCATTAAAAATCCACGTTCTGTTTGTGATAACTCAAATAATACAAAGAATAAAACCTAAAGTTTATGTAAATAAAATTAATCCAACTTCAGTGGGCAAATTCGAGTCCTCTATCAAGTCACTGAAAAGATAAATTGCTTTAACTATGTTTTTAGAAAGCCTTAAATGTAAACAAAGTTTGGATCCAAGACATTCTTCACAGTGGGTAGACATTTCACCAATACGCATAGTCCAAACCAGGTAATGGTGGATTCTGAAGCTCTGCAGGCATTTAGTAGAATGAACTATTGAGTTCCAAAATGATGAGAAAAGTCGGATTTTGATTTCTTTAGTAACAAATTGATTTCAGCATGTTCTCATGGAAAGCGTCGATGTTTAATAAAGCCAGCAGAGATAACTAACAGAATGAAGCAGATCTGCCATGAAGTGTACCAGTAACTTACAAGTTGATTATAGGCTAATGTCCTAATCTGTACACTGGGAATTTACAGACCTTGCCTAACAATATAAAAAGATAATTCTAAACAACCCACACCAAAACAAAATCAGGGGGTCTCCATGAACACAGTCTAACAACAGCTGCAATTCACTCTTCTCCACAGGTCATAAGGTTCTTTCTTCTGCTAAATGAAGCTTCCATTATTGACAATCAGATAGCCTAGATAAGGGTACAAAACTGCTTACTTTTACACAGGTGTTTATTCCTTGATTAACAGATTACCATAGTTACAACAAATTATTATCCTTTTTCTTGTAGTGTTAAAGACTTTTTTGACCAAGATAGCCCTGTATGTTGAAGTTCATGGCATCCAAGAACAAAAAAATCCTTCTCCTTTGAAGGACCAACACCAGAAACTCTGTCCCTGAACCCATGAGCCATAAGAATTGCCAGGGTCTAGTGCTTGCTGCCTAACAGATGCCAGGGCAGGATTCAGACAATCAAGAAGCAATGCTAACATGGTCCCACATTTTTCCAATATGGGCCAGCAGAACATTGCTGGTCCAGGAACAGTCAATGCCTCCTGTAAAGTGTTGGAGTCCTTATTTTAGAAAGCAGTCATAATCAGTCTGAATGCCCTGCACCGCCTCTAAGATGACTTCCTTTTACGTAATGGTAAAAGATGGCCTCAAAGTTCTCCAGCTGAACAAATGTTCTAACATATGTTCTAACTGAAGAGGAGCCCCTTCCACTGTACAAGCAGCGCTCAGAAGCTGGGCACCTGAAGCAATGCATTTTAGACTCTATCAATGTTCCTTGGCGCTTTTAGCAACTGGCACGTGGGCAAAAAATCTCAGCAATAACTTCAGTCACCAAATACAGACTCTGACCATAAGCTTAACTGAAACCCTCCATATTTTAAACATGATATGTAACAAGAATACCAGGATCAAACTTGTAATTGCCTCTAGCGTTAATATTCAACATACTTCCTTAAAGAAGTCAAAGCTACAGCAACCCCATTTATTGAAAAACAGTCTGTTTTAAAGCCTGAACTACTGTAACGCGACAGAAAGTTCCTATTACTTCCAAAATGAACGTTTGCCCAAGCACTTTTGCTAGAGTCACTTAATATGCCAGCACCAGTCACCAGGTTCTGCTTTGACATTATTCACAGGTGTTTGAGCATTCAAACAGCACTTATTTCCTATTTGAATACGAGAATAGAGCTGGCAAGAAGTTAAGTTCAGAATGTTTATGACTTTATTCGTTCAGGGTGACAGGAACATTAGAAAGATGGGAGTGCACTATGGTTTGAAGGCTTTTTTTAGAGGAGGAGAAACACATAAGCAAATGCCTAGCTTCCATTTCCTTTACATAAAGTACCATCAGAAATGCAGTGCCATCACCTACCTTTTTAAAACATTTTCACTCTTGCACAAAAAAAAAAAAAATCACTTAACATTTTCATGTTATAAGTACTCAAGTGTTTCTGTTTTTGAAATAGTGATTCAAATTTCTGTATCTTTATACTAGTATGAGAGCTCCTTAAAAATAGCCACTAGAATTAGATGTGTGATAATAGCAATAAGCACTAAAAACCAGTATGAATATAATTGCTAAGAATGTTTATGATATAATAAATTTTACTTACAGATGAGCCACCCTTTCTCCTTTTAGAGGAGGCAGAATGTTCCCAGAGCCAATCAAGCAGTTGTGCACTATAGCAAGGCACTGCTGCACATCATCTCTTAAACAAAGAAGAAAAACAGATTACTTATCTGTTAAATGCTTGAAAATATACAAATAATAAACCATATTTTTGTGAAGTTATATAAAAGCCCTTTTCTTTAGCTATATCGCTTCTAAACACAAGAGGGAGCACTACAGAAATCAATCTTTTTGATTTTTGATTCAACCTAATTCTATTACAGAACTCCAACATTCAACTTTGTTTTCTGAAAAACTTGGTTTGGAGATTTTACATTCTGAAACAGTGAAGGAAACATCAGTATAACAAGCTAAATTGATCTCAAAACAGACAGCTTTACCACAAAAAACTTATTTTGAAGAATTTTTTATGAATCTCAGATAAAATTCATGAAATAACTCTCCACACTAAGACCAAGAAAAGTCCTTTCCACCATGAGTAAGATGAGGGAACATTTTCTTTATGAGTGAATATTTTACAGTGTGAAGATAAATTATAATGCAAGAACATGAACAACTTTTTCTGTTATTTTAGAGAATTAAGGAATTTTGTTTAAAGCTGTCTCATCTAAAGTGGTAGCATTTAGCATACAGCTAGAAGTTTTGCCCTTTGTTTTCATCCTTGTAGATAAGTAGCTCTGATTTATAAAATAACTCCTTTGAACCCTCTTAAGAGGTTCCCTAACTGGAGAGCTCTTAGTACTTGTGCATTACTTATCAACTCTCTACATATATATATGTTCAACAAAGGCTGTTATAATTTTTAGTTTTATCTTTTGTAATAGAAAAGTCTTACTCTGAAGCTCCTAAATACATAAAAAAATGCTTGATTTCCAAGTATTACTTGGTGGAATACTGAGAAAAAAAAAAAAAGAAATTTGACAAGAATTCAAGCTCCAGAAATATTGCAATTCAAAGCAATAGCAGACTCACCTAGTATCTCATTTACTCAAACCTGTTATTCCTTCGGCAACTAATGGTATTCTCTACTCTGGCAGCTTTGCTATCTTGTGTTCCAATTTAATTTGCAATTCCTGCACTTGGCTATATTCTCCCATATCACCACCATTAGAAATATATTTCTACTAGTTAGCTCAGTGAAGCCATGACCAAATCAAAGTCCAGTTCTGTTATAAATTAACTGCTTTACATAAAGTGCCAAACAGAAAAGAAAAACATTGAAAGAAACATACAAATAAACTTAAGAAATAAGTTACAAAGCCTTAAGTAGGAAGTGTATCCTAGTCTAAATATACTTTCTGATTGCAGTTTAGTGGCATTGATTTGTCAAGCATATGCTGTCTTTTCAGATTAGACAATGTGGGAACTTTGTCAGAGAAAAGTATTTCTAAGTCTAATACACCATGCCCTGTTCCACGTAGGGCAGTACTTCACTGCATGAGGTGTAATGTCACATGCTGTGAACATCAAGTGAAGTATATATAGCTGCAAGGACACGAAGGTTTAACATGAGAAATAAAGAATGTTCAAGATTTAATGCTTGTAAACAGCTTTAGCTATTTGATACTTGTAAATGCTTTAGCACATACTAAAGTCATGATTATTTTGTGCTTAGGAGACTAACCTTATGAAGCCACAGTTTTACACTAACAGAGTTTAACAACATTGGGCAATAGTATTCTTGTCTCGGTTTCTATTTTTTATGCCACTGACTCTGCATTACCTCCTCAGTTTCAACACTGCCACTTTTTGCAGGGACACACTATGTACTGAATCCATTTACTCATAGGAAGGAGGGGGAGAGAGGCAGATTTCCAAGCCAAATCAGTTCTGCGTTCCACGTCATAGCTTAGGAAAACAAATGGTTGTGCCAAAATAACAAGATAAAAGTCTAGAAGACTTTTTTTATTGCTGACTACAGATAAATGGAAACACTACTTGTGGTATGTATTTAAAAAAAATCTGGAATAGAAAAGTCTTCATATCAACTTCAAGTGTCTTAAGACTTTTTTTTTTAAAGTGTTTCTACTCAAATTAACGTGTTATCAATTTTATGAAATGCACTTTCAAGGTAAAGGTACTCTTAAGAGTTAAAAATCCTGGGAGTTTTGGATTAATGTAAGAGACAGTAACATTATAGTATTTACTCCTTATGGGCAATGGCTACTTAAAGTAGACTAGACTTAAGTGGATAAATAGACCTTCTTTGTATTGCCTATCACCACTAACCTCGACATTTCTAGTTCTCCAGTTGCATAGTGCTCTAGTTTGGTGAGCTCAGGCTGAAGAAAAGTATCCAGCAAATAAAAAGCGAAGTCTATTTCCTCAGATGAAGGAACATGCCACTGGATGTCCAAGTTCCACAGGTCACCTGGTTTACCCCAGTCCTATAGTAAATGAAGACATTTCTTATTAATCAAATTATGAAGCAAACCGTCCTTTAAAAAAAATTAGCATTTAAGACTACTAAAAATACTCAAACACATGACTAGCTACTGCTGTAAAGCTGTTATCCTGACAAATCCAGAAAAAACACAACCAAGAACACAATAAAACTGAATAGAAATCCCAAACCTACTATAACGTCTACATGTACCTGGAAAACACCACATACCTGAAAGGGCTAAAAGGAAAAGGACTGTACTGATCTAATTGAAACAGAACTTTGTAATTCCTTTGGCTAGATAAAATTCAGAAATATTCTTAAGTACAACTCAGACTTTTGATACACCTATAGAAGCCAGCCCATTTAATACTATTTCTTTTCAGTTTTGAACCACGATCAGGAAACCTAGCACTTCAATTTTAATAATAATTAAAAAAAAAAAGAAACGTAAATTTTAAGTTGGACTTTCTATACAGTGGTAGGTCATCCCATTACAAAGACACATTTTAATAGGTTGGCTTACAAAGAGCTCAGACTTGCTACAGAATCACCACCACTTGATTATTTAGAAAATAAAAGTAAATAATTGTCACTAATTATTATTCAAACATGAAGTCCATAGGACTATATTAATTGATAGGCCTTTGCAGTCTTCACTCTCCATTTCCTGTCTTTGTCCAATTTTACACAGTAATTTAAGATTACAGAACTTCTCCACCTGTTGATGGTGGTCTGACTAGACAAAAAATACGAAGAGCTACAGTAGTAAACTTACTCAATGTAGCGTGGTCTGACTAGACAAAAAATACGACGAGCTACAGTAGTAAACTTACTCAATGTAGCCTATTACTTCTCTTCCTTAGAAGAGCAGACTAGTCCTCCATGAATATGACTTGAGAAAGTGACAGCACTGCAGCATTACACTGCAGCAGGGTAGGAAGCATGTAAGCTTAATTAAGAGTTGATAAAATATACATTTTCTAAAGTAGCCACTCATGCATGGAACAGCAAAGTAATTGTGCATTTTTTCAATTCAGAGTAGAAATTATTAAAAAAATAATCTTTTTTTTGTTGGGGCATTTAATTTTTTGTTTGTTAAATGAGTATCTGGTCCAACTTGATCTTCCCATCAGTTTGAAAAACTGTACTGGCTTTCAGTAACAAGCATTTACAACAAGTTGTAAAACTCTGTAAGAGAACATTTTTCAGCAAAATGCAGCTTTACATTCAAATAGGCCAGCTGAAAACCGCCTGTAATACTGGTAAATTGACCTCAAAGTCTTAACAGCAGACTAGCATATTACTTTTGACAGTTTCAGTAATTTTTAATATTGTCACTTTTACTTTTGTTTTATCACAAGCTCAGCATAGAATCATTGGTTGTTTTCTTTTCTGCCTACCTGCAAAATACCATACCATTTTTCTCTTGCAATTGTTTTGCACTGATGGTCTCATTTTTCCATGCACTCACCATTACTTGTTATATCTGACAACCACATTTATAGGAAGAGGCACAAGGAAAGGCTGCAGCTCTCATCCACAAAATCAGATGAAAGACTAAGTTTCTCCCAGTGCAACAATGCTTCCTATTACTGGATATTTAAGTTAAAGTGAACTGCAAAATTCTCCTGCTAAATTCCAAACTTAATTTTTTTATACCACTGTACTTCATGATAGCTGGGTCTCAAATGCATCATATATTACAAAATTAAGAAACATGAGCAGGCAACTCTTGCTTTGTATTATCTTATTGTAGTCATGCAATCATTGTAAAACACGTCCTATATCACATTATAAAACTTCTCAAAACAAGTCAGTATTCATTTTTTTGCTATCAATACAAAGTAACTCATAATTTGCTATACATTTCCAAGCCCAAAGCATCTTTCAATTACACTTTCCATTGCTGCTACTTATGTTCAGAAATTTCCAAATAAAAACAAATATTATATAGAGAGTATGATTGCTTTTTCAAAAAGAAAGTCAAATCCTCTAATCCTAAATAAATGAAAATCCTTGCCTTGATAGGAAAGTATTCAGAAAGAGGCTTGTCAAAGCCACCTGGCACACTGCAGTATTCTGTGGGGTAGATAAGTGTAGCAGAACGAAGAAGATGATGCAGTAGGTTACAAGACAGAATGTAACCCTGCTTACAGGTTAGATGTAGGGTTCGCTGCAGTATCTTCCCAAGCTGCTCCCTGTACGGTAGCAACTTCTTCCCATCCACTCGAGTGATCTAACAGGAAAGACAAACATTTCAGAGGTAAACATCACTGATTTTGTTCTAGATGACTAAAGAGAGGATTGTAGCGCTCAAATGATCCTGTACCAAGTTTCATTCTGTGTGTCACATTGAGTTCAAATTAAAGATTGAACTTGCACATGAAGTAGCACTTCTACTGACACTGGAAAAGTGTAACAGATAAGAACTGTGATATATGTTGCTTCTCAACCCCATTCAAAAATTTTCTGGCAATACTTGTATAGATTTTGAAATTCATTTTAAAAGATATATCTTTATCAAAAGCATCTTATGTTTTTCGCTGCATCAATCCCTCCTCTTTAACCCACAATAATTGCATTAAATGCTTTTATTCCACATACACACTCTACATTTATTTGATTCAAACAGCAGTTACTGACATCCCATTTAAAGTTAGATAAGAAAATGTTAGATAAGAAAACTCATGCAGTGTCATTCAAACATTTATTTCATCTTAATAGCAGAAGTTCTTCTTATTTCAGGAGCACTAAACAGGATACACTCTTAGGTTGAACATTCTTTGCAATACCTCTGACAAAAGCTGAAGATTCCAAAGTAGCTCCTTATCTAGTTCTTCATCATGTAATACATCATCATCTAGAGGAACAAGTGATAAGCATAGCTGTAATGATGCTGAAATCAAGTTTTCCCAACAAGCTAAATCATAAAACAGATGCTTGCATCCCAAAAGTTTACTTTCAACACTCCTATTGCAACCTTCCAATTCATACTGCACTCACGTGCACCTGGGAGGTACTTCAGCCAACTTAACATCTTGAATACTTTTTGAGAAATTGAGGAATGTCTAGAGATATTTTAAACTACCACATTTTTAAAGAAGCATGCTCCTATAGCTTTTTTGATTTGTCTTGAAATTATACATAAATAGCTGCTTTGATGGTTGTTTTTTTAGATGAAATATCAGACAGAATTAATTTTCCATCACTGAAATCAAGTCACGGAAAACAAAGAAGTTTTAAATATTATTTTCAAGTTTAAAAGAAGTCAACCGAAACCAAAGCAAATAACACTAGAAATCTCTTAAACTTACTGACTGTGAGGTGAGTTATAACACTGCAGCAATGTGGTACAAACAGCTTCAAAGATTCCTCAGGGCGGCACTGGAAACAGCATCATAAATATCCCATTTTAAAAAAAAAGAGAACGCCTTATGGAACTCAGCACACACATTGATAAGAATCTCTTAACATTATTATTGAAAGAGAGAAGAATAGGTTGTATCTCAACTCCAATTCAATCTAGAGCAGTCTGACTCCATGAGTTTTAAACACTCAATAAAACCTACATTTAACATAAATGCAAGAAAAAAAACTTTGTGAAAGAACCTCTTGAAATATTGCTGTATGCAACCATCCAATTTTAGAAGACATAATATTAAGAACCACCTGCATTTAAATAATAAATAAAGATATAACATAAGAAAAACTAGTAGTATTGGCTTTTTTTTTAAAGTAAAGATCAAGTGCAGTCAGAGCATTTTCTCTCACTTTTACTGCAGCTCGGCACATATCGGCAACCATTCGACCAGCAACTCTTGTCTCAAATATATTTGAAACAGCAAAGTTAAAAACCTTCTCCAAGGCGACCTAAAAATGAGTACAAAAAGATGGAAGTTACTTTTTTGAAAAAGGAAACTAGGTATCATTAAATGTTTGATGCTACACGTCTGTACATAATGTATTCTTTTAAAACCGAAGACTGAAACCGTAATTCATATTAAAAAAAAAAATCAGAACAGCAATATAGAAAAAACAGTTCTGTAGAATGCTGAAAGATGAGTGAAAAGGAACTACCATCACAATGAAAGCTGACAATAATATAAAATAGAAAGATTAAAAACCAATGTGAATAGTAACTACTCAGGGCAAAAATCCCAAATATTCTCAGCACACATGACTTGCACTCTATGCAACGCCTATGTCTAATTGTACAACTACTGCCTTGAGCTGGAGAACAAAGGCTGCTGCAGAAGTAGCAATAACAAAAGGTTTCAGTCTGCAGATTTTTACTTTTTTTCCTATTTATTGCAAGACTCAATTACAGTAACACATTATACCAGGAAAACAGATGACAGGGTCCACTATCACTAAAATAATTCAATTACAGGATGGTCTGTATTTCCCTCCTCCCCCCAAGAGTTTATAAACAAAACACACCGAGTGCTTTCACTGGTAACATAATGGGACACTGCCTTCAGCTGGAGATCATAGACACTTCTCAAATGTACACTTTGGGAAGAAAGGAGGTCAGATAAATCTTGTTGACTAATGTAAGCTTGGGATGTTTCTGAGGAACTACACAGAACAACAGGTTTCTCTGAATTAAGTCATTTAAGTCACAGTCCGTTGAAAAGAATGCTATGCTATTTTACATGTGAAAGTGAAGCCAAGATATCCCTTAGTTAACAAATAAATAGGGAATTGACTATCAACTGTTCAAGTGGCCAGCATGTTTAAAAGCAGCCTATTAAAGCAAGGCAAGCTGAACTGTAATACAGTGTAGATTGCATATGATTGCTTTAATAATGAACAACCAGGAAAAATACAAAATAAATATTTAATGACAGCAAAGAACTAACTTAAGACTTACATTAACCAAAATGCAATGGTTCAAGACATACAAAACCTAACACCTCCAAATATATACGTAACGTAATCAGATTAAAATGCATTAACTCAACCTGCAAGGAAAGAATCTGTCCATGTATCAACATGGATTCTCCATCCCCCTCCCTCAGAGTTATTTTAATCCAGATAATTTTTCTGATCCCATTACCCCCTACAGCTCCTTGAACAGCTTCTTCTGCCCAGCTTAAGAAGTAGTAGGGAGGAGCAAAAAAAGGAAAGCAGGGGACCGGGTTGGTTAGCATTACCATCAAAAGACATGAAAAAATCAATACCCTTTTATAATCCTTTATGATGTCAGTATTTTATAGGTGATAAAGTAAGCTGTTGTAATGATCTCTCCTAACATTTACCAACAGCTGGCAAGAGAGCATCAAGGACCTAAGAGCTCTCTACTGATGTATATAAAATCATAAAACAAATTCACATTAAGTCCTAAACTTCCCCTCCCAGCCTCTTCTCTGGTTAAACGTGAAAGTTTAGGACAATGAAGGAAGGAAGGATCTGAATGCACCAGTCATTCACAACTGAAAAATAAGCCTCTTAAAGTTAGATGGAAAGCTTGTGTGCTACATACCTTAAATATATCCTTTGAACACTGAGTGAGGATTGTACTGAAAGTAGAAGAGAGACCTAATTCCACTAGACTCTCTAGATGAGTCATTTTCTCAGTTTCAGTCTCCTCTCTTGTTTGTTCTAGTGTGCTGCTCTCTATAAGTCCAAAACATCTACACAAATACAATAAGTACAATTTTAGTAAGTGGAATTTGAAAGTTTTATGAAAGTTCCTCATGCCAAGCTTTCAGGTATCCTTAGGATACTTACCTATCCATAAACTGTAGTACAAAATCCTCAAATTCAGCAGTTGCAGAGCACAATTCTCTTTCCACCTACAGTTTACCAATGCAAAAGAAGCACAAAGGGTTGACTTTTCTTAAGGAAACATAAATTTAATTTCCTATGTTAACTACTTCAAAAACACTTTCAGTTTTTAAATCATGTATGCTACAGTGCATTTCTCAAAGTTTGTATAGTCTCAAGTACATTATATGAAACAATTACTACATTTTCTTTACACTGTGATAACAAAATTCCTGGATTTGAAGTTCAGCCAAACAACATCTCAGGGTGCAATCAGGTCTGCCTCCATGGATACAACCTTTGGCCTTACTACTGATCCTCCTTTCCAACAAGAGGTCAGCGAGTGCCAACTGTGGTGACAGACTTGGCTCTGCTGACATATTTATGTTAAATGTTCAGCATACAAACTCCTCTGTTTTTATTTCTGAGTGCTGCAGCTCTGGAGCAATGAAATTAACCTTCTTCCAGTAGCTAACCATTCAGAATCTCTGCAATCTACAGCTACTAGCTGTTCTCAGAGCTACAAGAGGAGATTTCTAGCAACAGATGAGACATTTTACGTGGCAGTAGTCCATTACCATAGTGGACGCCGTTGCTGCTGCCTTATTTGCTATATGCCAGATACAGCTTCATCATCTGTGCTTGAACTACCGTATCAAAAGCAGAATCAAAAGCCTAGTGATACCCAGAGAAACAGAAAAACGATTTCCCATTGTTTCCTGTATTTTTCGCTATGTGGAAAAAAAAAGGACAAACTATTTAGAACAATGATGGAGAAATGGAGTGCAAGGAGCTCTAAAACTAGAGATGAATATGAGCAGGTGTGACTGTTTAGAAATTATTTCTCATAGGAGGAAAACAGTCCTGAAAAGTTTTTTGAAAAATAACTACAAACAGTTGGGGTTTTTCTGGAGGATTTTTTGGGTTGGTGGGGGTTTTTGTTGCTTTTTGGGTTGTTTTTTGTTTTTTTTTAAACACATACAAAGTTTTCAACAGGAGACCAAATTCCTTCCAGAGTCTCCCAATCAATTAGTTACCTTTTACCTCATTCTAAGTTGGACTAATTTTGAACTAGAAATGATGCACATACATCTCACAGCAACACTGTACTCATCTGCTTTTTTTGGTTTTATTTACTGTTACCTTAATGTCTTACAGTGACAAAAAGTTTCAAAAATATAGTGGTAACAAAGCTGCTTTTTATTAGACTCAGAAAAACTTAGATGGCAACAGACCTCTGAATGTCACTGTAGTCCAACCTCCTACTCAAAGAGGGCAGACTTTAAGTCACATTACATTATGCAGGGCCTTGTGCAGCTAAATTTTGACATAAAAACATTTATCTGTCTGAATTTAAAAATTATCTCTACAATAACCTATGACTAAGAAGTAATGCCAAGAATACATTGCCAATTTGCATGCGTATGTCAGCTCTATCACACTGACCAGAAGCAAATGGGATCCACATCATTTTTTGGGTTGCATTTCTGTTTACCAGTTTTACGTATACAAAAAGAGAGTAGCAAACCTCTTACAGTTCTGAAGAGATTATTACATTGCTAGAAATTAAACTGAAAAGTAGGTTACAGTTTTGTTTTCATAACTGCACAGCACTCTTACCTCTGAAAGATCATCTCTTTCTTGCAATACAGATGAACAGTCTACTAAAGGCACCAAAGTAGAAAACGTTGCGATAAACTGGAATGTAATCTGTTGAGAGTTGCAAACAGCTCTTTAAGAAGTGTTACGGTATTCTACACATTAAATATCTTTTGCAATTAAGGCATGGGAGCTAAAGCAAATCATTACATTAAAAAGAATTCCAAAGCCTAATTCTTCCACCTCAAAGCTTCAATAGTTATTTCTGATTTCATATCTAAAACTGTGCAAAACCCCCTCAATTTTCTGACAAAAGCAACACTTACTTTGTGCTGAACTTTACAGTTACAAAACCCCTATAATATTAATATTGTTTGAATAGTCAATTAATAGGGATTCCTGAAAATGTGAGCTTTTAGGAGTTAATTTAATGAAAACCTAGTGATAAAAGCCTTTCTATTGATCTTAAAAGACCAGGAATATTTACTAGGAGCTTTAGAAAATCTATTTTATCTTGGCTTTTTCACAATCCAGTGTTAAAGATTCACTTGTCATGTCCAATAAGCCAAAAGCATTATTATAAATTAGATGCTTGCAATATTAACTTTTTATAAATAGAATTGTGCAGGAACAAAATCGGGCTAAGAACTTCTGGAAATGTAACTTGCTTTCATACAAAAATTAAAAAAGCTTTCAGAGCAAACTGGTTGGCTATCTTCTAAAAAAAAAAAAAAGGTAAGATTTATACACTCACCATACATTTGCTGAAGTCATTTGGATCCACCCCAGGCAATGCTCTCATCAGTAGAGGTAGCATGTGTGTTGGACCTTCTGGAAACCACTTCCCCCCAGATACCAGACTACGAGCTACTCCAATTACACAGCTTAAAGTAGCTGTGAGCTGATGAGGTTCCGTCAATGTCTCAAGTGCAGGATATGTTCTATAAAGTTTAAAAGCAGCCATATTAGGAACAATAATGTTTTGAAAGTCTTCAAAGAAAATAAAAGTAGATCGCATATGCTATTTTCTACAGAAATCAAAATTTCTGCAAAAAAACCACAAGCAAATCAATGGTTCCAAATTTTTTTGTGATCTTCTTCCAAAAGACTTAGCCTTGCTCTGTTAGAAAACATTCTTTCCGTTTGATCAGTCCTATTCACAAAAAATTCAGAATTAAATAATTCTGCTGCAGTTGCAGCACAGAAATTAACAACTGCTTGGGCTTCTAGATTCAAAGCTATGACGACTTTCACGTTTGAACTTTAAGCTAATGCAAGTTGTGAACTTAAAAGAGTAAGGTTCTTGTGACAAGCATGAAAACTTGCCTTGATTGCCTCTACTTCAATAAGGGATATACTACTTAGTCTTACATTAAAGTCCATATCTTCTTTTATAAAAAACTATTAAGTTACCATGATTTTTAAACCTTTTCTACACTGACTATCTTTCAGCAAACTGTGTAACATTTCCTACTGTTATCAACAACCTACAGTTCAAACAGGACATAGTGTTACCCTTGCCCTATGTCATTCAAAGCACAAAGGACCTACATCTACACAACAAAATGAATTTGGAATTGCAGCCAAGGCAAACATACTGGTGATAGTTTGTACTACTGAGCAGATGTTCAGTCTGCTCTCAAAACAAAAAAAGTAGTCATATCCAATAGGGGCATCCATTGCTGTCCCTCTTAAAACTGTTATGCTTGATGTGTTTTCATCATCTATGCTTAAAATATTTTCATGTAAGAGCAGATTTATAAAGTTTTTACAAACGGTTGAATCAGGAAGGTTGGAATGGAATGGAACTCAGGAAGGGCTCTTCAAGACAAACTAATTTACTGTTTTTACAATAGGAGTTGAAGTACACAAGACTACATAGGATGGGGAAAATGGAGGAGGACTAGGAAGAAAGCTTTTCATTGTGGCAGGAAAGAGTCACATTTTTCTTTTGGAATGTCAGGGATCAAGGTATTAGTAATAGAAAAAACTAAGTATTTTACATGGGCATGTACTTTAGTGATTTGCTTATGAAATCAGAAGCAATGACAGTAACTTTAAACTATCTGTAACATACTCTGACACAAAACAAATATAAAACATACGCTTATTACTACACAAATATACAATACCATCATTTGTACTTGTCCCAGTTGAAAGCTAGTGAGAAGACATAAGGTGGCTCCTGAACAAAGGGTGCAAAGTTGCTTTTTCAACTGATCTACCCACTATCTGATACAAAACACTGACAGAAATGCAAACCCCCTGTACTGCACAAGCTATGAACAGCTCCCAGAGCTATTCCATTTGCCAGGTGCTTTAAAAAAACAAACCAAAGTAAAATAAAAACCAAAGTCCTCCCTCGCTCCCTGTCCTGACTCAGGGAATTGCTCAGGTGTGTGTATTAGGAGTTCCTGCCACTGGAAGCATTCATTTGCAGCAAACAAGTGGCTTATCATTTAACATGACTGCTTTGCATATTTATTTCTTGGAAAGAGAACACAGAAGTTGTTTCTGCCGAACTTACTTCTCAAGTACAGGTGGAATTACTAATTCAGGACGCATCAGTGCAAGATTCTGCAGGGCTTGGGCAGCCTCCAGGCTTCCAGTTTTACTGAACATAGCCAGAAGAACAGGTTGAATAATGCACTCTACAAAGTCTGTAACATCCTGATCAGTAAGTTTATGACTATCAGGCACAGGAGTTAACCAAGTCATTTTCTTGTAGCGCTCACGATGCAGCCTTCTGACAACACTGCTGGGTAACCTTTGAAGTAGTTTCATCAGTTTGTTCTGTTGATTAAACAGGAAATGGTATTCAATTACTTGGTAGCAGCAGAATCTGAGCTGCTAAGTGTACAGACAACTAATAAGCTATTATCTTGAAACTACGCAACTGCAATAGAAGAAAATGCAGAAAAGCTCTAAAACACATGTTCACAATTTGTCATTAAACTTCATGTCCCAAAATATTAACAGTTTTGCTGCCAGCACTATGCCTTATGATTTTAAATAAAATGAAAAAAATATACAAAGGATATGGTCAAGAATCAAGATTATTTACCAGTAATTAGAACATCTTTGAGAGCATTCTCCTGACATTGGTATGTAAGCAAATATGCTATTCTAGAACAAGTCAGCTCCTTTGGCACTGCTTTGATCAGCCATGCTATTGGTACTTTCTATCAGCTACTACAGATTCTTACATTCTTTAGCAGAAGACTCCACTATCTACACCATCAAGAAGTTATGCTTCATCAAACTAGAGAAGCATTAAAAATCTTTTTTGCTTTGATCAAAACTAGATTTTTCTAACTTGGAGACAGTAGGTCAGTAATATGAAAGCTATGTCATACAATCAATACTGATGCTATATAACACACTCCTTTAAAGTGCAGGCTTCTTTTTCCTAGGTATTTATGAATCAGATGTCTAGTTTTGGGCTTCTAAACTGCACTTCGGTTAGATGTTTGAAGAACACTTCCATTAGCTATGGTACTGACAGCAGAATAAAAGTATGGTTTGAATGACAGTACAATCACATATCTTGAAAATTAAGGCCTCAAAATATTATATACCCAACAGATGACCTGGCTACTGGAGCACATAGCATATCTACCAACATGTTTGACAGGTTTGACTGTCAAAATTACAGCCAAAGTTATTATTTTTACATGCAAAAAACTCACCAGCCAGCGCCCATTATTTGAAGGGTGGTAAAAAGAGGCAATGCTATTGAACAGTCCAGATAAATGTTTTTGCACTAGTTTACTTGGTCCACCCTGTAAAAAATAATAGAATTTTATTACACAGAGTAAATTAAAATGTACAGCTAACACAGTAATACGAGGTTGTATGAGTACTACGAGCATTTTCATTTACAGCAACACCTAAAAGCATCAAATCACATCTGCAAATTCCCTCCCTTCCCCACTCTCAGCTCAGCACAAAGTAGCAAGTTTTTTCCATCTGCTCTGATGAGGTTCACCCTAAAAGAGTCGTTCAATTGCTCAACAGCAGCCAAGTGTGTACCCACAGCGGTGCTCGTAGCTGGCTGTTCACTTCCAGAATGCCACAGACCAGGGCTGTGAAATAAACCTTTCCATCCACATTCCAAACTGACAGTGAAACAATGTACTTTGAAACAAACCTTGGGCAAGAGATAGCCTAAAAACAACTTCCACAATGAGCTAAAAAGAACAAACATTTTTTTTAAATACATACTTGCTTAAAGCTTTGCACTAGTTTTTGTTTCACTTTATGAAAAAGTTACTAACCATCATGGCTGTGATCCACAATACTGCATGTCCTACATCATAAGCGTTTGTTAAGAACCTTGGAACAACAACTTGATTGCTTCCCACTGGAAGATTTAAACTCCTCAAGATTCTGGTAAAAATCTGAAAAAAGAAAAACAAACATTGGCATAAAATTTATTAATTTATCCCATAAAGCTGGCGTAAGTTAATTTTCTAATCAAAAGTTGTTGGGTGGTTTTGCAAACAATATAACAGATATGAACATCTTTTAAAGAAATCCATAAGCTGAAAGAAGATTCAAAGTTTATATATACTGTTTATCAAAAGAATGTCATTAAGGGCCATTTCCATAAGAACATGGGATTAGTTAACCAATCAGACATGATTAATCTAGTAAGGCACATCATTGCTTTGACTTGGTTTTGAGTGATAACAGTAACAACTTCCAATGCTTTCTGTTACAAAAGGATGGCTCAAATTTTCAAAGTTAAACTTAGGTTTTCAAATGAATGCACCTAATTTGAAAAACTGGGGCACTGCAGTATAAGACCCATACAGGGAATACAGAATATTCTTAGCATAGTAACACTGAAGACTTATCTCAAAGTAAACAATTTCATAAAATGAGAAACAAACATTACCTTTGGTACATATGGATCCCAGTCTATGTACCCAATGTTGTCAGTGGCCAAGCGAGCAAATAGATTTACTAGATGCTGAAAACAACCATAAAAGAAGGAAATATTAATTAGAATATATTTATTATAGAAGATGCACAAACCCCTCAATCTACTTTACAGATACAAGATACTATAGCACTTGTAATAGGAGATTTCACTCTATCAGAAGCCAACAATATGTCGTAATGCAGCTGAATTCCTACCTTCAGGAGTCCTACTTGTTACTCATCTGAGCACTAACGAAGCAGGTAATCGTGATCTAAGTTCTGAGATAGGGGCATATATTCTGACAGGCTGCCTAAGTCTTCAGGGTTTTTTTAGAACATAAAGATGTACTAATGATACTTTTAGAAGGTATTCCCACACTCTCCCTTTCCCCAAGCTCTGTGAATTAACATGAAGGACAGAATGCATCACTACCTTTTTATTTCTCAACTACTTATTGTTAGAACAACTGTAAAGAACAGCAGATGAACAACAAATTTATACTTCAGCTATATGATGTCAAAAACTTTAGCTTTTCATAAGAAACATCTTTTCCTCTTTTGAACAGCTCTGAGCTTTTTCCCTTTTTGAACAGTTTCCACAGAGCAGAAGACTCCTGGTAGTAGCTTACAGAAAGACATCTTTACTGAGCTTCAGAGTCCTTCAAGCACTACCACCATTTTATCAACAGGGCATAGCAGAATATTCATCTCTGCAGCAAAGGTTTGGAACAAACTCCAGGGACAGTTGGAAGAGAGATATCCCAGCAAACCCACAACATATCTTAAGCAAACCAAAAATCTTGTAACAGAACAGGCTCTAACTTGGTAATTTCATTGAATTCTGTAACAGAAACCTGCCACCTACCTTCACAGTCTTTGCATAGAGGACTATTTGGATTGGCTACTGGAAAACATGCTAAGGATGTTTCCTAACCCTACCAACACACACATTAGGAATCCTCTTACATACAAGAATAAGAAAGACAGGCTCTGTAGAAGATGAGAGGTTTGGGAAGACAAACCACTTCCTTTGAAAGGAAAGGACCCTGTGCTATCCATTTTGGCTGCCAATGCATCATCTGGTTCTTGATAACTTGGATCAGAAAGTGACATGCCATGCATACATTCCACAGTAACATTGAGCTGGAGCCACTTAACAAGTGCTTAAGATTGTCAATTCATCTCATGGTGCTTCCTTGCCAGCAGAGCACTCTCACATGAGCTGAACATCGATACTGGCCTAAAACAGCACCTACACAAAGGCATTGAAGAAAATTCAAACAATGCATCTTGAAGGACCATTTAGCTTCTGCAGGACCCACCCTACTTAAAGTGCACCTGCCTTTGTTGATGGCTGTCACATTTGTAAGCTTTGTTTTATACATGTCTGTGGCTTGTAAAGGTCACAGGCATTAGCTGTTCAATAGGATGGCAGTATGTGACTATCCATGAAGAAATAAATAGATACTCCCTTGCCAGAAGACAGTCTCACGAGTCCAAAAGGGAACTGGAAGATGTCCGCAGGAAAGAGAGTTATCACGACTCGAACAAAAAAGGACATGAAGTCTTACTCTCATATACTCATTGTGAGAAAGTCACATAATCTATCAACAGCTTGTCTGAAGAGGGAAATACTTATCAGGTCTTCTATCGGTATATCTTGAAGCTACAATGAAGCCAAAAGGAATTTCACTGAATTTTTAGAGTTGGAAGGGACCATAGAGACCATCTAGTCCAACTCCCCTGCTGAAGCAGGATTGCCCAGAGCTTGTCAGAGCATGTTACTCAGGAACATCCAGGTGGGGCTGGGAAATCTCCAAAGAAGGGGACTCCACACCCTCCCTGGGCAGCCTGTGCCAGGGCTCTGCCACCCTCACTGTGAAGAAGTTTTTCCTCATATTTGAGTGGAACCTCTTATGTTCCAGCTTGTGCCCGTTGCCCCTCGTCCTCTCACTGGGAACCACTGAAAAGAGTCTGGCTCCCTCCTCCTTCAAACCACCCTTGAGGTACTTAAAGGCATTGATAAGGTCTCCCTTCAGCCTTCTCTTCTCCAAAGGGAGAGGCCTTAAATAATCCTGCCTAATTGAGAGATGGATATTCACAGAAGAACAGTTCACCTCTCAGTCTGAAAGACATGACAGCTTTGGAAAACATACAAATTCAATTCAGGACAGTCACATCTGACACAGCCTGAAGACACGTGTTACATTTTCTTAAATGATTTACCTTTTTTGTTTGACGCTAGGAAATACCCAATGGAAAAAACCACCTTACCATGCACAAAGGTAATTGATTCTATAGCTCCCCTTCAAACAGCAAGTCTAGCTTCTGCCAAAGTAAGCTGAGAAAAAGCTTGCAGCATACAGAGGCTTAAATTGGATTGCATGGTCAGAATCCATATGTCTAATTATCTGCATCCAAGCTTGCTGAAATGAACAAGCCTGCCATTAAGAAGGGAACAGGACAGCAAAGGAAACAAGAAGTGAAAGCTTTGGGGAAAAAATAAAATTGTTTGGGCCTTCCAAGCACATGCCAGAACGCAGTGGAAGAGGGAAAAAAAAAATAATCAGAGACAACACATGAGAAAGTGTTGATTATTTGTAAGACTGTTTGACAGAAAGAACCAAATCACGATACTGAAGTCCAGGCTGTCCTCTTTCTGTCAGAAAGAGTAGACAGAACTGTGATTTTTTGGATAGCCACCAGAAACATGCAAAAGTGTCTACAGACAGTCTCAAATAACGCTTTGGCAATTACCCCTGTTCCAACCCAGACAATTGTCAACTATTGGAAATACTGCCTTCCTTTACTTGTGATAAAACATAACTCAAAACAAAAAGACCTACATGCAAGCCTTTTCACAAAGGAATTGCCAGACATAGGATATATTACAAGGGTAGCATTCAGTGCTGCTTTAGAAATCAGCTCTCTCCAAAGACACTGAGAAGTCCTCCTTATGCATACAGGCAGGAGATTAGTAAAAGGAGCCAGATGGTCAATGAGCTTATGTTCATACTGAGTATGGAAAAAATCTGGTAATATGCCAAGTTTCACTACAGTAAAGCCAAGCCACAGGTCAGCTGAAAACAACAGCACCTAAGCTGCTGGTGGTGGTATCTCAAGTTAGTACCTAGTCATACCAGACACATAAAACAGGCAGAGAGGTACATGGTAGACTATTTTCCTTGACGGATATTGCCCAATGGCATTTTTGGCCAAGGGGACTACAGGTTCTTTACTGTATCCAAAATAAAGACGACAACAACTCATTGCAGTCAAGGCAACGCATTACTACTCAAAATTTGGGATCATGAAATATGCGTTAATATATAAAAGATGAGACTTTACAGAATTATCATTTATAGAAATCACAATAGCACTTTGCATCATCATAAGCATTAGCAGGCAGTCTGGAAAATGCCAGCATCCCCAGGTCTGGAAAGAAGAGCTGTGCAAGCTAGCCATTAAATAGTGTTCACAAAGCACAAGCGCAGCCTCATTTATTCTGCCAGTAATTGCTTGCTAACAATAACAAAATTCTTGCTTCTGCTTTCTTGTACTAGTTAAAGCAGAAGAAAAAAACAAAAATCCATCCTATTACTGTTTGACACCAATGCCTTACAAGCACACTGCAGAACATTTAAATTGATTTCTACTAGCATAGGCAAAAAGTAAATACTTACCCCTTCCCATTGGGGAAGATTTTGAACTGACACCCAAAGGCCTATAAATTCATCAAACCAAAGCCTGCAAGAGAAGAGAATCAAAATCATTTTAATGTTGTTAAAGCATCTCCCTCACTGGATATTTATCCCTCACTTTGTGAGATGGTCGCAGGAACTCACCTGCCTCTCAACTCATTCAATAAGAAGAGGGATCAACACGGATGTGCTTGTATCACTGTCTCCCACAGTATCTTCCCTGTCCCCAAAACTGATCCCGAGTTTCAGTCCTTGCTTCTTTTACCTCTCCTTCTCTTATTCTTTTCTGATCCCCCTTTTTCACACAAGTGTTTCACCAGTAGCTTTCTTATCTTTGCCATTTCATTACATATTGCTATCCCAATTCAGGCAAAACAAATGAAAATGAATGAAACTTCATTTCCCTCTACCTTAAAATCTAAAATTTATCCCTACTAACTGATGGTTACAAGCATCATTAGCTTCTATTCCAGATTCATCTGAAGCCAAGGACGCAAACCCTCCATACCAGTCCCTTCCTTAAATTCCACCTCTACAGACTACATTCACTTCCTTCCTTGACGTTTTCACTAACTCTGTAGCACAAATATACTTTAACCTAACCTAGCCTACATAATCTCTACATGCATCAAACATCACTGATTTATGTTTTGAAGTACAATAGTTCTACCTTAAGATGATCCAGGTACTGTACTGTCCTGCAAATGTTTCTCCTTTAATTCTCAAATTCGTTTCCTAGCAGGCTTCCAAACTGTCTCACATTTCCACATCTTGACAGTGAACTGAAGACCTCTACCTCACAATTCCTAATTTGTAGTAACAGCTGTACTTTAACCTACATGAAGGACTCATCAGAAGCTACCCCAAATTAAATAGTAGGTAGGACTTGAAGCTGGGCTATCATTATGGTTAATGATTTTTAACTTGTGAAACTATTCCTTCAGAATTAAAGAGCATTTAATTCAATTTAGTTTGCCCTGTTGTATACTGTGTGCTTTACTCTAGGGAAGGGAGAAGTCAGAGAATAGGTACCACGATTCTCTCAGGTTACTTTTACAAAAGAAGAACTCTGACAGAATTTCTGTTTTGAATGCCTTCCAAAAATGCTGTTGAAAGCCACCATTCATTTTGCTGGTTGACTTCAAGTCATCCTGTAAAGGATAATCACTTGCATTTGCAACAGAGCGCTATAGCAATAGACATTCAATTACACTTACTTGAAACCCTTCTGGTGAAGTTCAGGAGGAAGGGTAGTAGGTAGAAATAGTTCAAAGTAGGTAATAGCCTTTTGCATGGTAACATCAAATGGACACATTAAAGGCCTCCATTCATCTAGCATCTCTGCAGTGGCGTCTTCGGGAAAATATCTGAAAGCAAGGGAACTATTGAACATATGCAGGCTTGGGTTTAAAGTTTGGATCTATATTAAACGTATTTAAAACTACCTATTAATTTGTCATAAATCTTAGTTTTACAGTGAGACCATCTATCCAAGAGCAATAGATAGGCAGTCCTCAACTCCACTTAACCTTCACAAAAAACAAAGTTCAGATTAAAACGACATACCGTAATGTACTTAAGATCACAAATGTAACAAGATTCTTGTCTAATTGAACCAGAAAAGATTCTGTACAAAGGAAAACCATTTCAGTGCGAAGGTTTGCCAAAACCAAACAACTACTATTCACATTTGTAAGATGACTTAAGGCACATGGAACATCTATCAGAACATTACAATAATCCTAAAGTGGCTATTTAATTTCTTTTAAAAGAAACTAAATATCCATACTATGCAGTATTTGAAATGCACGTCACACACAACTGTTTATATAGCATAATTATTGCAGTTGATATGGGGCTGATTGGAAGTAACATTATCAGTGTCCCAACCTTAAGTCAGAATTTTCAAGAAACAAATATCACATTTCCATTTTTAAAACACTCTGCCTCATTGACTTTTGCATTCATAACAGATTAAAAACAAACCAACATGGAAGACTAAGGGGTTTTATTTAGCTACAAAACCACTTATCAGTATACGAAACAACTGCTCCCATGAAAGCAGATGGTAACTACAAACACCCATATGAATGGAGAATTAAAGAGAACAAGTCCCTTGTTGCTTCTTTGAGCATCTTAAACTGCTAACAAAGTCGATTAGTGCGAAGAGCAAGACTGGTTCAGGCACACACATTCCCAGAGAACGAAACAGAGCACAAAAGATCAAAAGCAATGGTGACCTTCGCAAGTGATATCCTGGCTGAACTAACTATTAATGAATCATCAACCTACGCTGTTAAAAAGAAAAGAAGTATCTTACACTTTCTTTAAATATTATACCATGGAACATGTCTGTCATTTTGTTTTCATTTTAAGCAACCTATGAACCCGAGGTATTGATCATTCATAATGCAGTAAAACAGAGAAGTCTCAACCCTCCACCCCTATCCTCTTAGTTGAGCTGGGACAACATTGGCCAAGGAATGACTAGTAGGGTGGAGGATTTTTAGGGGGAAGCTGTTGGCTTTTGGCTTTTCTTCCCCTCCCTGCTCCTCCATCTCACCCCCAACCCTTTTCTTCCCCCTCTTAAAGTAATATTAAAGACACAGGCTTAAAAAAAAAATCAACCAACAAATACTTACGGCCTGCAGCTCTTCACGAGTGTTTTCAGAACACTTTCTACAGAACTGAAACAAGAAAGGAAACATTAGGGATAGCGAATTACCAAATTTCAGTGACATTATAAAATAAACAACCATTTGCTGATTTTTCCCTCAAGAGCTTAAGATAATGTTGATGCAATTAGATGTCTTCTGTGAACATGCAGTAGCTAATCGCCTTCTACACAGACCTCATCGTAACGACTAAAATTGCTCTGCTAAACTCCTGATTCTACTTTGCATATACCACTCTAATATTTACTGCATTTAAGTGAAGAATTATTATCATTCCTTACAAGTAATATCCTGCATTTTATCCATGAGCAACCAGCAGAGCAAGGTAACTTCTTAGGGGAAGTTAAAAACAGAAACAGAAAAACCACGTTCATAGACTTTATGAATATTTGTAAGAAAAAGGCAATAGACTTCAGAAAATTGTTGTTATTAGATCCCAAATACCACATCTGTCCTTTTCAATCTGGATTTGGTTTTTGTCCAGGGGTTCTAAGAAAGAGAAGTGAACTATCTGCAAATCAATGGTTATTTCATTAGCTTCCCTCACAATTAATAGCCGATTTTAAAAGTGTTCTCATCCATAGTAAGAAAATTTGAGAAATCATTTTAACATGACTTATCATTGGATGCCATCAAACCAATTAAAAAAAGACTAAACCTCAGAATAAACTCAAAGAATAAAAGGGACAAGGAAGTGAGAGAGGGAGAGAGAGAGAGAGAGATTGATGGAACCATAAAAGTAGTGAATTGTCATGTTCTTCAGATCTGCTTATTGCAAGACAAGCTCAAGACTGAATTGTGCTTTTACCAAAAAACATTCCCCTAATGAAAAAAAAAAAAAAAAAGAGTTCCGACAGAAGAACTTCCTACATCATTTAGATGCTCTTTCTTTAATAGAAGAATTGCATCCTTTAGTTCATCATCAAAAACTAACATACAGAAATGCTAATTTGATCAGAAAAAGATGATGCAAATGTATCATCTTCAGAGTTTTACCAAAGATCAGTTTAGGTCAATTAATTTTGAGACACACAAATACTGAGCATGCACACACTCTCTTTCTAGTCCTACAAAAAAATAAACTGATCCCATAGAAGCCAGGAGAAAACAGATAAACCATTATTTCACTTCACCACCTCAACATTCACTGCAAGCCAGCAAAAGCCCACCCAGTCCTCATACCACTATTTCAGTCCAAGCAGCGCTCCAGAAGACGCAAAATTCTGCACGTTTTATGCAACAAAGTAAATCCATGACATTTCCCAGAATGAAAGTTTTGAGCTGATGGCTTCTAAAATTTGCAGAAGAATGGCCAACCATTCATGAAACAAAAGTAAGATCAAACTCTGCAAGAACCTCATATAGATTCTGCATTAAAGGGAGTACTGTTCTTGAAAGAGCTAGGAAATAGGTAACAGTTGTTCCAAGAGCAGATAAATAAAGCATGAACCAGCAACATTCCTTATGAGCATTAAAGATTAACATGAAAAAGGTTTGCGTGACAAAACACACAGAAATGCTATCCCCATATGATCACACTCCACTGAAGTAAACTATTACTAAGGAGAATCTGAATGACAGGAATTTTAAGACACCCCGATGCCGGATATCAACAAGGCTTTCAAATTCACAAGTTTTCAGTCAGATATCAGCATTTGTTAGTGGAAGAAAGCAAAGGAGAAAAACTGGAAGGGATGTCCCTTCCTGCCTTCTGATAACAAATTTAGAATGGAAGCTAGAGAGAATAAAATCACCAGCAGACAACTTTGGACTTAAGGTAACTTCCATCTAAGACCCAGTTAAAGCACAGACCAACTACAGAGACATCTTGCAAGATTCCCATTTGAGGACTACCAGTTAGAAAAGGACAGGACAAAATAGCTGGGGAGAACAAGAAACTGCTGGTTACTGTTTTCATTATCATTTTGAAACATCTCTCCCAAACTTTTTAGCAATGGCTTCTCTTCCACTTTTGTTGGCTTTCTGCCATTTCTACAGAATTGCTAAAGAAATATCTATTGTTATTGCACTCATGAATTTCCATATGCTATTCTACTACTAAACCTACCCATGGACTAACAGAGCACAACAGCAAACAGCTATATACATAAACCACACACAACTGGATCAGCCTACTGAAGTTCCTGCTCCTATCCTTGCTCAGGTATTTAATGCTGACCATTTGGATAAGGTATTAAAATCTTTGTAATCAAGAGATAATGCAGCCACTCACACTGGAAGATATTTCCTATTAATTACTGAAACAACAGTGTATTTAATGAGATCACAGAATCATAGAATGGTTTGGGTTGGAAGGGACCTTAAAGATCATCTAGTTCCAACCCCCCTGCCATGGGCAGGGACACCTCCCACTAGACCAGGTTGCCCAAAGTCCCATCCCTCCAGGGATGGGGCATCCATGACCTCCCTAGACAACCTGCACCAACCTCACTCTAAAGAATTTCTTCCTGGTATCTAATCTAAATCTCTCCTCTTCCAGTTTAAAACCATTACCCCTTGTCCTGTCACTACACTTCCTGACAAAGAGTCCCTCTCCAGCTCTCCTGTAGGCACCCTTCAGATATTGAAAGGCCCCTATAAGGTCTCCCCGGAGCCTTCTCTTCTCCAGGCTGAACAACCCCAGCTCTCTCAGCCTGTCCTCACAGCAGAGGTGCTCCAGCCCTCTGAGCATCTTCGTGGCCCTCCACTGGACCCGTTCCAGCGGATCCATGTCCTTCCTGTGTTGAGGACTCCAAAGCTGGACACAGTACTCAGAGATAAAGGAAAACTTCTCATCCCATTCAGCTTTCTTTGCTTTTAGTTCCTTCTTATTACCTGAAGAATTATTAGCTTATTATGTCTTGCCCATATGGATATGGCCATGGTGAAACCCCACTTGGAGTCCTGAGCACACGAAGAACACGGACCTGTTGGAGTGGGTCCAGAGGAGGGCCACAAAAATGATCAGAGGGGTGGAGCGCCTCTGCTATGAGGACAGGCTGAGAGAGTTGGGGTTGTTCAGCCTGGAGAAGAGAGGGCTCCGGGGAGACCTTAGAGCAGCCTTCCAGCACTTAAAGGGAGCCTACAGAAAATACAGGGACAAACTTTTTAGCAGAGCCTGTTGCAATAGGACAACGGATAATGGCTTTAAACTAAAAGAGGGAAGATTTAGGCTAGATAGAAGGATGATAAGGGTGGTGAAACAGTGGAACGGGTTGCCCAGGGAGGTGGTAGATGACCCCATCCCTGGAAACATTCAAGATCAGGTTGGACGGGGCTCTGAGCAACCTGATCTAGTTGAAGGTGTCCCTGTTCATGGGGGATGGGACTAGATGACATTTAAAGGTCCCTTCCAACCCTAACTATTCTATGATTCTATTCTATGATATGTAAAAAAACACTCAACAATACCATTAACCCCTATCACTACTCATCATTACAGCACTAGATCATTTTCTTCTTTTGGAAAGGACATGACAATATTGATTTGTAAATCTGGGTTCCCCCCCGCCCCATGCATTTTCAAAGGGAAACACGTTTCAGTTAATACGATTAACACCAACTGACACTCTTGACTCAAAAAACCACTAAAAGCACAGTTTTCAGTTTTTGAGGACAGATTAAGACCTTAAGTGAAATTCTAGCCCTGCAGTGGACACTCCATTACAAGAGCTTAAATTAAGACAATGAAAAGACTAACCAGCTGTAGTTTCACAAATTATTTTAGTGAATTTCAAACTACAGGGAGCCAAATATCAAACTCTCATTGGATCAGCACAACTAAAGATTTCTTTCTAAAAAACCCCAAAACAAAAAAAAACCCAAGACACCTCTGCAATTCCACTTATACCAGTTTTGTGAATTCTGAAATACCAATTTTCTGAATACACCAAACCTCCTGATATGGTTTCCACTTCAAAAATTCACAGTAAACTCTTCTGATACAGAAACTTTGTTTCACACTTCAGCTACGAGACTGTTCCTCAGTGTATTTTCCAGAACCTATTACCTCACTGCTAAAGCACTTTCCATGATTTCATCGTTTTTAATAGCAAGGTACACTTGCTCTGTGACATGCACTCCCACATCAATACTGATTTTGTCCATATTCAGACACAGCAATAATTCAAATGTAAAATTTATCTTTCATTTGAGTCTTTAAATATATATATGCTGGTTAAATTAGTTAGCATATAGCCACTTTATCAGCCATTTCACACACACTATCTTGTTCCCCAATTAGAAAGGTTTACATACAGTGCGACATTCTCATAAACAGTGGTGTAATGTTAACATTGGTTTTCCAATACAATTATTTATGCAGAAAATTACACCTGTGTGACAAGTGTTACAATCTAACAGAACATGCAGAAGATTACACATCGGCCAGAGCTGAACAAAACAAAAAATCATTCTTACCACCTATGTAATACATTAAGCACAAATGTTTTAGGTGAAGACAAGCCTGGTCGATATGAACTGAATGTAAAAAAAAAATAAATAATTAAAACAGTAGTTAAATTAACAACTATAAATCAAATCAACTTTTAAAAAAATATCTTGACTTCCACCAAAAAGATACCCCTCAAAACTGATGTTAAAAAAAAAAAGAAAAAACACCGTATGAGAACAAATCGCACTGCATATTAAGGTTGAGTGTCTGATATCTAACACAGTTAATACAAGTTGCAGACAGACCATCACAACTGATATCCTCCTCCCAGCGTAACCTTCTTTTCCCTCTTGGACAAGTTTCTTCCCCACTATACTACTTTTTCACACAGCAAATGAAAAATGACTAGTCAACATCCCCACAAAGTATGCAGTTTCAATAGGTGCTCGCATATGCATAAACAAACCAACTAAAAAAGGTTCTGCTCTTTTGGATTTTCACTGGCAAGTAATATCTACAATACGCAAAATTACTTTTCCAGCTATGTAGCCAAATTCAGCATGAAATGCTCCGTAACAAGTTACAAGGCTACATGTATTTTCTGTTCATGTCACTTCTCAGCAATAGCATCTTCCACTCAGTAGAAGGAAGTGATGGTAGTACATTAATATCCCTGGACATAAAACTTTTTTTTTTTAAACCAATTAAGTATTTTCACCTGCATTTATTTACATGAAGTTTCAGTTAAAAAAAAACAATTCAAAAAATATATCTCTAGGATATATTTTGTAATCTGCAACTTATAGAGCAGGGCCTTGTCTAATTGGAATTATTAGAAATATTGTAACTTTGGAAATCTGACAGATGGGGAGGGATTGGCAGTGTAAAGAAAGCAAAGAAAACAAGTTTTCATTTTTAAATTCAGCAGAACACTTCTAAAATTGTTAGATTTTTCCATATCATAACACCACATCAATATAACATAACATAACATCAATATATATTCACACACATATATGTATTTCCTACAGAAGGCACATCACTTATTCGTATGCATAATGATCTACATCTACATTACGGATACTGGAAATGCTTACAGTACATATATTTAACCATAGTATAAATTTTTATTTTCCCAAACACTTGACGTGTCCTAAAAACAGAACAGCAGATATTTGACCTGAATATCGTTAAAATTTTAACATTAAAATCTGTTAAACTGTTGGTTATCATCCTAGAACAAGTTGATGAAGATCCCTGTTCCAGCATATTTAGAAATGAACTCCATCACATTCACAGAGAGGAACATCATAACACATAATTCATTGGCAGAAGGATATATGTGACTTCGTACAGTCTTGCATGCAATTACTGAAATGTACTTCATGGAAATATAAGCAAAATATTTACTGTGTTTTAAATTCCAGATATTAACAGCAAGTTTCAAGGACTTTCAAGTATTACAGGTACTTATTCCCCATTAAATGTTTTAAAATGCAAACTTACGTGGGAAACCAATTTAATCCAAGATGTTCTGTTTTGGAGTATAATATCCTTTCCAACATGTCATAAAGTGGTCTCCATGGTAACTCTAAATCATCCCTGGAAAGCAGTTCTTTTTTCCTAATTAAAAAAACCAAACACAACAAGCACTTTAGGATTAAACATTTACGTTGACACACTGCACATCAGAATACCCCAGATCACTGCTCTGAATTACGCTTACCTTCAGCATTTGGCACAAACTGCAGAAGGTCAGGCAATAAAAAAAGCTAGCTACTTACAGTATTTCTGCACAAACAGAAGCTGTCAAGACCTTCAGGAAAAGTCTTAAGTAAAATAAATATTATCAAGTTGTGAGACAGTCTTCATCATCTCCCTGTTTGAGATTCAACCTTAACACTTGGCTCTCTGGCATTTTTTGAGGTACTTCAAGCCTTCTTTGCCTCAGTCTTTAGTAGTTCCCTGAGCACCCAGGCCCCTGAGCTAGTAGAGCAGAATGTGGAGCAGAATGAAACCCCTGTAATCCAAAGGGAGATGGTGAGGGACCTGCTATGGCACCTAGACATACACAGGTCTATGGGGCTAGATGGGATCCACCTGGAGTGCTCACCAAGGCACTTTGCATCATTTACCAGCAGTCCTGGCAAACTGGGGAGGTCCCAGCCGACCGGCATCTAGCAAATGTGACACCCATCCACAAGAAGGGTTGGAAGGGTGATCTGGGGAACTCCAGGCCCGTCAGTCTGACCTTGGTGCCTGGGAAGGCCATGAAACAGATCATCCTGAGTGCCATTATGTGGCACATGAAGGACACCCAGGTGATCAGGCCCAGCCAGCACGGGTTCACGAGGGGCAGGTCCTGCTTGACAAACCTGATCTCCTTTTATGACAAAGTGACCCGCTTGGTGGGTGAGGAAAAAGCTGTGTATGTTGTTTACGTGGAGTTTAATAAAGCCTTTGACACGGTTTCCCACAGTATCCTCCTGGAGAAACTGGCTGCCCGTGGCTTGGATGGGAGGACTCTCTGCTGGGTTAAAAACTGGCTGGAGGCCGAGCCCAGAGAGTGGTGGGGAATGGAGTCAAATCCATGTGGTGGTGGGTCACGAGTGGTGTCCCCCAGGGCTTAGTATTGGGGCCAGTTCTCTTTAACACCTTCATCAATGATCTGGACGAGGGGATGGAGTGCATCCTCAGTCAGTTCGCAGACAACACTAAGTGGGAGTGTCGACCTGCTGGGGGGTAGAAAAGCTCTGCAGAGGGATCTGGACAGGCTGGATGGATGCGCCAAGGCCAGTGGCCAGTTCAACAAGGCCAAGGGCTGGGTCCTGCCCTTGGGTCACACCAGCCCCCTGCAGCGCTCCAGGCTGGGGGCAGAGTGGCTGGAGCTGCCTGGCAGAAAAGGACATGAGCCAGCAGTGTGCCCAGGTGGCCAAGAAGGCCAACAGTGTCCTGGCCTGTGTCAGGAGGAGTGTGGCCAGCAGGAGTAGGGCAGTGATCATCCTCCTGTACTGGGCACTGGTGAGGCCCCGCCTTGAATACTGTGTCCAGTTTTGGGCCCCTTCCCACAAAAAAGACATTGAGGGGCTGGAGCGGGTCCAGAGAAGAGCAATGGAGCTGGTGAGGGGTCTGGAGCACAAGTCTTGTGAGGAGAGGCTGAGGGAGCTGGGGGTGTTCAGCCTGGAGAAGAGGAGGCTGAGGGGAGACCTTATGGCTCCCTACAACTCCCTGACAGGAGGGTGCAGAGAGGTGGGTGTTGGTCTCTTCTCCCAAGTCCTAGGCGATGGGACAAGAGGAAATGGCTTCCAGTTGCACCAGGGGAGGTTCAGATTGGATATTAGGAACAATCTTTACACTGAAGGGGTTATCGAGCATTGGAACAGGCTGCCCAGAGAAGTGGTGGAATTGTCACCTCTGAAGGTATTTAAAAGATGGGTAGAGGTAGTGCTTATTGATATAGTTTAGTGATGGGTTTTGACAGTGGTAGGTTGATGGTTAGACTCAACGTGAAAGGTTCCTTCCAACCTAGACAATTCTATGATTCTATGTTTTGTTTCCTAATAGGAGAAAAAAAACCCACCTGACATTCTTTCACTTTCAGTACTAATCCTAAACCTCTGAAAGGGGCAAAGCGTTCACATAATGAGAACTCTTTCTAACCCACATCATCTGTACAGGGGAGATTAAGTGAAGTAATCTCTAAAAGAACATACTATTAAAGAATATAACAACGTTAAGCAAGTGAAGTTCAGATCAACTACTTAAGACACAAAACTTTCAGTAGTCAGCAGAAATCTGTACTTACTTTAACAGGTTTATCAACAGGCGTGCAAATCCTTGCATCATGCTGATCTCCAGTTTTGGAATTGTTACCAACTCATACAACAATTTAATAAAAAGCACATGGTCTTCTCTGCTAAATTTTCTCCCATATAATCGGATGTATCTACAAACAAAACACAGTGTGAATCAGTAATATTTTTAAACATTTCCATTTTATTTAACACCTGAGCCGGATTTTATTGGACTTGCTCTTTAATGAAACACAAGTAAACCTAGTTCACAAGTTCAACAAATAAGAACCTGAAAGATATACAGAAAAGATTGACAACTGAAACTAACTACAGAAAGAAAAAGGATTGCCAAATAAAGTTTACAGTCTTCCAAGATTTTACAAATAGCGTAATTTCATGCTTAGACCAGATACCACAAAAACAACTATCATATTCTTTCACCCCAGCTCAAAACGTACTAGTCATTAAATTTAGTCTTTTCATATCCCCACATATTAGTTTATTTTAAAAAAAACACCAACCAACCAAACATAAAAACACAACTGTCACAAGTAGCCTTATCATACTCTATCCTTTTCAGTTGGGGCACTTTAAGGAGCAGACAGGACAAAATAAGTATCAAGTAAAGTCCAAATCTGATACCATCCAGTGAAGCCAAACAATTGATTCAGACACTGAGCTTTGCAGGTGGTGTGTCCTACTGCTATCCCTTATATTTATTATCTTAAGAAAGTGTAGATCCATTAGGACCAGTTATGTAAGAAGTGCTTGCTGGTTTTGAGCTGAAATTGAAAAAGGAATATATTTTAAGTCTTAAAAGATAATCTGCACCAGCAAAACCTATATGAGGTTCCAGTGCAGCATTTTACATGGAATATATTTAAGTCTTAAAATCTGCACCAGCAAAACCTATATGAGGTTCCAGTGCAGCATTTTACATGTTATACAACTATAAATTACTATCACCTGGGAGGCACACTTTCCTTTTTAATACTGCTCCAACCATTCTTAAAGATTCCTAAGAGACCTTACTAACATGCTATCCTCCAAGTAGCACTTAGACAAAGCATACAAGATGTGAATACCTATAAAAATTTTTTGAGAAGCCTGTTCATTGTTTTTGTTTAATATGTGGTATAGGTTGGATCGATTTGTTGCTAAATATAAACCATTGGAGCATCAAGGCACGTTCTAGTAATGTGAAGAATGCTAGATCTCACACTGCTTATTTGGTATGCAGGGCAGCACACATTGCAGAATCCTATGCTGGAACCACCACATGAAAATATTAGGAAAGAAACATCTCTGAAGGACTTCTACTTGATAGTAATAGAGGGTAGGTAATTTTAAAGGGGCAAACATTAGCAGTTACTGATCTAACAATGAATACAAACTGCCTTGGTTCCTGAATTTGGTTTCCAAAATCGACTCCTGCAACACTGAGGAGTTTAGTTTAATACTATTATCTAGTTTAGTTTCAAACGCTTCATGGTCCTCTGTAAACTTCTATTCCTCTCAGAACTGCCAGGGGGATAACTTGCCACTTGAGAACTAAAATTCAGATCCCTTAATAAAACACATGAAGCATACTTCACACCGTCACAAAAAGTACACAGGATTTGGACTCAATTGCTTGAGTACTTTTTCATTACTTCCCCATATCTCCATTCCTCAATGTAGAACAAAATTATCTCTGAACTTTCAGGATCACCCACATCTAGTCATTGTACCAAAAAGAGTTAGTTTCCTTGAAATGCCAAGACCCATTGCTCATTCCTCAGATTTTTTTTTTTTTTTTCCAAACTTCTTCCCTCAGTTTCCCTTGAAGACACTGCAGAACAGTTACAGGGCTCTGGCAAACCGATCATCACCAGTTTTCAGGAAAAAAAAAAACAACAAAGACACCCAAACCAACTCTACTGCACTCCTTTCCACTTCCCTTTTCCTGTTGATTTCACGGGGAGATTTTTACATTTGACAGGCAGCATCTTATTAATGCTCATTTCAATATGTATTACTTATTCCAAATACAGAAGGAAGCAAACAAAATACAGAATAACCCACTCTTCTACCCCAGGAACCTAATTATCTGGATGGGCCACCGTCTACCTATAGAATGACACCATCAACAGTTGAACAACTACACTTTTCACCTGCATAAAATGGACACGGGAAAAGAATAAAAGCATACATTGGTCATACATTGCATGGGAAGTACCCAGTGTGAAAGTCAGGAAGCTTTTTGAAGATAGAAGGGATAATAATCAGCACAACAGAAAAATTTTATAAACGGGCATAACAGCTATTCCCAGACTCTCAGTGGAAAAGCACATGCCTTGAAATCAGTCTGCTAGACTTAACAGGCAAATCAAGAGGCATTTTATATGACCATAAGAGAGATGACCAGTCACACAGTCCTATTACTCCCACTTGATCATTTCCTTTGGTCTTCACTTACTGTTTAATAAAAGGGTAAGAAAAGGACCAAACTTTACAGGAATTTGCCTACAAGAGTCTTTGTACTTTTCATGACAGTACACATCTAGGAAGGAAAACAGCAACACGAAAGGCTCATGTCACTGCAGAACAGAGGGCTCTGAAATGACCTTTAGTAACTTCCAATCCATTATCCTTCAGTCACATGCACTCACATGTACACCTCCGCTCCCATAATACCAGGCATAAAGCAACACAGAAAACTGGTTTCATTTCTTCATGTACTATTTACAGAAAGAAACAGCAGAAGCCTGAAAAATCGGTTTTAACTATAAAGAAGCACACAGGAGAACCAATTAATCTGTCAGCGTTGCTATATATAACAGAAATAAAATGTTTGGCTGGTTACCTTTCTTGACATTTGCTAACAGCAGTTCTATTATACAAAATGCTGTTTAATTAAGAAACAGAAGGAGTAAAGTACACAGAAACATACCGAACACAAAGATGTCACTATGCCAAAGAAGTAGAACTAGATGCCAAATTGCCCCCATTATTTACTTCATCTTTATGTGTGTGTGGGGGCAGATTTTAAAAGTACCAATTATTTGTCTTAATCAAGCTGTGCATTAGGACAATGACAAAAAATAAATTCTAGAAAGGGGCTAATCACCTTTTCCTCAAGATTAAATGAGCAAACCTTAACAGAGGGGAACTGCAACATTATCAGAATATCCTCTCACAATGGATGAAATATTGCTGTTACTAAAGATGCATGTTCACTATATAAATGGTGCCTCTCCAGGATAAGAAAAATAATAATTAATTGGGTTATTGGGGAAAAAAAATAATTCTAGAACTGCTGCAAAACAAAAAATAAGACTTCTTGTATGAAGGCAGGTAATATTACGATGCAATGATTCTTGACATCTTAATTTCACTTCCCTTTTGCTTCCTCCTTGAGGACCTCCTTGATCATTTTGATTTAAGAAAACCATCAAAGATTTTATGAGCTCCCAAGCTACCAGTCAACTTCAAAAAGGAGAAATAAATTGTTTTGATTTGGAGTTCAGTGACACGGAGAGAAACAAAAACAATCCAAACCAAAACCCACCCAGCCACCCTTATAAACATGCTTAGAAAGTGCAAATTCTGTCTGCAACTCCACACTTACATCTGCACAGACTACAGGGAATCTGGAGATGGAAAAAAAAAAGAACCAAAATGCCAATTCCCTATTCTAAAACTATTACGTATCCAATCTCTCATTCCACAATTACAATAGACCTATTTTTAGAAATGTACTATCGTATCAAGTGGACATCCTAAATTGCCCTAGAAAGTTAGCTGCTCTGCTGCAGTTAAAAATCGCCTTCACTTTTGAAGCTGAATAGAGCATCCTCCTAAATTCCTAGCTACCTATTCTCAATTCCTAATACACAGGACAGGTTTATCATTGGCCTAAAACTCAGGTTTTGACCTTCACTGTAACTTTGTATCCTGTCATTCTAACTCAAAACAGTTGAGATGTATTTTTCCCCACACCTTCCAGCAAGACAGTAAAATGTCATTCTGTAATAAGGCTATACCTGACAAGCACATAAACCAACACTGGCAGGAACAGAAACTGTTCCTCAGCTTCAAAAACTCTACCCCGCCTACTGAAGTAGAGAGCACAGAAAGTCACTTGTGTGTTTTCCAGGCTGCAGAGTCAACTACACGTACAGTAACTATTAAATGTTAGTATTATACTAATATGCTCATTTACAGTCTATGTTCTTAAAAATAAATAAAAATAATCTATACACAAAGTTTCTATGTAAAATATGAAAGAGGGAAAAATTGAAACAGCAGCCTATTTTTGACCCAGAGACTATAAAAGAGTCCATTTAAGCACATGATTTTGATGCAACCTGCTCTTTTACACACACACACGCTGTAACAAGTTATACAACTGCGATTCAGTCTTCTGTTTTCACAACCAGATTAGTGTTTTATAAAATACAGATTTTACTGGCCAAAGTTGGAGGAATCTTGAGGTAATGATTACTGATTTCAATGCCAATCTTTGAGGCAAGCAGTTTTACTTGCATAAGAAGTCTCACTAAGTCATAAGTTACTTAAGTAACTGCACTATTCCTGTCTTCACAGGAGAGCAAGTTCTCTCACCACACTCTCCACATGCATCCCAACCAGAGAACCAGTATGCATCACTGAAAATTATGCATAAAAGAATTATGCAAACCAGCTTATAGACATTATATCTGATAAACTCCAATTTTACTCTTTTTTTCCCCTCTACTCAGTTCATGACATCAGATAGCTGAAACAGCTGCTTTTAGGAGTACTACATGCAAGTTGTGTTTTCAGCTGTTGGGAATAAAAGAAATACAAGATCTCAGGTTCAGCTGTCATCATGAAATAGTAACTGATACTCACAATTTTTATATTAAAAAAAATATTTGAATTTCACTTTCATGCTTCATGCTCTACAGGGTTTATGCAGTTGCAAGTACCTCAGGAGGTGCAACAACTAGTATATAACAGTAACAACATATGTAATAGTATATCATAAGCAATAATAGTAACAAGAAGTATATAATCTGCATGCAATTTTTTTTTTTTACTCATTTATATGTATGTATATATTACAATGTTTGTATTAACATTTGTATCTGTACAAGAAAAAGATGTCAGCCACGGCTCTGAATTATTTCAGGGAATATTGTGAGAACACTGGATTTTATATTTCAGACATTTGCAACAAAGCTAAGTGGAAATCACACCATTATGAAGATTCTGGGCATTATTGTTTTTTTTTATTCAACAAATGTGCTATTTATTATAGCTGGCCAGCAGGGGAGAAGGCAGTTAAGTTGGAGTTGAATTACCCACTATCAACAGAGAGCAAACGTTGATTTTTACTGTCACTATCCCAACTTGACTCAGGTATGACATCAGAACACCGTATGGGCTGGAAGTGTTTCATATAGGTCTAAACTTCTATTAACATATTTCATCCCATGGAAGTACTTTGTCATGCTAAACTAAGCGGCAAAACAACCCTCATGTTAAGTACACCAGCTTATTTTTAAACCAAGCCCACTATTTCCTTCCCTGCCTACATCCAAACATATTCAGTCTTCCTACATATAGTACCGCACAAAGAAATCTTAGGACTAACAGGCATCAGACAAGTTGCAAACACACACAATAGATTCAAACTTCAAAGAGTAGGTGGAAAACCACAAATTAGAGCCTCCTGACCTTTCTGTGATTCATAAAGTAACATAACAGCAGTTCTCAATAGGCTAAATTCACTGCCCTGAAGCCTAAATTGGTTACAGTAATTGCAATTTACAGAGTGAGTAATAGGGTGATTCTAATACAACCCTGCACGTTTTCAAAGGACTTCTGTGCCACATTTGCCCTACTTATTTACTGATCTTTCCTGTAGTAAAAACTGCTACAGTTTACTTCAACATGATTTGCTTATGAAGTTCTACCACAGGTACAAATACAACAGGTACCACTGAAACCAGTATGAGCTAGCAGAT
>NW_015092359.1:6510817-6512334 GCF_001431845.1 Calidris pugnax
GGGGAGGGAGGGACAGTATTGAACTAGTTCCAAGCAGGTTCAAACTGTCACAGAATGCAAACATGTGAGTCATTTTGCAACCATCAATGTAATTCTATCTAAGAATGCCTCTTGGCAAATATAGAGACACTTACATTTTAATACATATGTATCAAATAGATTTGACTGCTAAATACGTATTAAATTCTCAATTAATGTAAATAAATACTTATGTAAGGAGGAAAATTCCAAGTGAAAATCTCAAAACTGTACAAAATGCACATAATTCATCATTTTTAGCACAGAGGAAAACACCATTTATGAAGGCAGCAAAAAAAAAAACATAATAAACATCCACAGAAATACTGATTGAAACTACAAGAATCATTGTCATACAATGCCATTTTCAGTATCAGAGTGTCCAGAATAACGGCTATTATGAAAGAAGGGCTAAGTATGCTTTGTAAAATCCACTAAGAGAAACCTACGTCCTACTCAGTGCTATCTACAACCCCCTATGTTTTCATCTCTATTAAAAACCCCTTGCCAGCACGCACAGCAGAACCAACATCAGCATGAACGACACCACGCAAGATACAGGACAAGTACAGGCAAGATATCAAGGGCATTAACGCTATTTACAAAGCACTAAGCCGGAATTTAATCCCACTAGCACCGAACTAACAAACAGCACGTCTTGAGAAAGACTTGACGTCCCTACAGCAGGAGTTACCCGGAGACGGTATCTTAAGGCAAGAGCTGAAACAGGTGGTCAAAGTATGCGTTTAAACCGAAGAGCAAGCCCACAAAAAAAGTTGATTCGTAAAAGTGGGAAAGTTTCAGGGACAACGAAAGCCACCTTTGTCCCTTTTCCCTGTGTGGAAGCACTGGCGGGCCTTGTGTAAGAGGCGGGCTGAGGCCCAGCTACCCGCGGGGAGGGAGGAGCGGGCGGCCGGACGGGCCCGGCGGCGCTCCCCGGGCGGAGGTCGGCCCTCGGCGCCGGCCCGGCATTTCTGCCTTGGCCCCTGGGCCGAGCGGGACGGCAGCCGGTGCCCGCTCGGCTCTGACTAAGCGGCACAGGGAGGAACCGTTATGAGGCGAGCCCTGCCTTCCGCCGCGCTCCCCAACGGCCCCGCCGGCCCCGGGGGGACGAGCTGGGCGCCCCGGTTTCGCGCCCTCTTAAGCCCGCAGGCCCCGCTCCGAAGCGCCTTGACCCCGGACGCCCCGCTCCCCAGCCGGGGCCGAAGCGCCAGCAGCCCCAGGGAAGGGGGAAGGAGGGTTTCGGACACTCACGTCGAGAGCTTCCTAGTCCAGAAGAGCCCCCCGGGCCACAGCTCCTGAAGCTGCACGGCCCGGGCCAGGTTGTCTTTGATCTGGGCGAGGAAACGGGCGGCCTCGCCCTCCAGGCGCTCCCCGTAGGGCAGCAATTTGTTGTAGACGATCTCCTTCTGCGGCGGCGGCGGCGCCATGGCCGGTTCCGCTCCGCGCCCCGCCGCCGCCCCGGCCCCTGGCGCTTCCCCAGCCGCGCGCTGTGACGA
>NW_015092359.1:6512344-6642718 GCF_001431845.1 Calidris pugnax
CCGGCGGGGCCGGGGGGTCGGTCCTGCGCCGCCCCGGGGAGCAGGGGTGTTCAGCCTGGAGAAGAGAAGGCTCCGGGGAGACCTTAGAGCACCTTCCGATATCTGAAGGGGCTACAGGAGAGCTGGGGAGGGACTCTTTGTCAGGGAGTGCAGTGACAGGACGAGGGGAAACGGTTTTAAACTGGAAGAGGGGAGATTTAGGGATCTTAGGAAGAAATTCTTTGCTGTGAGGGTGGTGAGGCACTGGAAGAGGTTGCCCAGAGAAGCTGTGGCTGCCCCATCCCTGGAGGGGTTCAAGGCCAGGCTGGATGGGGCTTGGAGCAACCTGGTCTGGTGGGAGGTGTCCCTGCCCAGGGCAGGGGGTTGGAACTCCATGATCTTTAAGGTCCCTTCCAACTCTAACCATTCTATGGTTCTATGATTCTATGTTCCTCCTGCTGTTCTCCAGAGCAGGGCTTGGGAAGAGAACCCAGTGTTGGTTTTCATCTGAAAAAATTCACTGTGGTGTGAGGCAGGGACGGGCTTTGTGATGGAGGTAATTAGTGACGGCGTTTGGCAGCAGGTTGTGTGGCTGCCTAAGGGGCTTACTGGAAATAACTGGCTGGTGGGTTACTGGGAGCTCAGCCGTGGCTGGTGGTGCCGGTGGCTGTGGGCGTCACTTAAAGCTTGGGATGGAAACGTGGCGACAGCGCTGGCCAGACCGATAGCTGTTATCTCCAGCTGTCTCCTAAATATAATTGTTAATTGAATTTCCCCTCAAAAATTACACCGTGACCGTACAACAGCTGCAGACTGATTAGATTTAAAGCTACTGACAAGGGCAAATCCTGTTTTCTGATCTTTATGCTCAAACTAGCCCTGCTTAAAATTTAAAAAAAAAAAAAAAGGCTAACTAAACGCTGAAACACGTTACAAAAAGCACGTTGCCAGAGCAAACCCCAGTTTGATAAGCAAAGGCCATAATGCTCTGATAGTCTCCTGGCATTTTCCTGAAGAGCACATTCATACCATTTTGCCACATGCCTTTTTTATCAGATATTATCTTTATTTCCAGCCCACCGCATGAGGACACGATCCCATGTGTTACATTCACCTACACCTGCGTGAGCAGAGTCACACCATTTTGATTTACAGTCACCAAAATAATTGCCACAAGCACTCTAGGTTTCCTCTGATGAAGAGTACTAATAAACCAGCATTACGTAAATAAGTTTTTCCTTGGTACCCAAAGGAGGCTCAATGCTGCTTTATACCTTTCCATCAAGTATTTTTTCATGTAATATGTTGGGAAAGTCTATCATCACTTTAAGTGCACCAAATAACTCCTTTTCCCAAAACTTCAGTGACAGTAATTGTTCTGGGTCATAGGATGAGGCTGGGATAAAAGAGATACTTCGCTAATTTCCCTTGACTGAGGTGCTACAAAGGCTCAAGCCTTTTCAAGCAGGTATTGAAGGAGCAAAGTTATTTCTGCCTTTTCTCACCTACCTAGGCCTGTACTTTTAATAAGGGTAGCATGATCATTTTGTTTAGCATTCACTACTTTCAAAATACCTTTCTGTCCCTAGATTTTGTATAAGCTAATCTTGTAGATTATGTATATCAACTTCTACATTATTATAAAATGGTTGGACTTGGCTACAATTTTTATTGTGATTTGCAGGGTATTTGTTGACATCTTTCACAGTGGCTTTACAATTACATTCTGTTGCCTCGTATCTACATTATACAAAACAATTTCTACATGAATTTCTGTCCTTTCTGTCCTGAGTTAAAAATGAAACTTGACTATGGTCAAATTTCTATGGGGACAAAGTACGTCTTGTTTTAGTGTTTGCTTGGTGAAAACAGGAAGAAGCAAAAGGTGTCACTAACACTATGAAATGAATAGTTTTATCATAAATTCAGAGAAGGATAAATTGGATAACTGGCTCATAAGATGTATTAAAAAAATATTCGCGATTCAGGAAAAGTGAAAATATGTGTGCCTTGAAACTGAAATGTCTAAAACTACTTATTTTCTGTCACTTATGGGCAATTCTTCTTTCCTACTTAATTGCAATGGTGGTTTCTCCAAACAGCCATTTCCAATGGGGGAAACTGTTTATTAAATTTGAAGTATGGAAAGTTTGTTTGGGCTTGGAGAAGAAAAACATCAAAATTATAGTCCAATTTTCTGAAATTGAAGTTGGCAGAAAAATAAGGAACTTCAAAGCTCCATTCTGTTCCTTCATAGGTATGCTATAATGAAAAAACACTCCTGCAGTTTCTGACCTTTCTAACCTGAGTTAAAACTGAAGCTTGACTTTTTCACACATTTCTAAGTATTTTGCATTGTGAATAAGCACCTCTGACCTCAGGGAGCCTATTTTATCTGAACCAGGAAGTCTCCTCATCTGTGACCCTTGTACCTCAGACACACAAGTAACTTCTGCCAGACTTAAACACTTACCTTTCAGAGAAAAATGTGCGAAGATGCCGTCATCAACTCACATAGTCATCATACTAATTGGAACTCTGTTCTCAGAAATATGATTCCCATTTTCAGAATCTGAAACAAGGAAAAAGAAGATTATGAGTCCATTTGCAATTACAATAGTAAGCATACACACAGTACTTGCATTTTCAAAGTATTTTCTGCGTATTAATTTTTTAATTACATTTACTAATTATTAAAAAAATAACCCTTCTCTCCCAATATGCTGACATTCTGCTGTTTAAAAGGAAAAAAATCACACATTTTGCCAAGTGAGTCAAAAATAAGTTTTTTCTTCACGTTTGCAATATGTTTTGGCTGCAGCAGTGTGTAGAAGCACATTTGGTTCCCGAGCCGTATGAGGGACCAGCATTCATAACAAGGAACCCGTCTGGCTACTTGCATCAACAGCTTTTTCCTCTCTTATTAAGTAGGAGGAATATGAATTGAGAGCAACCCAAATATGGTTGCCACCTGTTGTTTTTGTCATTAAATCTTGAGAATTGATAAATCCAAGCATTGTAGTTGTGAAAAAAAACCACAGTCTTGCCATTCATGAGAAATTTCAACTGTTAACAGTGGCTTAAGTCACGTTGCACATTGCTCACACATTCCCTTGCTGGACAGCCTGCTGCCTTAGGTCAACTAACACCAGCACTGTCACCAGTGTTTAGGAAACTTGTCACTCAACCTTAGCCATGGTTTCTACTGTCTCAGCTCTCAGGCAACTACTTTTCCTATATAGACATTTTGCTTAGTGACCCATCTGTCCTTTCCAACCTAAGTTAAATGTTGAATAATTTTTTTGAGTGACAGGTTTCTGTATGTTTTACAATTTGAGAAAAAAACACCCAATCGAACAGGAGCTTCATATTACCTGCGTCATACCTGTCCTGGTCTGTGATCCCCGCCATACCTCAGAGCCACACTACAAAAATAAAGTTGTCAGTGATGAGGATTCTCAAACATTTTGTCATGCCTGTGTTTCCAAATTGGACAGCCATCCAAAGCAGGCACTGAAAGATGCCAAAGACAGTCAAAAAGCTGCTGCCGCCCTGCTCACTGAGACAAGATGACAGTAACTTTCTCCAAGAAGCAGCCTCTGTGATTACTAACTGCAAGTCTTTAGGCTAACAAGGGTATTTTTATTGTAAGGAGTTCCTCCATCCCTTCCGGATGGGGATGTGAGAGGAGCTTGCAATTACAGTCTGCTGTGAAAGTGCTTACTCCCCTGCCTCTGGGAAACTGAGTTGCTCTGAAGATTTTGGGTAATAGCAGTTCCTTGTCAGGTATAAACCGTGAAGAGCAGTGCTTACAGCTGCTCGTCTACCCTCCTGCCTCTAGGAACTCAACTGCAGTTATTTCTTGAGAAACAATTAGCAAAATGGCAGTAGGATTAGTCAGTCTAACCAATCTTCCTGACATGTGTGAATGCAATTTAAATCACTAGTTTTAAGTCAAAAAAACAGAAATATATAAAACAGCATACATATGCTGGTTTGTAGCTAGAAAATCTCATCTGGCAACATGACTTCCTTTGCTTAATTAGAAAAAAAAAAAAAAAGATAAAATTGTCACGAGCCAAAAGACTACAACTTAGAAACATACCTATTGCATAAACTTCTGTTTTACAGAGAGTTTATCTATTTGGAGGATGAGGGCAAGAGTGATTACAGCATCCGAATGAGGTGCCAAGGAACTTAAGCTTCCTATATAGTGTGTGACAAAAATAGGTTCTGCTAGAGTGTGATTCAGAGTAACTAATTTTAGGTCCCTAAAGTAAGACTGTCTAAATACTCTATTACATGTTTCAAGTTGGATGGGGAGGCAGGTTCAGTATCACTTAAAGCACATCCACTGAACACTGATACTGTTCTGTTTCTATAATGCCTGATAGATACACATGTTCTAATGTAAGTGGAACGTTTCTCAGGTTAGCCTATATTGAACAGAAATTAAAGGCACTTGAGAAGGGGTTAAAGTCTTAATATGTACACCTGTATAATATGTACAACTTTACTACTTAGACAAGGCTGACCGAGTATGTGCAACATTGCTATTCTTCACATTACATTCTTGGTGGTTCTGGTTTTGAGAGTTCCGGCAATTAAATCCATCCTCTATTATATCAGTTCACAAGATACTATTTGGCCTCCTCTCTTTTCCAGCTAAAGTTAGTGGGTTAGTGCTCTTACAAGGATGGACTGCTTGTACAAAAACAGGACCAAAATCCTCCTTGGTGAAATAATTTATAGCAAAATTGGTTGTCCCTCTCCACTCCCTGGATTTGTTCTCTTTAGGTGTCTTATTGCCTAAAATTTGGAAAGCAAAATTGTTGCAAATCACAGAAGAGAAACTGGCTCTGACAATCTATTTCCTGTACATACCTGAAACTCCTGAAGATATCCCTGAAAACTATTGCTTAAAAAGTAATAGAAATGAGTCTCATTATAGGAGCTTGCTGCTGATTTCTTTCCAAATTACTCATAGCTATATGAAGTAAACAATAATTCCTTGGATAGGAAATAAATGCAGCCACCTTCAGGGAAAGAGAGACATCACTACATTTTTTTTTCTTCTTGAGGCATTGAGATGTATTTTTCTGTCTCTCTGTCGTGCCAAACAGAAACCAGCTGCAGAGGAGCACATGATGACAGTGAACTCACAAAGGTCAATTCTAGGGATTCTGCTGTTCTAGGAAATCAAGGAAACACAGTCCCTTGGCAGGCACTTGCATTGACACTACTCAGTATGGACTTTGCAGTTTCATACAGCTACTCTGTGTTTGCCAAAGAATTGTAGCAGACCTTACCCCAAGTACTTGAGTAGCTGATGGTATTTTTTTTTCAGTGGTAAATGCATCTGTTGCATCTTCATCTGCAGCTCTCAATTATCTGGTTTGTCTATTCATTTCTTTCATTTCAGTCTCCCTCCGATTCTTAGCAAAATGGAAACTATTTATAACTTTTTTGGGCAGGATTTATCTTTCGAAATAGGAACAAATTGTGAAATCCCAATTTGTTTGATAGTATCCTACTTCACGAATAGTCCCATTGACTTCATACGCAGCAGTGTGCTTCTTTGCATTAGAAGATTCTAAATATTTTTCTTTAGGAAAGCCTTCAAAGCCCATTTGGATATCACTGATGAATGGAGCCTGAGAACAGATACCCTTCATCCTTAAATATCTGCAGTCTCTCCTCTTCTGAATTAGGCATTAGCTGAAAATGCAAGGTCTTCCATGTTGTTCCAGTTAGAATAAATTGACAATGTCTATTTAAAAAAAAGGAAAAAAGTATAAGGTCTGCTTTACCAACCCAGAATAAATAAAATAACAGCCAAAAATCTTTGTTCACGTTTTCAACCTTGTTTCAAGCAGCATTCAACACTAATAATTGTGTTTCTCACTGCCACAGCTGAAGTGGTTGTTCAGGCTTTAACTCTTTGGGTGGATTGTGTGTTCACTGTTTTGATGTGTGGATCAGAAATATTTAAATATTTATGAATTCTAGAAGAGAGGCAAGCTCACATATATTCCCTTAAGCAATCAATCCTTTCTCTCTTGCTAAGGAATTATTTATACTTCACTTCTGGCTGCCTGGTTTTATTCATTGAATCTGCCTGGTGGACTTTTTGGCATATTTCTAAAGCAGCAGCTTCTCTCACAGGGTATTTTGGAGACATCCAGCAGATAAACAAACCTTTGTGAGGATCACATGAAACAAGCTCAGAGCTATCTAGCATTCATCTGGTGTAATGTGGAGTTGTTTGTGCTTATATCCTAGTAACAAGGAGATAATAAGTATAATGGTGTCAGGGGTGTGATTATGGCAATGCAGGTCCCACTGACTAAAACTGGGATTCAGGGCAAATTAGTGGGTTTTCTTATTGTCTCCTTGTTGTCTTATTGTGTCCTGTTAAGAAGAGTTCAAGGTGAAACAGTGACTGTAAATTAACACTTCATAACAACCTTGGAAACGCTGTCAAAAAAGCCATTTAGGATAGAAGGAATGTTCTAATTAAGGAACACAATAGGACTGTAAATTCAGAGAAACCCCAGGGAGAGGGAAAAGTAACTTTGCCACATTTGTATATTGTAACTTTAAGGCTAAGCCCAGTGGAAAACTGAGACATATTTAGTATAAAGCCAGAAGCTGCCCTTCTGCTGGGCAAAGTACCAAAAACTGGGTGAAAGAACTAAGGAAGCTTAAAAAACTCAAGTGACAAAGAGAACGAATAAAAAGAGCAGAAAAGATAGCTTGTAATCTCAAAAGAGAGCTCTGCAGGACAACATGGTGGGCGTTAACTGTTATTTCCTCCGTCAGTGATACCACTATCTACAACCCCCATGTGTTTGCTTTTTCAGTAACATTGCAATGGATGAGTACAGAATCTGATTAATGTTTTCTTGGCTTTGCCAAACGCATGCTCAGATCTTATAGCAATACTATGAATTAATCTTTCTGATAAGACATGGTTGGAAAAATTCTTGTTCTTGAAGATTCCAGCCCTCTTTGCCTGGGAAAGATAGAGTAAGGGATTTGTCATCAGCATCTGGAATGGTATCAGCAGGAGACGTGACAGGCTCTGAAATTAGAAGAAACTAGGTCTGAATCATGCTGCTTATCCCCAGCAAATGAAAACCTCTGAAAAGCAGAGCATTTTGAAATGGGAAGTGGGAGGAAAGGGAACTTGGGGTGGTGTCAGGGGTAGCAGAGGTGTTGCCAAGTAGGGATCACTTTCAAAACCCAACAGAGCGTACCACGGCTTGATGTGCTTTAGCTGCCCAGCACAACACCTCTGCCTTACACCAGCTGCAGCCCTTCGACTGTAGGCGATGAGAATGGCCATCCCAGCCAAGACCCTGCGTACCTAATGCTATCGTGCCTCTGCTCAAAACATGGGACAGCAGCCCCAGCTCTCCAGGGGCTTTTCAGGGAGCAGTTGATACCATCACAGAATCACAGAATTGCCATGGTTGGAAAGGACCTCTGAGATCACTGAGTCCAACCATACACACACCCACCCACCCCCCAATCTCGGGCACTAGAGCATGCCCTGAAGTGCCACGTCTACACGTTTCTTAAATCCCTCCAGGGATGGTGACTCCACCACCTCCCTGGGCAGGCTGTTCCAGTGCCTGACCACTCTCTCAGTAAAGTCATTCTTCCTGATATCTCATCTAAACCTCCCCTGCCCCAACTTCAGACCATTTCCTCTGCTCCTGTCATTATTCCCTTGGGGGAAGAGGCCAACCCCCACCTCTCTACAACCTTCTTCCAGGTAGTTGTAATGGGTAATGAGGTCTCCCCTCAGCCTCCTCTTCTCCAAACTAAACATGCCCAGTTCCCTCAGCCTCTCCTCGTAGGACTTGTTCTCCAGACCCCTCCCCAGCTTGGTGGCTCTCCTCTGGACATGCTCCAGCAGCTCAATGTCCTTCTTGTAGTAAGGGGACCAGAACTGAACACAGCACTCGACGTGAGGCCTCACCAGTGCCCAGTCCAGAGGCACCATCCCTGCCCTGCTCCTGCTGGCCATGCTGCTCCTGACACAGGCCAGGATGCTGGTGGCCTTCTTGGCCACCTGGGCACACTGCTGGCTCATGTTTAGCCGGCTGTCCACCAACACCCCCAGGTCCTTTTCTGCTGGGCAGCTTCAGCCACTCTTCCCTGAACCTGTAGCATTGCCTGGGGTTGTTGTGCCAGAAATGCAGGTTGCTTTGTTCGCTATCTCCTTCTGAGTCCCTCATTTTGTTTTTTTTAAAAGTGACATAGTCTCTTTTCTCATTAGATTCCCAGGCTCTGTGCCTTTTTTCTCCAGCCCACACAAACACTTCTTTTTTCCAGGAAAGCTTTCAGTTTTTTAAGACTGACCTCAATCTTTGCTTGAGAAATGTGCAAGAACAGTTTCCTCTGACAAGACTAGAACTAAGAACTAAAGACTAAGAACTGGGCGTGCACACAATTTTACTTCCCCTCTGTATGCTCTCCACTTTCTTCAGTTCACCGACAGACATCCTGAGTCACAGGCTATTGCATTGTGCTTAATAGTCCTAAATTGTTTTTTTCATCCTCTCATTCATCTGCTTTTTAAGCTCATTATGTTTTGGCATCAATGTTCTGCAGCCGCAATTTCTGATTCGTGCCCAGTATGAAAAGTTGTTCCCTTTTGTTTGTCATAAACTTGTTACCCAGTATTTTCATTGATGCCCACAAGGTCTTATATGTGAGAAATAATAAGGTCTCTTCACCATTTATGATTATACAGACCTATGTGGTATTCCCTGGACAGACTAATTATTCTGCCCCAAGAAGACACAGGAGAATATTAGTCTATTTAGTCTTTCTTCATATGAATCTGTTCTAGACTTCAGATCACCTTTACTGATTTTGTTTGTTGTCTTCTCTGTTGTTTTTGAGGTGAGGAGTGACTAGAACTGGATATTTGGTACAGCCACGGTTTGCATAGTGACCTAAGGGTATTTTCTGTTTTGCTGTGTTAGCCTTCTTCTGCTAAGGACTTTTCTTGACAACCCCTAAGCATTACACTGATCTCATAAAACTGTTCACAGTAACTCCAGAATCTCTTTCTTGAATAATAAATAGCTCATCCAGAAACCACCAATGCGTTTGCATAGATTCACGTGCTTTTTCTCTGCACATTACTTTGTTTAATAGCGCTGAATTTAGTCTGACTTTTTAATGCCCAGTCATTTTGTTTAATGAGATACTTCCATAGTTCTTCACAAGGGCACTTGCTTTTACTGCTCAGAGTAATCTAATACAGGATTTTGTCAAAAACTTTATAAAAATCCAGAAACATTCTATCAACCAGATTACCTTTTTCCATATAAGCACTGACTTCTCAAAAGCATTCAAGTTGATTCAAAACATAAATTCTTGCTACAAAAATTCATGCTGATTCCTCCCATTTTATCAGACCTTTCTACTAGGTTGAGTGGGGAAGATGGCATCAAGATAGTGTTAAGAATGGATGGAAGTTTGTATCTGACAGCAGCAACCTGTCTAATTGAGACAAAAGAAAGGGCACACCAGATCCCCCCTGTAGGGGTCTGTTTCATTACCTTTTGCGTGCACTAGGCCTTGCCTTCTACATCTAGATAAATGTGTTTCTAGAGCTTCATCCCACCTTTCAGAGGCAAGAGAGCATCTTCCTTCATCTAGATCCTGATTTTCACCAAATTTGTCGCAAGTTAATGTCCTTAAAACACACTCCTCTCATTTGATTGGAGTTCGCCAGCAGATTCAACATGGAGAAATATATGACAGGCAGATGGACCCAAAGAGTACATAAACATTGCTTCTTCAGGAAAGAATTGTTATTCTTATCAGCTTACTCTTGCCAGTATAAGGTAGTGTACCAGGGAACTATGAATAGAGAACAGAAGGACCATCTGAAACTATCTGAGAGTTTTCACATGTTACAAGATAGACAGTATCTATGGACTTACTGTCTTTGTTAGTCTTAGCAAGATGAGCATATCAACATGTTTTCATTGTTATTACTAATTTACGTTTTATTTTTCTAGCAGAAATAATAACATACCAATTTAAGGAGGCAATATTATGGGAATTTAAAGTAAATTTTTGGAGCAGACTATTCACTTTGCCAGAGGATATCTGTATTAAAATGACAATATGACAATATTTATTGCTAAATATAAGAAGCTATTCTGACCCCCCCATTCCTTCAACAGCAGTTGCTTGGCCATCACTGGTTCTCAGATATCCCTGTAATAACAGCAGATTGCTCATTATATCCATTTCAACACAAATTGTAACTTAAGCTTTTGAAGTAATCCAGTTCCAAGAATTGAAGCAGTAATCAATTCACCGAGACTTGACTGAAATACCTGATGACACAGGCTGCAGTAATACATTTCAAGATTTTGAAATGCTAATTAGGGTTTCTCTTTGTTGCTTTTAAGAACAAATAGTAGGCTAATGCCTACTAAGAATAAGAATGAATGAAATAGTTTCAGAGAACTGCAAAATGTAGTAGCTGTCAACCCACCTCCATTATAAACCACTCCTTTACCAACCCACACTCTTTTGTGCTTTCTTAGACCTTTTATAGAACCCTAAATCCTCCACAAAATCTGACATCATTGTTCTAGGGGCTGTGGGAAGGGTGACATTTAAATTTCCCATATTTCAATGGGAATAAAGAACTAAGGCGGACCATGTCTTGCCTTAAATGACCACGACCATCAGTAACACCTAAATCAATGTTTTCCCCAAATTTTAATGTTTCCTATGAGTGGAAATTTCATAAAGAAAACGTCAGATAAATTTCCTTCCGCTTTCCTATCATACCATGTGACTAAAACTTATAATGTGCTCCTTCTAAATGTAAGAGGATGGCCTGGCCTGGCCTTCCCTTCTTCACCAAGCCCCAATCCTTTCACACTTTCTCTCTGGAGCTCACTGATGTCTCCAGTAAAACCTCAGGAAGCATGGCATTTCAAATCATTAAATAATAATCCAGGTAAAATAGAGATCACAAAGACAACACCAAAAGAGCAGTTTGCCAAGTTAAAGAATTTTAACATTCTCTTTGCATGCAAAATAAACTTTTTCCTGAATAACATTGCTTTTATATGTTTGTTAGTTTAGGATCTAATCTAATGTGCATAAAACTCCTAGGTCTTGGATTAACAAAAGTAAAATATTATTATGGTTAAACTGTTCCTTTGTTCACAAAGTGCTTATAAAGTCAAATTATACTTATCTTCTGTAATTAAATTATACCCAGCAGGCATTATACTAGGTGTGTTTGTGTTTGGATTTACTCATCAAGCCAAGACTTGACCCATCATGCCAGCATAAGACTTAACTCCAAATTGCACCCTCTAATTCTTATGCTTCAGAATTCAATCGTATAACTTTATCAGTCACATTTTTGTTTGAGAGGGATTTTTTTTTTTGCTATGGGATACATTAGCTCATATTCTCATGTTTTTATTTACCAACAATTTATGATTTAAGTGAACTTTGCAATGATGATGCAAATCTTCAGGGCTGATTTCCACATACTAGACCTTTATTTTTACATAGTGGTTTAGTTCCTTATTATGTTTTCAGATTAAATTTTTTACTACTACTAACTAGAACCGATTTACCTGAAGATTCTATCTTTCTATATATATCAGTGAAAAGACTTTTAAAGTTTTAATTTAACTGAAAAATCTGAACTTTATTTTCATGTGGCTTTGTTGATGGAAGTTTAGTGGTTTATTGCCTTAGATTTTTATGTGGAGGAGCGTTAAGTAAACTAAGGACTTTGACATGGCAACAATTAAAAAAAAAAACACATTGAAAAGTGGACAGAAGTTTAGTTTCATCAAATATTCATATGTATATATTATGGCAAACAAAATTATCAAGCTGTGATTAGGTTCACAAGCGAAAGAACTTTGGGGATTACTGCTTTAACTCAAAAAATAATATCTTGTTGTAGGGAAAAATAGAGTTGATAAGTCAACACTCTAGAATAAATCAGGATGTGGTGAATTAGGGCTTTAATGAAACAAGAAGTTTTCTATGTAATTTGCTGTACAAGAACATGGTTATTCTACACGTAGGCTCTCAAAATAACTGTTTGAAAAAGCACAGAGTAGCACAGAATCTAAACAATATAGTCTAGCCACAGTAAAATAATGGCTTCACAATTTTGTATCCACCACCATATAACTTGTGTTACTTTATTTAAGCAGTCCATGATTTTAGAGCATGAGAGGGACAAATTTAGGTCCCATCCACACAAAGTTTGGCTGTAAGCTGATCTGTGTAGGCATGACCCTTCCTCTGTACAACACTCCACTGGCTTAAGTGAGCCTCTGCACAGGTGTGTGGGTCCTCCCACACAGATCAGATTGCTGGATTTGGATCTTGCATTATAAATGGATCAGGAGAGAAGTGTTGTAACCAGGTCACCTACCTGTGGTATGGGTATACTGTAGATTAATCTATAACATATTTAATCAGTCAACCACCAAGCAAATATTTTAGCATTTGTTATTTTTGTCCATGCATTATTAGTTCAATAATATTTCATTTTTATTTTGCAGAAGGGTAATCAAATCTTCTTTCAAAATTGAATACAGTATTTCTTGCAACCACTCTGTTAAAGTTTTTCTCTATACTACACAGTAATAATTGCAAATTAACTATCCAGATAGATCCTCAAAGATTTTATGAAATTTATATGCTTGAATTTCAAGTTTTGCATTTCTGCAGTACAAAGTAATGCCTATGATGCAGCTAAGGAAAAAACAGTTTCCTCCTATGTTATTTTATTTCAACGTGACACTTCATTTTTGCCAAACACTACTCATTTTTTGGCTTGTTAACTTGTAACCAGATGCTCTCTCTTAACAGACACCCTTTTTCAACGCTTCTTTACAGAGTGCTTAGAGTCTCTATGATACATGAATATACCACGAGAAAGGTACACGAAGCCTAAATCTTTACTTCATTTAACACTTTTACATCCATTCCTTTTGATTTTTAATTTTCTCTAAATAAGGTGACTCGTGGCTACTGATATAAGTATTAGCAAAACCCTTACAGGCTAGGAACACTTCATTATCTTGTGCTAACGTGTATGGAATAAATGTTGCTTTGTATTTACTTCTGCCTGATTATAACATTTCAATTCAGTAGTTCTGCAACAAGCTATTGTTTTATATCTTATGCAGAAGAAAGCAGACTAAGGCTTTTCAAGAATCCTACTGTGAGCCTGTCCTGTCCTTCAGGCTTCTAAATCTGATCTTTAGTGCTTAAGAGGACAGCTACTGATAGCCAGTGATCCACAGAAAGAGGTAAAAATGAGATGAAATGAGGCCATCTCTTATTTCACAGCTGGTTGGATATGATATAATCAAGGACTGCAAAATAAAGACACTGAAGAAGCGTGGACAACTTGAAGTAAAACCTGTAAAGATGAAATACTATTAATTTTTATTAAAAAATGAAGTAACGAGAGTGAAAGCAATTTAAGAGAAGAAAGTGTGATAAGGGAACAAGGAAAAGATAAATTAATTTTGCTTGAAAAACTAAGCACAAAGGAAGGGTGGGGCATTATTTTAAAGGATAGAAGAGAGACTGATATACATTGCATTTGACAGAAACCAAGCAAAAAAACCCCAAAACAATAGAAAGTACAAACTAAACTTACATAGCTTCTAACTTCCTTCCTAAGCATTCAAAACTCTCTAGGTAACACAGGCAGTAGCTTCTTTTATCTAGGGGCTTTGGTATCCTTTGGGAAAACTGTCATCAAAATCAGCTGGGGACTATTTGCAAGGATGTCAGGTTTAGAGTTTGGTTCAGATAAAGGGTGATGAAACAGAGTTGCACAAATATTAAAAATTCTAAAGAAAATGTATGGCTAAAGATATCAGCTAGCAAGTTGATGGCTGAGAGAGGAGTAAACTCCAAAGAAAAGTCAGGAATGTAAACAGTTTGTAGATTGTGCAAGAAACCCTACAAAAAGGTAGTGGGAGAGCAGAAGTGCAATCATGGACACGTCTGAGGATGAGACATGTTAAATTAAAATGGTGCAGAAAAATACCAGCATAGTTACAAGTTGAAGGATGAATTGAGACAGCAAGGTGGGAGATAATGTGCCTGATGAGACATCAGTGTGAACCCCAAAGACATCAAGTAGATATGGTGGCGTGAGGTCTCAGCCACATAGAGAGAAAGCAGGAGTAGTGGGTATTGAAAGAAATCTCTGTGCCAGAAATGAACAAAGAGCATAAATAACGAAGCCTACAACTTTCAAAATAACTTTAACTACCAAAACAAAAGCTTAATAAATAAGAGACTCTTTTATAAAAAACTATATATATATAAAAACCTACATATACATATGTATACCGCTGTATATAGTGGTCAGTGCCAAGAGCACCAATAGGTCTAATTATCCTGACCAGCCTCATCTGGGACCCAACCACAACTGCTCAGTGCCTTGGTCCAGGAGCTCCATTGAAGCTCAGGGCTGAGCACACTTACTTCCTGCAAGTTACAGGCAGACTAGTCTTCAGTTCTGCCTTCAGCCTTGCCTTTTGGATGAACCTTACCTCTATGTTATAGCTGTGTTTCCAGTCTAATCTTCTAATGCTGCCACCCTCTAACTCTACCTGCCCTATTCAGGTACTGTGGGACTGTCACTTAAGTGCTGGGGTCACCCTCAGCTTCTTGCGTAGCCACCTATACACTATTCCCTGATGTTTGGCTGTAATGGCACAGTTACAGGTTTTGGGTGTTTTCCAGTGATGATATTCTTCACTATATCCTTTCTTTATGCTCTGATTAAAAACAAGAGAGTGGGAAAATTTTACTGCACTTAAAGTACAGGGAGGAAATTTTAAAGGCTTAATGCTCAGAGTAGAGACAGATGACCTAGTAGTAAAACTAGATCTATCTGCAATAGAGTTTTCACCAGCTGTGAAAAGCTTGCCAAGTAAAGCACCTTGCAGAAGAAACCCTTCTGTACAAGCTGAAGTTGCAATAAGAGTTGTTCCTAGATGATACTGTGCTGGGAGCGAAAGTCAATCTCTATAGCAGAAGCAAGAACACAAAACAGTGTCTTCTGAAAGAGACAGCAAAGCTGTCTAGCACATACCTGAATTAACAAGTATATGTAGTGAACAGAAAAGAAGTGAAATTAATATGGTGAAATAGGAGATGAATCTTAAAAAAGCAACTGCTGTGAGCACAGCAAAGGCTGGGGAAAACTGGCACCATAATGGTCCTCACTGGAATTCACTGCAGCCCCTGGAATTTCTCACTAAGATGAATTGTTACTGTTGCTGCTTTGTTTTAGTAATAATAAAAGGTCACCCTTATTTACTGAGTAGTAAACTAAATCCAACGTGGTAACAGCTAAACTGGAAGCCATATGAAAGACTGCTTTTTATCTACAGATGTAATGGCCTTACACTCTCTGTTCATCTTCAAGCTCGTCCTAAAGGTACAACAATTTGTTCGTTGCAGGAAATGTTCATAATCATTTGCATTCCTCTGCAGTATAACCAAGGAATATCTCTTGTGCCTTAACAGATGTAGATGTTTAGCATTTTTTTTACAACTGGCTGTAGCTTTAGGAAGTGCAACCAGCTGATTATTCTTCTTCCAACAGCACCACCCTGAAGGAAACAGTTGAAAAGGGGGGGAAATTCAGAATATTACTGACTTCATACAGACTTTACATTTCTTCATAATGTATGCTAGAGCTCATGTGCTAATTAGAGTATTTAAATATCGTTTGTTAAATTATATTGATTGGACTGGACTAAAATATTAGTTATCATCTTCTGGAGTTCTTCAGGCTCTGCATGGGTTCTCTGCTCCTTGTTGTGAAATAATGAGAAACTCAGACTTGCCCAGGGAAAGAATGGCAAGATGTTCTCATGGCAAATTGAAAAAAAATTATCTTAAACTGACTCTTCTGAAAAAACTATAATAGTATTAGGAAGACAGGAAATTAGTATCACTGAGCCAGGAAGCTCTCACGGACAGGGACAGGAATAGGAATAGAATCCCATCCTGAGATGAGTCAGTGCAGATATGAGGAGCCCTGAGTGACATCAAGAAAACCTACTTGAAAAGTCAAAGATTCTTTTGATAAAACAAAGGTTGCCATTACCAGTACTGGAATGTGCAGACAGCAAAGTGTAATCAGTACTAGGTTTCAAGGTTTGCATTACAATGCTTTCTACTGTAAATACGCTGCTATTGTAAATTTATTTTTTACCTGTTTTGCTATTCACTGCTGATAGATGGCAGTAAATGACAAAAGATTTTCAGTCTATACTGCATTCTGTTCCTTGCTGTAGCATTTTTTTAGAAACAAAATGGTGCTGATTCCACACTAGCAAAATGTACGACCCCTGTAGAAGGCAATGGTTTGATTTAATGTTATACAGTTAAAGCAAATTATGAAACCTTTTCCATTGTGTTCCTATTCCCAGTGATACTGAAAGTTTTCTGAAACAATGTGAATATTTTTGTTGTGCACTGAATTGAATAGTTGTTTCTCTAGTTAATTGATGCATCTCAGGACACAATTTTAATTTTTTCCAGGTCATGATCTAGTTTTAACTTCCTTCTAGTCTTTAGATACAAACATGTAAACAATTCAGGTTATGCTCCATTACTGCTAAGACATGAAATGGTGTGAGGGAGGGAATTGCCTAATGGAGAAAGTAAATAAAATTATTATTTTGATTTTTTTATTGTAAAGTCACAGTTAACCTGCCTTCATATCTCGTTGAGTAAGAGAAAGTTGAGTCTATCTTCTGAGTTTTGTTAAATGTTGTTTCTAGTGTAGAATTCTGCCTGAAGACACATTTTTTAGAAAAAGCAAATGTGGGAGGGTGAGAAAAAAGTTAAGTGCAAGCGGGCATAGAACACCTCAAAGATTTTTGTGGTGTTCGGTTGGAGATTCAGCCTACTAAACAACCAGTTTCTGGCCTATATTTTTGCATGTTAACATCCACATAAAAGAAATTACATGCAAACACTTCTGGAAACGTTTGCTAATGAAAACTCGAGCACTGACTGAAAGTCAGGCAAATAGTTTGTGTGAGGTGAGCTTTCCAACTCCTAGGCCTGCTGCTGCAGCTGAGGAGCCCAGCCCCTTGCTGCCTTTGCCACTGGCCTCAGCAAGAGAAATGAGCTTTCGAAACTCTGGGTGAAAACTTAAGTAATGTGGAGATGTGAGAAAAGGTCAGTCACACAGCCTGACTTTCCACTTACCAGTCAAAATCACCTCAAGTTCAGCCATGTACGGCAAACGCATGTTTCAATGATTCTTGCCTGAGAAAGGCCAAGCCTGGCGACCTGGGATGCTCGAGGCGGGAAGCCCGGCTGGGTGCCTGTACCCCCATGGGGCCTGCTGCGCCCGCCCTCACACAGGAGACGGTTTCGTTGGGACCTTTGTCCTCTCAGCGCAGTTGTGCCCTCAGACATGAGGGGGAACAGCGCTTTTCTGGGGGCGCAGTAAGTACCTCACGGGGGACGTTCGCGAGTGGCAGTTCCCACCCCTGGCTGAGGGCGGCAGGTTTTGGGGGCTCCTGTGTGTCCCCGCCCCCCGCCATCCCCGGGCCGCCGCGGCGTGAGGCGGCCGCTGAGGCGGGAAGCTTGGGCCTCGCGCGCTGCCGTCCAGGGGAGCGCGGCGGCCTCACTCAGCCGCGGCCCGGCAAGCAGCGGCAGCCGCCCTTCCTTCCTTCGCCGGCGCAGCCGCCATGTCTGCCCTTACGAAGGCCTCCGGCGCCCTCAAGTCGGTGGATTATGAAGTGTTCGGGCGAGTGCAAGGTAAAGACGGTCTCCGGGATGAGGTGGTGGCGGCGGGGTTGGGGCGGGCGGCGCATGCGCGCGAGGCCTGAGGAAGCCGGGCGCCAGCTGAGGCGAATGGTGTCGTGCGGGGGAGCGGTCGCCGCCTCATCCCCAACGGGAAGGGGAAAAAAGTTCATAAATACGCCCCCGCTGAAAGGCTCACTCGGTTCACTGGGGAGCGCAGGCTGGTCTGTCAAAAGCATTTCGCGTTACTCGCGTTTGTGGTCGCATCTTCTGTCAGGTTATGTGGGAATGTCCGTCCCCCCCCCCGTCCCCCTTCGCCCTCCCCGCCTTGGCAACAAAACTTTGAAGTGAAAATTAAGTCAAAGGCAATTCCCAGGCTGCAGCATCTTCATCAAAGAAAGCCGAATGCGCTAACCGCGTTGATGAAGATAATCGTTTGCCAAAGGGAAGGCTTTCCTTTTTACCCAAATTCTTTATAGTTTGCCCAATGTTAAAATTTCAGAACTGCTCTCTGAAATGTCTGTAAAAAAGAACTACAGGTGACTTGTCCGCACTGTAACCTTATATTCAGTGATATTTCTGGAAGTGGTATTATTTCAAATTATTTTACTGTCTTTTTCTTTCTTCTTTCCTAGGTGTTTGTTTCAGGATGGTAAGGCAATGTCTGATTTATCAGTTCTGCTTTACAGTGTAGTATTTCCAGTGCTAAAAATACAGCAGCAGCTCTGTGGAGTGTAAACAGATCCAACCTGAACTTTGATCTCTAGGTTAAATGATTATTATTGCAAATGGATTTAAAAGGAAAAAAATACTTGGTTTATATTACTGTTATATTAAAAAGGATTTCTAAAAGCTTACTAATGTGTTGCTTCTTTGTATAGTATCTAAAGATTGTGTTTGGATTACTTGTGATAAAACAGCCACAAGAGTGTTATAACACGTTAATCTTTAGAAAGGTTAACCGAAGATCTTGATATTACCTGCTGAAACATTGTGTTCCAGTTTAATTTTTTAAATGCAGTTATAGTACCTATATTTAAGGAAGCTTGTTGTGTTTCCTTGTAACAGTGTGCTACAAACGTGCAGTCTGTGGCTCATATCCCAGCCAGACATCTCCACCAGCTCTGAATGTGCAGCAGGGAGTTTTGCGTTTCACAGAAACCCAAGAAACGAGGGCACGTTTCAAATAAGAACAGTTTTTTGTCTGAAAACAGTTGGCCCATGCTTAATGTTAGACCTAAAAGTTTTTATGCTTATTTTATATGTATCATTCCAATTGAAATGGATAGAGGATTGCAATATAGTGTGTCTTGAATTCGATTATTCTAGCAAGTGTAAAGTGTCTCCACGTGTTATGTGGTGGGCAGGTGCAAGCTTGCTGTGCCTTGTTTTGGTCTGACCTGGAGCCATGTGTACACACAACACACTGCCAGTCCTGAGCTAATAAGCAGCATTGAGAAGCTGGTTGTCAGCTGCATTCCTATGCTTTTGAACAAGTTCATATGGAGAAGCTGCTCATAATCAACTGGAAAAATATTCTTCGTAGTAAGCAGCACTTTTTCATTGCCTAGATTGCCCCAAAATTTGTTTCATCTTTTGGAATATAGTCATATCGATCTGAAGGCTTTCCATTGCCTACCATTCCAGTGTTCAGAGACAAATTATGAAAACCATGCATATATTTCATATGTACCTGAAAGATAGAAAATGAAAGTTTAAAAAAAACCAAAAACAACTGACCGCCTCAAAACACAGGGTACTTAGAAGTTCCTGATTTCATCACAAGAAGTCAGTAGCTGGGAAACCATAATTCGTTGTGGTATTGAAAAAATATTATAAAGCCAGTATAATTAGGTTATGACTTTTGCTGCTATTTGTTAGTTGTAATGCAGCCGCTGGGGATAGATTTTGAGATGAAAGTTAGGTGGAAATGATTTAAAAGGAAACTGAAGAAAAGGAACTGTGAAGTTGGTACATGTAGCAAATTTAATGAGTTTAGACACTGTGATGGTTGAAGAGGCAAATGAGCCTCTATAGAAAGGAGTAGAGCTAGGTACAAGGGAGTGCTGTGGGATTAGCAGAGTCCTTTGTGTTAAGAGTTCCTGAAGTAAGGGGAGCGAGTCTTTGGCATCCCTGTGAATAAAAAAAAAAAGCCCTACACCATCAGAAGGTGTCTATGTATATACATACAATAAAGCAAAGAGGAAGATGACTAATTACGAGCAGTGTAGTATCTTGGTGGGAGACATTGTATGTATAGCTTTTTGAAGAAAAGTATTAAAAGCTGTGAAAATGGAAGTGGGAATTAACTCATGTATATGAGTAATTATGTATATGTAAAATGTCATTCTTGTTCAAAAGTTGGCTGCGTCTGCTGCAACTTCAGAGCTGACAGGAATATCTTAATGCTTCAGTATGAGCATCATCTATGGATGATTTTTTTTTCTTAAGTGTATGCTATGAAAGCTATGAAAATGAAAGGGGTTTTAAGTGGTGTACACGTGATATATGTGCTGACACTGATTGTCCTCTTTCATTATTTTTCAAATCAGTACACAGAAGAGGAAGCTAAGAAATTAGGAGTGGTTGGCTGGGTTAAAAATACCAGTCAAGGAACTGTAACAGGCCAAGTTCAGGGCCCAGAAGATAAAGTAAATGCAATGTAAGTATTCTTGTGTTTTTTCTTAGTCTTACTAAAGTCATTTACAGAAGCTTTTTTAATCCAAAGTGATAAGTAGATTCACATATCAGCAATGTAATTGTACTTTCAATAATTATTTTGAGTTTTGAGCAGCTGAGAAGATGCTTTGTTTAAGCTGTAAAAAAAAAAGTCTTTAAGGTTTAAAAATAGTCTGTGGCATCAGTCAGATTTCATTTCTAGTGTCACACAGTTTGTCAGTGTATTTCCCTAACATACTGTTTTCTTATGAAATGAAAAAAAGCCTTTATTCATACACGTGACCAAAGAACTGTTTTTTAATTGTTCAAACTTGTCAATTAAGAAACAGAGTGAGGAACTTATTGAAATGCTTTCTTAGCCTGTACTTATATTTAAACCTTTTCCTTTAAGTTGATTTGATTTTTTCCTGAATTAAAAAAATTAATGCATAAATACACATTTCATCAAGGCCTGTAGTCTCTACCTTCTGGAAATAAATTTTGAAATATTTTGGTGTCTTTAGAAGAACGGGTGTGATTTTCTTTAGGAAATCACCAGTTGCCAAAAGCTTAAAGCCTTAGGAGATGATGCCTGGAAAAACACAAAACCCAATACAATTGCTTCCAACTATAATTTTTTGCAAGTGTATGTGGGGAGATTGTAGGGAGTTTTTAAAAATCTCTCAAAGAATGAGCAATGATAAAACTTTCCTTTGTTAAGCTTTATTATGGATGGGTAATTATTTGTGCAAAGTCGGACAGTTCTTTCTGACACAGGAATTGCTTCAAAACTGAACTTGGATAAAATGAAGTTGGGTTTTTGTATAGAAAATAGTGTTAGACCTTTAATAGCCTGATCTAAATATTTTGTAAATTTAGTATCTTGGTACCACCCCTCTAGCTAATTTAGAGCACTGAAAATGAACGTATGAAGAATCGGAGTTTGATTTCTGTTTGTTGGAGTATTTTCTCATGCAAAAATTTCTAGTCAGTTGATTTATTCTAATTGAGCAGATTTAAGTGAAAGCACAGCCTAGCTCCTGATATTTCTTGTATTTGCATGAATTAGAACAGAACACAGTGTTTTCTGCCATGCTTTTCCCTTCCCTGTTATCTATGTCAATGAACTTTAAAGGAAACTGTGCTTACCCCAATACCAGAAAGTTTGTGTGTATTATGGGATCTTGTAATGGAGCTGCAAAATTAGAATAACAAGACTTGGCTTGTTCTCAAAGATGTGTTGGCATACAGACTATTCCAAAAGGAAATTAAAGTTTTTATTTTTCATTGTTACGCAATTTTAAGTAGGATCAACAAGCTGGATTGTGACTGAAAAAATAATATTGTTGAAGCTTTTGATGTACATTGCGTTTGATATTCAGAGCAAATAAAGTTGTTTTGAAATGTCTCTTCTTCGTTTCATGCTAGAAATCAATGTTTTCCTCTGATGTCAGCATAATGTTGCAATGCTGAAGTCGAAGTATGGTTTTTGAAGTATGCATTATGATTCAAATTATTAAATTGGAGATCCTACAGTAGAATGCTGAAAGATAAACACTTTTCCTTGCTTCCTGTGTGGGATCTGATTTATTGAAAATGTAGTGAATTTATTTTTGGCATTAAGTTGGTGAACTTGCATGTGAAAAGGGAGCTATTGTATATGAACAGCTACTTTAAAAGGCCTTTATTTTAAAAGGCTCTTATTTCTCTTTGCTAGTACATATTAATAGAAGACCAAAATAGGTTTGAATTCTTGAAGTTTTTTCCAGAGCCCATAGAATTTTTTATCATGCTTCCTAAGAAATCATAATACTGTGTTCTAGATTCAATGGTTATTTAAAATGATATATTAAATAAAAACAAAATGAGGCTTGCTTCTGCTCTGGCAAATTAATATAAAACAGTAATCCTAAACATACATTTGTATTTAAACTGTGATAAATAATCTGGAAGAAATTCTGGCACTGAATTCCTATGCAAGCTGTGGTTTGTATTTGCTAGATATTCAGAACTTAAGAGACTGTATGTGTATGAATCTTCTTAAAAATTTGTAGATCTCTATGATCAAAGAAATTGAACGCTTTTCAGAGAAATACAGTGCCTCAATCAATATTGTAAGATGTTTCAAGACAGATTCCTGGTGAGTGCTATTTCAAATATGGGAACAATGTGTAACCTTGTAGAAATTTTTCAGGAATAGTTTGTGCAGTGTCTTTTGGACAGGTGTTTTCACACTTGCGTAAGTTTCAAACTTAAACTTTTGGGACAAAATAGTATGATTTTCATAGATGCAGCACCTGGACTTTTAAAAATCATTTATTAATGGTAATAAAATGATTTTTCAGTTGTTTTACTGGTTTTGGCTTGTTAATATTAGTATTTTTTAGGGGGAGCTGGAAGGGGTGTTTTGGTCTATCATAAACAATGTTTATCTTATTATGATGCTAAATACTCAATAACATAGAGTTAAAAAAGTAGGGATACCATAAGAAAGTACAATTCTAGAATAGGTAAATAGAAAAAGACAAGGTGGGAGGATGGAAAAGAGGAATAAGGGTTTGAGAGGAGGATAAAGATAGGGAAAGTGTAAAAATGTGGGAAAAGCACCGTGAGGCAATCCAACATTTCCAGAAGCATGGATTGAATAACAAAGCCTGCCTTTGTTCTGGAGCAGTAATGCGGCAGACCTCTAAGCCAATGGTTTTCCAGCAGCAGTCCTTTGCTTCTGATTTTCTGACCCTTTTAATTCTGTTTTGTACACTGCTTGCATTGTGAGGCATAGCCAGGAAGCGTCCGGTATGGGCTCAAGAAACAATGCCTTTATGTGATTATCTTTTAGTGCAGGCTGCAAGGTAAAATATAATCTGTGAGGAATCATGAGGACAGTGCTGGTGATGTATTCTAAGCACTACTGTAATGCACGTGCAGAGCCTAGACGGAGAGAGAACAGAATGAGTAGGAAGTGGAAAAAATAAGATTTTAAGCAGGAGAGTTGGAGGTATGACTATGCACCCATACTTAAAGCTCTCTAGTGAAGTGAGAGCACATTAGAGAAGATCTGTTTTGAAAATCAGTTGGCCAGATCGTCTTTGGAGAGTCTTGGGTAGTCAAATGCAACTTTATTGTGTTTGAATTGAGGGATTAGATGTGGGAAGGCAGCCACAGGCTACTTAGTGCTGCAGATGCAGCACAGGAGTGTTTGCTAATGCAAGCAGTCGGCTGCAGGTTTGGTTCCTTCCCATCTTCCCAGGGAAAAGAACTGGCCTGTTTTACCTGAGCCTGGTGTAGTTTCTTAAGCATATGCTGAAACTTGGATTTTGTCCTAAAATATGGAAGTAATCGTTTCCTTGCAGACATAAAATATGATGATGATGAATTTGATAGGTGACATGCAAAGCAGGGTTTGCTTTGGAGTGAGTAATAGCTTAGAAGGAGTATTTTGACTCTTGCATAAATAAGTGGGAAATGATAGGTAAATATGAGGGATTGAGGACTAAAAAGTGTTGCACATACAAGAAGTTTCATTCTTTATTGGACCATTCATTTAGTGTTGAACATGGGTATAAATTTTCGCTGACGTCATGCTGGAAGGCTGACTTTGTTGATTTACATTCTGTGCTGCTGAAATCTTGATCACACTGAATACGAGCAAAATGTACAGACTTCCTTAAGGCCAGGATTTCGGTGTGAATTTCACTGAAATGCAAGAAACTTAAGATATGAATGAGCAGTTTTTGATTTTAGATATTTTCTTTCAAGATTTTTCTTCAGTTTGTTTTTAATGAAAAGCTTAGATTCTTAAAGATCAGGTAACTTTTACATAATGTATTTTGAAGCCAATTTTTTATTATAATTAGGAGATCCTGCAGACCATTTTTGAGAGTAGTTTTAAAAAGTCTTGAAAACCTTTTACCTGTAAGCTTGTTTTAATATCCCTTGCTTTTTAGCCTCTAGATGGAGCTTTTTGTTCTGTAGATACTTTCAACTATACGTGTTTCATTTGAAGTCAATCTATTTTTAGACTGTTAGGGTAGACTCCATCTTTTTCTTCACTACCTTTTTCCCTACTGTATTTTATAGTCCTGTTCTGTTTGCTGCTATTGCTCCACACAGGTAACATCCATTATCCGTACAGTCTTACATTTCTATAAGTCGAAGAATGTAGTGATATTTTTTCCCATTTTATTCATCAGAATGAGGTTAGAGCCTTCCTATCCATTGTGGTGGTTGCCATAGCAACTTACAGTGACAGGCTGGAAATTGCTTTCCTATGAGAATTTTTTGAACTTTGGATGATGACATATTAGTTATCCATTAAAAAAGGAAGAGAAGTCTCTTGTAATACGCATTGCCAAGTTCAGAATTTATTACAAAGATTACAGATCAGGCTGACACTTTAAATGTATTGCCAAGTTCAGAATTTATTACAAAAATCAAAGATTACAGATCAGGCTGACACTTTAAAATGTAAAATTCTAGGAGACATTTTTTAGACACAAGAAGTATGTATAAGCATTCTAAGGATTCTTCCTGTCTTTGTAGAAAGGCACATTTTTTAGACACAAGAAGTATATATCAGCATTGTAAGGATTCTTCCTGTCTTTGTAGAAAGGCATGATATTAAATATAGATTGCTTGTCTTGGAAATTGTTTTTAATTAGTAAATTAATGCTAATTTAATTTGAATGATTTAATTTTTAATATTGATGTCAGTTAAGAAGAATTAATATTATGTATGTCAATGACACAAGACTTTAAAATTATTTCTGTGTGTATGTGCACCGAAAAATATAGATTTTTACCACATAAAAGGGGAGAAGAGAACTCTGTAATAGTTAATATTGCAACTGTCACTCTGTTTCATTAGTCAAGTGTATCCAAGATTCCTGTCTGTACCAACTAGCACTGAAGTGGAACATAATGCTAATAAAAAACCCGCTCCATATTTAGACTGGCTTCCTTGAGCGAGATTCTAGATCTTCATATCCGATTTATGTTGATATATAAAATGAACTGATTTTATTCTGTGTTTTGAGACTTTTCTCCATTTTAAAAAGATGTATTTTAAAGTTTTCAGCTCAATTTAAATGTTCTTTAAGAGGAGAAACTGCAACAGTTCTTTTCATGTGAACCTAGGCATAATGGTTGAAATGAATCTGCAGAGGACATCTGTATGGACAAGGAAGGGGTTTAAATTTTTCGATACATTTGAGACATCCTGGGATATACCCAGAAGCCTGCTATTGAAAAGAAGACAGAGGCAGTTGAATGAAAAATTCAGAGAGGTTAGAAATACTGCTGAATTAGGGAGAGAATATGGAAGTCAATTAGGATTTGGCAACAGCTGATCTGTAAAATGTCTTTGCAGACTGGGAATCAGTGGATTCAAGAAGTGGTAATGTCAGACTAGCAGAAAAGGTACAAAACTTCCAGAGATACTTCTTATGTCTAGGGGACAGAGAGGCAGCGTGATGCAGTAACCAAAGATGTGCTGTCATAGGAAAAAAATATTATGGGAGGTTGGTCCTAGAGATGGAAGGAAAATTCTGAAATCTGTTAATATTGGAGAGGAGAATGTCAGAGGAATGAGCTAATTGCAGTGAAATACCCAGGGGGTGCAGGAGAGGGGGTTGAAACCAAGTTTATGGTCAAATAGAGTAGAGATGATTTAGGAAGAAAGATCTACTTCTAAAACAAGTTAAGTAGGTTGAGAAACTCTTACTTTTCTTTAAAGATGAATGCAGTTGTGCTTAAAATAGGCTCCAAATTCATAGGTACACATTTTTAGGGTTGTATTTGTTAAAAAGGTTGTAAAAACTTATTACTGGAATGATTTTTTACTAGCCATGTTTGATGAACACACTGGCTGAAATTCCATTGTATCTTTTACCTGACCAAGGAATGTGTAGGCTAAGGTGAATTTTAGCATCCCACACGTCTAGAAAAGCATACAGACTCCAAATTGCAACTGCTAGATTTGGGGTTGGTCATGCAAAGAACACTGGTCATTATATTATATGCTTCAGTGTTACAGAAAACATTTATAAAATTGTAAGGACTGATACTTTTTGCCACGCTTATTTTCTGTAGTTTTCACTAGAAATACATCTACTCTGATGCAGAACACTTAATATTTACCTTGTATCTTGTCAATGAGGCAGCTATGTACCATGGTAGCATGGCTGAAATCTTTCCTGCGTGTGCTGGCCTTGGGAAGCTGATACATTTTGAAGGAAAGGGGAGAGGAAAATTAAACCCAAATTCTTTAAGCTTTCTTTTTTACTTTGCTAGAATGTGAAATAGTGAAAAAGGGTTAGGATATGTTCTCATTTATGGTTCTAATAAAGTAAATGTTTACATTAATCACTGCTAAAGGTGATTTACAGTATTTCAGTGACTCAATAGCAGTCAGATGACAAAAAATATGATGGGGATTTTATAGTTCAGTGTTGGTCCAAGTATAACAAGGTCAGTTTTTTGGTTTGTTTTTTATTTGTTTGAAGCTGAAAGTAACCTATTCTAGAAAATTAATTGTGTTGAACTATAATCTTTGTGGCTAGTATAATGGTAAATGTGACCATCTCTCTTCATACCAAATGTTTGAGGTATTAATTTCTTATCTATGATTACTTGTATTTTGCTTAAAATTCACAGGGTAAGTTGTGAACTCTTTAAATTATGCAGGCTCAGAGCTTGGTCCTGCAAATTAAATTTACTAAATGTTACTGATGATGGTGTGGGAAAGAATGGTATTAAACCTTATTCTTTGGATTTTTAGCAGTTCAAAACTAGATAAATAAAGAACTAATTACAGTTTATTGTAGCAACTGTACTCTACTTGCAAAGACAGGGAATGGATCAGGTAAATGAGAACATGTAGGTTTTTGTTACTGGTTTCTTAGGATAAAACCAGTAAGATATCAACGATACTTAGTTGAAGGAGAGAGCTACATGCTTCTAACACAAAACTGGAGGCCTACTGGCTTAACTTTGTTCTGCCCTTGCCATTTTTTATTCTACAGCAGTGCCATCTGCCATCATCACTGTCGTGAAGTTCCCTCTTTTTAGTCACTTAGGGGCACAGCAAAAGGCAGTTCTCTCCCTGTGGACCAGGAGTGGTTGAAGGAAGAGAGGTGTAGCTCCCCACTGAATGTCACACCAGTGAGAGAGCCAAAAATAGAAGTGGACTCCTGGCACAGGTCCTGCCCTTTAGACTGTGCTGGATTGTCCCTGGTCTTTACTTTGAAATGCCATAAACCACTAAAGCTTTTAACCATGGTTATGTCTTTCTGGATATGGAATAGTTCACCCCCACATCCCCATTTCTTCTGCTGGGATATAAAGATACCTGTATGGTATGACCTTTTAGATTTTTGTAATCTAGTAATTCTTAGAGTTGCTGTGAATTTGCAGTAGCTCAGTGGAACTGACATTCTTTATAAAGTGTCTGCTTCCGTTTCTGATCACTGAAGTGCTCATAGTAATATATGTTGGTAAAAATACAGTTTAACAAATTATGCTAGATGCAGGATTGTAATACAAATAGTTAATTAGGATTTTCTAAATACTGGCTTATTAGAGCGTAATCCTCATGTTTCCTTCATCTTTTGAGAATTAAATATTTTGAAGGAGTGCAGGCTAAGCAGTTTAATCACTTTTGAGAATAAAAAAAAAAAGGTACTGTTGAAGATCACATGTTCTCATTGACACTTAAGGTTACTAAGTTTGGGCAGTGTTTCATTCTCACAGCTATTAGTCTAAAATACATGTTGTGTGTTAGTCTCATACCATGACCACGTCTATTGAGGTATTTTCATTTGTTGCGAGGAGGGGGCCACCTCTCAACAGCTTATGGTATTTGATGCTTGAATTGATTTAGTGAAGAATGTTTCTTCTTTCCAGCTCCCTCTGAAGCTGCCAGAAGTGTCTGTTTGCTTTAGGAGCCATATGACTCCTTTTGTTCATTAAAATTTTAGGGTTTTTTGTTCATAAAAATTTTAATTTTGCACACTTGGCATGTTTGTAGGCCTCTGTAATGGAAAAAAAAAAAGTTGCTGCAAGCCTTTCATACATACCTGGTCTCCTGTTCTTATTACTCGTGAACATATTAATATTTGTTTAAAAGTTAGATACAGAGAAGACACAAAGCTGCTTTCCTTTTGTGTTTATAGAACATCTACCAGATGTTATTCCTGCATTTAAACAGGACTGAATTTCTGGAATTGTGCCTCAGGAATAAGGAGTGTTAGTCTATGCAGTGTCTTGGAAGAGTCAGTATGTGCTTTTGGTCAAGGTTTTTAACCTCTTTTTTACTGTCTCTCTAGTGACTTGCCTCTTTGGAAATGGTGGGTCCACAGGGATGTTGCATTAATGTTGCAAAGTCCTTTCGCGGTGTTAGGACATGAAGTCCTAATTTGCTACAGAATTCCAGACTTTTGTTTTCTTAGCTGATGACTATCTGTAATTCTCAAATCCATGGTGCAGTTGAAAGCAAGTAGGATAGGCTAAGTTGTATTGTATTGTACTATAAACACAGGCAAATGGAACTGTTGTCTGAACACTCAATTTAGGGATTTTCTTGCAAAATTAGAAGTGTGGTATGCCTTTCTCACATCCACATTGAAATTCAGAAGCTCACCTTGACCCTAATTTAGTCTTAATTAAACCACACTAACTATTCTAAAGTGGCTGTGATTGAGCTTTCTGGGAGACAAATACAAATGCCAGTAAGATGTGTAATTTCTACTGGACGCTTTATTCATTTGAGCATTCTAAGCATCCTTTAATTGATATTACTGTGTAATATGTGTAATACTTTGATATTTTCAAAGTGAAAATATTACCTTGTTGCTGATACAGTAGTATGTGGAGCAGTTCAATGCCATTATTCTGGCTTTTTGTGCTAAAGAAAAAGTGTTCTAGATGTCTTTTGTGCTCCAACACAACATTTACAGAAACACTAATGAGTAAAAGTTCAGTTTAAACTAGTGTTTTTAAAAGAGATCTTTGTACTCCATCTTATCAAGGGGAATAACTCTGTGCACACAGTTAAAAATTGATCTTTGGCAACAAGTTGGTAATTATCAATAAAAACATGTACTTGAAAAGTGTAGGTTTCTTTGAAACCTAATGTAGATGCTATATTTGACAAAGCTGCCTGGATTTTTGCAGTATGAAATAAAACTGGAAGGCATTAAATGTTTGTCCTATTGAATATGGCTTACTCTGTCAAGACTGCTGAGACAATGTCTGTATTGCATTCAGAGGCACAGTCTTCCTTTGCCCGTGTTGAAACAGCCAAAAGCTGTGGTACTCTTTTTTTCACAGCAGTGACCCTAAGCTGCTGCACTTAGCTTCTCAGCAGGGTTTTCTAGCTTGAAATATCAAGCTAGATGCTTCACCAATGATACTTCATAGTTTCCACTTATCTTGGCACATGGCAGAGCTTACGTAGGTTTGCCTATATCAAATTGCATAAATACAATAGAAAGGAAATTGAGAAACTTGACATAATTTCCTGCGTAGAAAAGGCTCAGATGCTGGGGAGACTGAATTTATTCACGTGCATGGATGGCACACATAGGATTGTATATAAACTCCAGTTTATATACAGGCATCTTGGCCACAGCTTGCATGTGGTGTTTCAAACTAATTCTGAAAATAAAAAAACAACTAATAGGGTTCTTAAGAACAACTTTAGAAATGTAATTCTTTGTTTTGCTTTTCTTATTCAAACACATTTTCTTTGACCTCAAATTCTGAAGTGTGTTTTCTAGTGAAAAAAAAAGGGGCATGCATTTAAAAATCTTTTTTAAACTGCATTGCTTAAGGCTAATGTGTTTCAGCAGATTAGACACAAAGAACCTGTAGGATGGTTTTAACTTTTTTTCAATGTTGTCCAGAATGCCATGTCAAAAGTTATGTAAGTTCTGGTGTGAAAACTTTTGGTTGGTTTCATGTAAATTCTGATGTTTCTCCTTAGATAGGTACTAATTGTCATTCACATGAACCAAGAAATAACCAGGGATATCCATGCTGTAGCTGGATACCATAGTAGATATTTGCCTTCTGAAAAGTGCAAAGCATTAAGAATTAGCAAATGTTTTGTATGCTGAAAGAGTAACTAACATTACTTTAAGCAGACTTATAACTTGACAAGGGTGTCTACTTGAAGTTCTAACCTACAGGAGCTTACTGAGAAGGAAGAATATTCAGCTAACTAGTCTGAAAATGGAGATTAAATATGCAGAGCAATGTTAAAAGATCATTCTGAATTTGTGAAGCCAAGCATTCAAAAGTCGGGATAGATTAGAAATGAGTTGTACTACAGTGCATTATTACATCTGTTTTTTTCTCTGATCTTCCCACTTGATGACTGAAGGGGTTTGTTTTCCTTTTGTGTGTGCTGATTATGTTTGAAGATTAATAGTCCAGTAAGTAGAGAACAAGCCTGTTATGACCACTTTTCTATCTTAAGAGGGATGAAGGGTGTTATTCTGGGGCTGGAGATTTGTGTTTTTAAAATCCACAGGATAAAGCAACATTAAACTAATATTAAAGTTGCATAATGTAACGATGAAAAGACCTCTACAAGAATGCTGCTGCTGTCCCCGGAACAAGCGTTAAGAACTAGGCAAAAGTATTCAGGATTAAGCGTGTAGTAGCCCTTGCTTCTGGTGAGAAATCAGGTGGGAATAAGGGAATATTTTTCAGATGTGTTGCATCATGTGTGTAGTACCAGATGCAAAAGCTCTTCTGTAAGAATGCAAAGATTTTCTAGTCCAAATGGACAACATACAAAGGAGGGGGTAGATAAATAACCATGTGTCCTGCGTTGAGTGGGTGGATCTGATTTAGTTCTGAATTCACTAGTGTAATTATTCACATATCCTGTAAATCTTGCTGGTACAGATCTTACCAACATTCTTGTGGTAAAAATGCTGACTTGGAAAAGCATAATCTCTCGAGGATTTAAGCACTTAATTAGCTGGATGAATCTGGGACTCTAAAGTAGAATCTTTATTACTTATGCCATGCTGCACAAATGTTTTTATGTTGCTAAGAGATACCTGTTTGTTTTATTCCACAAATTACTGTGATTCAGGGGCAAGCTGTATTCAGTTTATTTACCATATTTTTATAGAAGATGAGTATGCTTCATACTTAGGTACTTAAGATATGCCCTTTGCCAACAGGAGAAAAAAAAATCAAAATTGCTTCTGATGCTGCTCTTCTTTCTGCCTCTAGTAGTGCATTGCAACAGTAAGAAAAATGTGTTGCTGGGTAGCTTCATTATATAACCAAATTTTACCTTGTTCTTTTTTCCCAACTCCTCCCTCCACTCCTTTGTCTTACACTCCAGGGATTTACAGTGTTAATTTGCTTGATGTGGTGCCCTGAGATTTTTTTCCTTGAACTGTGCTGGATGTTACCAACTATCCTGCAGTTAATGCTACTTTGTGTATCTTTGCCTTTGTTTTATGTGCCCCCTATGAAGGGAATACTGAAGTCTCTTTACAGAGAATCACTTAACATAAACTTGGAGAAGACGATGGGTTTGGTCTGGCATCCTTTTGCTCTTGAGTTTATTTACTATAGTCACTTGGTGGTAATGGATTAGAAGCTTTCTTTTCAAAGTTGATATTTGATGTTTTTTCTGTAGATGGGGTGAAAAAGCTGGCTGTTTTACTCTATAATGAATACTCTGCTTTTATACCTTAAATGCTTTCCAGTAGTGTTCAGACTTGTGCTCCTATGTTGTGATGCTATGGGCTCTTCCTGGTTGTTTCCTCACTGCTAAAGGAACAAAGAAAAAGTCCAGAAAGTATTCAGAACTTAATAAAAGACAAGCAGGCTTTAAAATGGGCAGCTGATACTATGTTTGAAGAAAGATTCTTTGAACTCCTAATGACCATTCTGATGGGAGAGGGTCCCAGACAAATATTTTTTTCTTCCCTTTTTTGACTCTATAAGCCATAGAATTTTAATATACACTTAGAAACCAAACCATCTGGAGCGACAAACCCAATCTATTCCAGCTCACAACTCTCTCAGGAATCATTCAGTGAGATTTCAGTCATCATATTTTTGGATCTGAGCAGGTTTGGCCTACCATATAGGAACTCACCTGAAGTACTGTTATGCTGTACAAATGGCAATCCTGCTCATTGTATAATATAAGCCATTCCTTGAAATTAGATTGCAGGGTCAGTAGTAAGAAACTTTTCAGACAGCCCAGCTGTACCCCACAGTCGGTCGGTAGGTTTAAAATCTTCTTATTTAGATGGCTCAGTGTTTTGCAGAGGAGATTTTTAAGAGTTTAGTAAAATGAGGTGGGTTTGCTGTGTATTCTAGGAAGGATGGAGAAGAGCAACTGCTGCCAGTCTGAGCTCTCTCTAACCTCTCCTGCTTTTGCAGGACAAAACTCAGGAGCTGGAGCCTGGAAAGTGAGATCTTCCTTGTCAGTCTGAGGGCTGTAAGGACTCTGGCTCTGAGGAAGCTTGTTGCAGAGCCAGAAGCATTGGAAGGATTGGTCTTGATCAAGTCTGCATAGCACAATTGTCTTGAGGCTGTGAACTTTGAAAGCTCAGGCCCACAGCTCAGCAGCCTCACAGACAAACTGGCAGTGTATTTTCATGAAGAGCACTTTGTTGGAGTGCAAATTCAGTTCTTTTTGGAGATGAATCTGTTCAAACTCTTAGGTCAGCTGCTTGTTTTCCAGTGAATCACACCTGTAACCTATCTGTGGTTGGGAGTATGTACACAGAATTTTAATTTGTGCTGCTGCATTTTACTGTTGTGTGTGCTGTGCCCTGCTTGGCTGGGAGGCTGTGCTTGAGCAGTATTACTCAGCTTCAGTGATAGGAAAACACATTTGCTATTCCCTGCTGTTCGTCACAAATACTGCTCATGTGATGTCTACTTCTGTTTGAAAAAAGCTAGGATGTGGTCAGCTTTACAAAAGTTCAGGCACACAGGGCTCCCGTGAGACCTTGCAAAATGACTGCTGTCTGTTTGGCTGCTTTTACAGCTCTTTTTGTTAGAGCATGAATTGCTATATCATGTTATCCTGCTGCCCTCCCAAACTCGGCAGTAATCCCCACAATGTGTTGAGCGAGACCTGCTAGGGAGAGCAGAGCTGATTGAATGCTGGTTGTCCTAGTGATGAACCCTGCTAACACAGTCGTATTTATCTGTGTTTTCAGCTTTCCTCTAACTGCTATATCCTCTCAATTAGGGGAAAAACTGCTGATTATTAGCATGAGGGAAAAGAGATCTATCTCTGCTTGGTTTGAAAATTGAAGTGCTTTGTATTTTGAAGTGTGCCAGGGGTGTCAGGGTGTTGTGTTGGGATCCCCTGAAGATCAAGATCTAATGGATTTCTGTATTGTCCAGTTCACACAACACATCAACAGTTTTGTGTGAAGTTCAGCTGTTGGAACCTACTGTTACCCAGCCTAGGGGGTGTTTGATGCTATTATTGCAGTTAATTACATCATAATAATTACGTCAGTAGTGATATAGTACAACTTCAAAAAAAGATAGAGTTCATATTTACTTTATACTACTGTAATGGTGTTGAAGTTGATAGCCATGAAGGGACTACGTATGTTTGGAATGAGTGCTGAGGCAAACTTTAGTAAACACTAGTGTTTTTAAATTCCTACACAAATGTGGATTAAAATTGAAAACAGTCCTGTTGAGTAGCTACGTATGGATTATTGCCATGCTTTACATAAAGGAACCGTGGCACGGAGCAGCATCAGTACAGTCTCGTACAGCAAATCTGTGGTGGAATTGATATTCAGTTCTTCACTCATCATTGTAACAAAGTCATTGGGCTTCTGCAAGATGGTTAGCTAAAGGCAATAAAGCACTGAAGAACAACACCTTGCTCTAAATGTCATCATAAAGCATGCTCTTATTTAGTTTCCAGTAACTGTGTTTGGACTGTTTCAGGCTATATCGTTGCATAACTTGAGATGCCAGGGGAGGTTTAGATTGGATATTTGGGAAAATGTCTTCACCAAAAGGGTTGTCAAGCTTTGGAACAGGCTGCCCAGGGAAGTGGTTGAGTTGCCGTCACTGGAGGTATTTATAAGACCTGTAGATGTGGTGCTTTGGGATATGGTTTAGTGTTAGGTTAATGGCTGAAGTCAATAATCTTAAAAGTCTTTCCAGCCTAAATGATTCTATGATTCTATTAATATATCAGTTGTTTTCTCTGGGCCACCTGGAGCAGTCAGTTTCTGCTGGGTTCAGAAGTTTCTACTGTCAAAATGCCTCTGATATTAAATAGTACAAAGAAAAAAAAATCAGACGCTGTAGTCAGTCAGAACCCCATTCTGCTTTATTAAGATGTTATGAGAGATTCCTACTACCAAAGAACAGACAGTAAAATTAAGCAATAAAGTCAGAGAATGAGAAGCCATTAATTTACAAATGGAAACCTGTAGCACAGAGATGAACTAATTGGCTCAATTGCACAGAAGTGTTGCAGACTGAATTCAAGTTGATTCCTGACTCCCAGTCCAGTCCTTCACCACTCTATTCTCTTGGCCCTTCTGATCCTGTAGTTTAAAATGAAACAAAACTGTTCAACTTTGTGTTTTGTAGCTATTAATAAGAAAACAAATGTCTTTTGTAGTTTTTGCACAAGAGAAGTGAAGTGATTGTTGTGTATGCCAGCTGGCATTTTTTTTGTTAAATGCTAGCCTTTATCATAATTAATTGGATAATTACATAGACATTTTCTTTCTGGCTCATGTCCATATGGATAGTATAGGCAGAAAATTCTGAGCCATAGCAGTGTGGAGTGGAACATATGAGCTATTAATCGTTTCAGTGAGTACTTGTAAACAAGGTCAACTCAGCAGGCATTCAGGAAATCTCTTATGAAATGTGATGCTGTCTTCATTATCCTTTTAAAGGGTTTTGGTGTAGGACCAGAACAGCAGGCAGAATTTATGTCTGCCATGCTGTTGGAGTACATACAGCAGATTTCTCATGACTTCTAAAAAAACAGACATGTAGTCTTGTATTAAAACTGTGTGTTATTCTCATCTTCTGAAAGCAGTTCTTTTGCCTGAACTTAGTCACAGTTACTCAGTGAATTCAGGCTAACAAAAATCTATTCGACTTAGCATTTGACTTACTATTTTAGCTAATATTAAGAGATGTTCCTGTTATTCCCAACCAGAAACATGTAGAAGGCTGACATTGAGCCCCACACATTCTGAGAAATGCTAAATCTTTTGCTTGATTGTGTCTGAAGCCATCTAATAGACTAAAATCACTGCAGGTTTTCTAGTTGTCAGGCAGGTAAGGTATGCCTGCTGGAGACCAATGGAAACTACAAAGTACAGAGCACTTATGGGCCTGGGATGAAGCATGTTGGTGAGATAGGTGCCAGTTTTTGCCTTACCCAGTGAGTTAAAATGTCATGTTGCTGTGTGGGTTTGATGTGGAAGGGGATGCTGGAGCTTGTGGGACAGCACTGACCTGTGCAGGCGTTGTTGAAGAATCCTTCCCACTAGAGACCTGTGTGATGCCTTTACCATGACACAAGCACCCCTACGAAAGCCTCGTTGTGCTATTGGCTCTCCTCTGCCTGACTGTGCCTTAACTATCTTCCCAAATGGAGGTCAAAAATTAAGTTAATGGCTTTAGTTGGAATCCTACATGGAAACTTGTCGATTCCCAAGGGGATCATGTCACTGGGAACATGACTCCCTGTAGAAAGGCATAAAGATGTCTGTGTTACCATGTGGTTTGAAAATAGAACTTGCTAAAATGGTCTAAATGTTTTTCCAGCTAATGTGGTTATCAGAAGTTATGACATTAATCTTGAAATGGATAGCTTCTGTACAAATGTGGAGCCCAGGTGTTGTTAGTGGGACTCCATTGGTGCAAGGGTCAGTCTGTGCATATCTCCCTGACTGCATCATGGCACTTGTTATGGGAAACATTTGCCTTGTTCTGCTTCATTGCCTTTCCAAAATCACAGCATATGCTTTGAAATATGGGGGACTTGACAGAAATGACATATTTTCTTATTCTTTGCTAGGTGATATGTGCTGTCTAAGCCAATATTTTGTAGTAAAGAAAAGGAACAGAAATGCCAGAGCGCTGAAGGCAGTAAATATGTGGTCCCTTTGGTTAATGTGAGTCAGTGTTCCAGGGCAGCAAAGTGTTTGCAGTGGTGGTTTCACTGGTAGGTGCTGCTTATTGTTGCTGTTGTTGGAAAAAAGCCTCAAAGGACAAAGTGGGAAAGGACAAAGAATTTATAGTAGCTTCAGTAATGCATTGATGTCAATAAAGTATATCTGGTATGTAGCAACTGTTAATTTTAAACAGTTGTCTTTAGGTAGAAATAAGTTGTCTGATCTACACCTTCTAAATTACAATCCAGAATTGTTATGTTCACCTGGTCACGAGATTAGGCAAGTCTGTGAGTGAAAGCTGGCAGTGGTGAAATGAACATGAACACAAGTGACACAGGCTTGCTGGAGAGCAGAACACACAGTCCATTTCAAGTTAATGTTGATGCCACTTGTTTAGAGCATTGTCGTTGGTAACCTTTTTCTCCTCTCAAACTGCCTCCCTACTCTTAAAGTGGATCAGCAGTGTAACATGCCAATGGCATTTGGAATTAATCTCAAGGTCATATCTAAATACAGGAGTACAAAATGGAAGGGCTGTGCTGTGCTTTCCCCCTCAGTTTGCTGTAGACAAGCGTAATGTATATTCTGTATCATTATTATACAGCCATCTTGGTCTTTATAGTGACTGTAGCATTTTTTAAAAGTTGCTATGTATTTAAAAAGACGAAAGTGTAGCCTATGGCAGTGTAACATAAGCCACTTACTGTTGTTTAAAACAAGCATTTATATTTAAATAATTAGTATATAAGAAAAATACCACATTTACATTAACTTGTGCATATTACCATTGTAGATAGTATTTCAAACAGGACCTTGTGAGCCTGCACTCTGCTAAGGGTCTGGGATTGTTGATACAGTAAGCAAAAAGACCTTTTTCTTAGCTTTGGAGTTGGTGAGGGCAATGAGATGCAGTTCACTTAAAAGGAAGGCATTAGATGAAGTATGAAGGTTCTATTACTAGCTCAGAGAGGAAAGAGTAAAATGGGCAAGAGAATCAAGTACTTCTAAACGATTGATTTTTTTTTGTCCTTGATTCTGTCACTCTCCAATAGAAAGAAGAGCAGCTGTCTTAAGGCCAGCAGATATTGTAATACGTAAGCCCTCCCAGTTGTTCTGGTTCTACTACAGCTTGACAGCAAACAAGTTCCTCTTATGGCAATTTAAGTTGAAGTTTTGGCTACATTTGTACCACAATAGTGGGACAAAGTGACTGGATGACAAAGAAATTGTGCTGTGATGAAATTTAAGTAATCTAGTGATATATTACAAATAGAGAAAGCCAGCCCCATAAAGGGTTTTTGAAAGCATATAAATATTGATGGAAAGATTTTCTTTTTTTTTCAAGAAAGGTGAAAAATTAAATTACTTTGGGAGAAAGGACTAGAACTTAAGAAATTATGCAAAGAGGGCCTTTGGTATAGCAAACAACTTCTGTTGTGTTTTACTTAGTGAATAAGATAAAGTGTCTAAAAATGTCTAGAAAGGGAGGTTAATTTTTAGTTAACTCTATAAAGAATAGCAATAGTCTGTTTTGTGAAGCCTGTCTTCAGGCACATTGATAGTATTTACTAATGACTCAGTGATGATATCTTGATTTGACTGCATTGCTAACTTAAGATTTTTATGACAATACTTGATGCTTTACCTGGTATGTAGGAATTGAAGTTCTGTTTTAAAGAAAGGGTTTGAGCCTTGTATATTGCAGAGAAAAAGTTGGCGCAGTGAAGGTAATGCCGAAACCTAAAGGCAAGCAAGACATCTGAATTTTATTTCAAACATGTCATAAGATTTCAGCTGGTCTCATGATTTTCTGGTACTTGATTAATAAATCTGAATGTGTGGGATTAGTACAAGTCTTTAGTGAAAAGGAGATACTAAAGGTATTATGAATAGTTGCCAGGTGGTTCTTGTTCTATGCCGTATCTGTTGAGGTTCATTGTAGATTGTGTTCTTCTGATATCCAGTTCTCCTAATAAAGAAAAAACGGATGGTAAAGAAAGAAAATCATTATGTTCAAGTAATACCAAGATACTTAAGTCTTATTTTTTTAATCAGACTCAGTATAATGCTAATGACAAGTAAGAAAAAGCAGATCCTGGATCTATGTCTGATAGTTAGTTTAACTGAATTCTGAATTGCTTGTGTGGGAAATGTTCAGCCAGAGCTATATGGGAGTCTAAAGAGGGGCTATAAATTTCTCAGCCTCACAACAAAGTTAAAATATAGCCTGATGTGTTTCACTCATGAGCCAAAAAAATATGGTATGAAACTGCTTCATAATTGGAGATTCTCCACCGCAGGAATCTCATGTGTTGCTTCTGGATGTGTTCACTTCTTTCATCCATTCAGTATTCCTTTCTCCATCTCTTGCAGTGTTTCTTTGAACTGTGGAGTTTTCATATCTTGGGATGTAGGGAGTTTTATTTAATTTGTTGTTTGTGTTGTTTCTCTTCCTGGAGTTGAATACAAAACCTCTCTTGATTTATCATGTTTAAATAATGAAGTTTTTTTTCAATAATTTGAAGTGGCCGTGTCCAGTGAAAACTCTGTACCCCATGTACGGAGTACTGCTGCTAGAGGAGGACTCGGAGTGTTGGGATTAGTGTGTGAAAAGGACATGAGACACAAACTGCTTTTGGTAGGAATGAACTTTAAAAATTTAAAAATAACATGATGAACTATAAACTACATGCCTGATGTGTAAGATACGGTGAATGGAGTCAAGTAAGTATAAAGAAACTTACTCCCTAGATCTGTCAGATATTTAAGGAAAACAAAACATAAGCTGTTTGTTCCAAAAAAGATGTAATTTTCATTTGGTTTCAGTATGTTTCCAGAGTAGTTATCTTGAGTGCGGTCCTGGATCTTTATTAGGCATTTCTCCAGTTAGTTTCATGTTGATGGGTTGCTAGCACAAAACAAAAATCGGCAAGATGAGGATTTTTTTTCCTCAGGGAATCTTGTTTGCAGTTGCTGAAAATCCTTAGCTTGGGGAGTAAAACTGGATATATTTGAGATTGGCAAGGTCTTTGGTATTGAGAAAATTCTTTTTAGCTTTCTCTTTAGAGCTCTGTAGAGTTTAAATAGTGCTAAGAAACTATTTTCCACTTGACTTAACATGTACAGTATAGTTACTGTTAGGAAAGTTTTACTTCAGTGTGTAGGCTTACAGTTTTCTGCCTGTGCCCCTGCAAAAATGGCACAGTGAGCAGCTATTTCATTTTTCCAGATGCATTTACCATTTCCAGAGCTTATCCTGAAGTCATTGCTCGCTTCTGACTCCTCATGCAGAGGTTCCCTTGAGTCCTGAGTTTTCCTGAGTGAAAACAAGCCTTTGATCATATTTACAACATTGGAAATTGTCAGTTCTTCAATGATTAATATATTGAGTTAATGTCAAGCTAAGGAATCACATTTACTCATAAAAAAAGAATTAATTTTGGCAATTATCCAGCACTCAGGTTATCAGAACACAATGTAATCACCAGTGGTTTTGGATTTGAGACAATCAACAGAAGTGAAAAATTTCAGAGTTGAGGAATACTAGTGGGAAATTCAGAAACTAACGAGAGAGAAAAATTATCTTAGATGCATGTAGGTACCACGTGTCTGCTTTTGACTGGTCTTTAATATTAGTTTGGTAATACTAGGTGATGCTAAATGCAAAATAATACTGTGTGGCCTGAAGGCTTCCTTGTGTCAACACAGACAATTAACTAAATATGTAAAAAAAATTCTTACCAGTATCTTTAGGTTGCATCGTCTCTATATGTAATTTTTCCATGCTCCTGCCCCTCTCCCTCAAGGCCTTTTCAAAGGCTTTTTAATCCCAAAATTCTGTGATTGAGGGGGAAATAAGGTAGCAATGTTTAATCCATCTAGTGTATTCATACGCTGAGCATAAGGATGGGGTGGACAGGCTGTGAGTGTTGTCTCTAAGAATACCTGGAGTGAGAACATACGCGTGGTTGACGTCTCAAACGGCTTCAGCTGCTGCTGTTTAATTCTACTCTTGTTTGGTAGGAGGCTTGTAAACTCTCTTTGGCTGGAAGTGTGTGTTCTGTTAAGAGCTGTTTTCAGCGGTGACACAAAAAGGGGGCTGTACGGAGATTTGGCAGGGGCCGGAATAAATATCTTAATATTATTACAGTAAATGAATCTGGGTTGGGAATTGTAGTGTGAATTTGCTTCTTGCATTTCTGTCAGCTTTTTAAGATACTATTTGTAGATACTGCTTTTACAAAATTATTTTAGAGAAGAAGGTGCAAATAGGCCTGAAATGGCTGAAACTTCTAGGAAAAAGTGTTTAGGTCCAAAATCTCTGCCAGTGGTACTAGGACTTTAGACATGATATTGGTAAGAATAATAAGGTGACCAACACTTTTGAGATTACATTGCAGCAATGAGAGCATCTTTGACTAAAGATATTTAATAAGCTAAATTCTAGGATAATGATGTTGACACTAAGGTCCAATCTTCAGTGTGATAACTATGAAAAGCCTTTTATTTCTCTATTCTGCAACATATGGATTTTGTTTTTCATGGCTATATGCATTATGCTAAAGAGCATAATTGTCTAGAGACTACTTACACCTCTCATCAGTTTGGACTACATTACAGAAATTAAGATATTCAAGATCTTTTTCAGTCATTAACTCTGAAACAAATCAAAGTCATTTTGCCTTTGTCTCTAACTTTTCTACTTCACATTATTCAAGGCTAGAAAAAACTTCTGCTTGACCAGCTACCCTGTGCTTCTTTCCTTAGTCTTCCTGTCTGGGTTTCTTTTCTGATTCTGTTAACTGGTTTATAAGATTTACTGCTAACATCTCAGTTCTTTTTAAGAAGCTACACTTCCTTAGTCACTAGTACAATGTTTTTGGCTCTGTGTAGCTATATGAAAGAAGAAGATATAATGGTGCTTGTATTTGAAGGATTTGGTTCTCTTGTCATTTAAACAAATATATACATTTTAGTTATTTTAAATTCATCCTTGTTGATATACAGTATAGGGTTTGTAGTTCAATGTTTTCACACTAGATGTCAATCTACTTGCATATGTAGAAGCTGCTATCTATTTTTTGATTTCTAGATATTTCTTTCACCGACTGTACTAGTGGAATCCTGTTTTCCATCTACTTCACAGGGGAATCAATGCAACAAGAAAAGGGATGAATTTAAATATCAATTTTCTTTTAGTGGCTAATATTGAAGAACATTATTCCAAAGCTGGTTGAGAGCTTTAACTGAAAATGAAATTTTAGCAACATGGAAGCAGAAGTTGGAAAGGCTTAGGTAGAAATAATACTGTGTGGAAGTGAAGTCCTCAGCACCACCAACCGTTGTACTCTACAGACCTGCTCTTGCTGGTCTATGCTGCTGTCTAATGTAGCTGTAACCACACTGTTTCTAGTTAGCCTGTTTGAACACCTAAGTGCCATTTACAAAAGCATTTCCCACCTTGACATTGCAGAGACATGAAGAGGTTTGGAAAACCTTTGAGACTGGCAGTAGTAGAGGTAGAAGCCTCTGCCTTCCACTGGTTTTTCTACATATCTTAAGTAGTATCTTAGTCTGAGTAACTGTTTAGCAGTAAATGGAACTAATTAGTGCTATGAATGCTGTTGGCAGAATTCAGTGAGTTACACTGAAGTTCCTAGTCACAGGGCAAGTAATAGTGGTTTTAAGAATATAACTGCCTCATTGTGTTAGCCTCTTTCATTGTGTTATAGCTCCAGTTTTGTTGCAGACCTTCTCTGCCTCTTCTGAAAAGCCTGGTACATTCTTAGGTATCGGTAAAGTAGCTAATTGGTGTAACAACTTGCATGATTTTTTTTGGACAGAGGTAAATGTGATTCAATATGAACTGTTGCTAATATGCTTTGTCATCTCTGCCATCCTGATCCTGGCTGGCTTCCAAAACTAGAGTTACTGGTTGTAAATGGCTGTGGAGGTTTTCCATGGGCAGGAGGGTCTGTCGGTGGGCTGGAGCACTGTTGGGCATCTCTAAGGTAGTGCATATAGTATCCATCCTCCTGGACTGTCTCCATGTATGGCACTTGTGGGCACTACTTCTTCCAAGCTCAAGATCTGTGCATCCCTAAGAGCAGGAAATCAAGCAAAGGAGGCAGGAAACGTGTATGGATGATCAGGGAGCTTCTGGATAAACTCATATGGAAGAAGGATGTTTATAGAATGTGGAAAAAAGGACTGGCCACTTGGAAGAAATATAGGAGCACTGTCAGAGTGTGCAGAGATGCAACAAGGAAGGCTAAGGCCCACTTGGAGTTAAACCTGGCAAGGGATGTCAAGGACAATAAGAAGGACTTCTTCAAGTACATCAGGGGTAAAAGGAAGACTAGGTAAAATGTGGACCCACTGCTGAAAGAGGTAGGTGCCCTGGTGATGGAGGATGCAGAGAAGGCAGAGTTACTGAATGCCTTCTTTCCTCAGTCTTTACTCCTAAGGCCGGCCATCAGGAGTCCCAGTCCCTAGATGTAAGAGAGAGAGCCTGGAGTAAGGAAGACTCGTCCTTGATTGAGGAGGATTGAGTTAGAAATCATTTAAGCAAACTTGACATCTAAAAATCCATGGGCTCTGATGGGATGCACCCATGAGTGCTGAGGGAACTGGCAGGTGTTATTGCGAAACCATTCTCCATCATTTTGGAAAAGTCATGGAGAACAGGAGAGCTGCCTGAGGACTGGAGGAAAGCTAATGTCAAGCCAGTCTTCAAAAAGGGCAAGAAGGAGGATCCAGGAAACTACAGGCTGGTCAGCCTCACCTCCATCCCTAGAAAGGTGATGGAACAGCTCATCCTGGATGTCATCTCTAAGCATGTAGAAGATAAAAAGGTCATCGGGAGTAGTCAGCATGGATTCACCAAGGGGAAATCATGCTTGACTACTTTGATAGCCTTCTACAATAGAATGACTGGCTGGGTGGATGAGGGGAGAGCAGTGGGTGTTGTCTACCTTGACTTCAGCAAGGCTTTTGACACTGTCTCCCATAACATCCTTGTAGGTAAGTTTGGGAAGTGTGAGTTAGATGAGTGGACAGTGAGGTGGATTGAAAACTGGCTAAATGGCAGAGCTCAGAGGGTTGTGATCAGTGGTGCAGAGTCCAGCTGGAGTCGTATAACGTTCCCCACGGGTCGGCACTGGCCCTGGTCTTTTTCAGTATATTTATCAATGACCTGGATGAGGGGACAGAGTGTACCCTCAGCAAGTTTGCTGATGACACAAAACTAGAAGGAGTGGCTGACACACCAGAGGCTGTGCTGCCATTCAGTGAGGCCTAGACAGGCTGGAGAGTTGGACAGTGAGGAACCTGATGAAATTCAACAAGGGTAAGTGTAGGGTCCTGCCCCTGGGGAGGAATAATGCCATACATTGCTACAGGTTAGGGGCTGACCTTCTGGAAAGCAGCTTTGTAGAAAGAGACCTTGGAGTCCTGCTGGACAACAAGTTGAGCATGAGCCAACAATGTGCCCTTGTGGCCAAGAAGGCCAATGGTCCTTTGGGGTATGTTAAAAAGAGCATGGCCAGCAGGTCAAAGGAGGTCATCCTCCCCCTCTACTCTGTCCTGGTGAGGCCACATCTGGAGTAGTCTGTCCAGTTGTGCGCCTCTCAGTTCAAGCAAGACAGGGAACTACTAGAGAGAGTCTAGCAGAGGGCTACAAAGATGATCAAGGGAATGGAGCACCTCTCTTATGAGGAAAGGCTGAGAGACCTGCATCTGTTTAGCCTGGAGAAGAGAAGACTGAGAGGGCATCTTATCAATGCTTATAAATATCTGAAGGGTGGGTGTGAAGAGGATGGGGTCAGGCTGTTCTCAGTGGTGCCTGGTGACAGGACAAGGGGTAACAGACACAAGCTGGAACACAAGAAGTTCCATCTCAACATGAGAAAAAACTGTGTTGAAGGTGACAGAGCACTGGAACAGACTGACCAGAGAGGGTGTGGAGGCTCCTTCTCTGGAGATATTCAAAACCCGGCTGGATGTGTTCCCGTCCAGCCTGCTCTGGCAGAGGGTTGGACTAGATGATCTCCAGAGGTCCCTTCCAACCCCTATAATTCTATGATTATCTGAAAGAATAAGCCGTAAGAGAAGTGTTTTGCATTCCTCAGCAAACACAGTCTCTTCCAGAATTCACTGAGGTTCCCTGAAGAACAGTAAGTAATAAGTAATTGCTTGGGACTTTGACTTTTCTTTAAAATTTAATTTACTTTAAAAATATAACAGGAAAGTGTGCAATTTGAATGTTACATAGTAACATCATTAAACAGATTAGGTGTTCTTTATCACATTTTACACAAAAATCCCCAGTTTCAAGAGCGTGTTACTTTGGAGCAACCTACAAAGTGATTTCTGTAGAAGCCCAGAAGTGATTGTTTATCTGTGTCTTTGAAAGTGTACATAGTTCTCCGTTTCTCTTGCTTCCACACCTGAGCAGATGGATAGCTACCAGTGAAGGCTCGTTCATCTTCACCTGTCACTTCATCTTCCATCATGCACTGTCTCATGTTTTACCTGGTGTGAGACTTCACTTGTGCATCCTTTGTTCCTGCCATTTGCAAACTACCCAGCAACCAAGTAACTTCTTCTCCCTAGACTTTTCTGCCAATGTTCACACAGACTGTGGTCCTTCTGAGCATAACGATGAAGACGAGAGGATGTGATTGCTGATGTGTTGTAGAGTGGTGCTGTAATATGTCCTCTGTCTTTATTTAGGCACACGACTACAGTTCATACTTGCTTGCTCTATCTTTGACACATTTAATTATGCTTAAAACAACTTGGTTTTCCTCTGTCCTTTTTGCTGATGGGTAGTTCTCTCTTCTGTCTTTAAGTACCAATAGTTCATGAGGAAGCATTGTGCAGGCTGCATCTTTGAGGCACTAGCAAGGACCTGCAGCTTTTGCTTGTCAGAACTTGCTTGTGGAGCTAATGGCAAGTAATGTAAGTTAGAGCTGTGTTCACAGCACCCAGGTTGTGCAATAGATTGGATTATGTGGCAAGGTAGCCTTGATTTGTGAGAGTAACAGTAATAAAGAGATGGAGGAAAAACTGGAGGAACAAAAAGATTCTTCCACATGTAAATGAATTGGAAAGATACCGGTTATTCTGAATTAAGTGCTCTTTGCATCCCACTTAGCATTTCTGTTTATGTTTGGGTCTGGTGTCCAGCCAGGTTTCTATCAGAATTGTGTCGCTGTTCTATTTAAATGTACCAACTTTGAAATGTTTATGGTTTATGTTAAAGCTACAGCCATGTAATTATTTTCTTCCCATGTGCTTGTAGTAAATGTAATTGTATTAAAACTATACTTAGAGATCACGGCCTGAATTGTTTATGCATAGTTTTCTGTTCTGGTAATTTGTTCTCCTTAGGGTTCTCCCTGTTACATTTGTTTTCCTTGGTTTTTTTCACTGAATTTCACTGAATTTCTAGAGTTGGAAGGGACCATAGAGATCATCTAGTCCAACTCCCCAATTGCCAGTGTATTTTTTCTTAATCTTGTAAGTAAGGGTTGTGTACCTGTTTAGGTAAAAAAAAAAAAGGTGTTTTTAATCTTGCACTAAGTTGCTGCAGGGTTTTTGTCTGTTTCCTAGTTGGTATTTGCTGGTTATACCAGTGGTGTATCCATTGAATATCTGGGAAAAACACATTGCTTCTTTTCCTAATAAAATCAGTGTTCTGGATTTTGTGAGAGGTAAGAAACTGTCATCCCTTTATGCAGTTCTTGGATGCCATCCAACCTGTTGGATACATCAGTGCTGTGAGTTTTGGAGAGAATCTGCTCTAGCAATTTGGAGTGATCTTTCTCTGTCTCCAGAGTGAAGGAGCCATAGATAGCCAGCACTGTAATTCATGTTTGGGTGGATGGAGAGGAGTCTTGGGGTTTTTTTTCCCCTGAATGGTCAATTACAATTTCATTAGTTGGGCAGGGGTTTTGTTTTTATCATTTGGTTGTTGTAGAGGCAAGGCAAAGCAGTAGATACTAATATTTAATTAAATATTCTGACTCTCAACTGTAATCACATTTGCTTTTTGTCTGGATTAAAAAGGGTGTTGTCTCTTCAAGTTCATACTGGATTTCTTTGTCTAAGAAACTAAATCCAGATTTCATAAACTTAATTTCATACTTAATCCTTGAGTTAGTTATATTGAGATATACTTACCAGTTGTTTGGGTATCTCTGCAATAGATCAGGCTCTTGAGTTAAAAAGTTTTTATGAGTATCCTGAATGGGAAGCTATTTGAGTAGGTGGTTATTTTTCATAGACCTTCACTGAAATGATCCTTAACATAACTTGACGATGAAGCACTGTTAATACCTAAAACAAGAAATGGACCCTCCACTGTTTATGAATTTTGAGGCTTTGTCTTCAGTTTTAGAAAGCTAAGTAGAATGTCCAATAATTACATGGAAAAATGTCCCAAAATTAAAACAAAAATAGGGTGGAAATAAATTATTTTAAAGTTGAAATGCAGAGTTTTATCAATTTTGGGGAATAAAAAAATTAATAAAAAGTGGTAGTATTTTTGTACATATGTAGAAATTCTACATATTTCTATGTTTATCAGAATATATGGTAAATAAGTGAAATTGCGTGAAGGAGTAAAGGTTGTTTCTATCTTTAAAGCAAAGGAGAGTGGAAGAACACAATGATTTATAGAGGATCTGTTGATACTTGAATTATGAACTCTTGTTTCCATTGTCTAAGTAAACCAAAAAAATACATAGGCAAGACTGTAACATCCTGTATTAAGTTTAAAATCGATGTACTGTTTTAATTAAATAAAAATGGTTTCTGCTTCTTTATAAGAGAAAAAGTTGTTCTCTGCGTAGAGATACTTTTTTTTACTTGCGTGCACCTTCATAATAACTCTTCCAGCTCTTACACTTGAAATGCTGTATTTGTGTCATGTAACAAAGGAACGGGAGAACACAGTGTAGGAACTTTTAGCTTGCAATACAGTGTTGTTGCTTTATTGATGCTACACAGAGTATTCCGAGAATTTCATAGAAGTGCAGGAGTGTTGTTTTACTATTATGTTTTTCTTTAATCAAAGCTCTGTGGCTAAATTCCCTGCATTGCAATGATAACTGAGTCGTCAACTCTGTACTGGATTGTTTATGGCATTATATATGTTGGAATCATGGTTGGACTAGATGGTCTGACAGGTCCTTTCCAGCCCAGGCAATTCTATGAATCTGTTTTTAATTCTTAGAATCAGACAGTGTTCACTGTTTAATGAATTGCTAGCAGAAGTTCTTGGCGACTGGATTTTGACATCTATTGAATTCTGAGTACCAGGTTTTCCAGTCTGCTGGAGTTGTTTGGTGTTCTAAATAATTTAGCGTGTGGTATGTGTGCATTTAGCATCCAATAGGAAATGTGCTGTGGTGATTAAAACAGCATTGGCATTCAAGAGTTTGAGGTATGTTTTGTCTGACCCTGATCTTTAAAAATGCAGGTCTTTTGAATTTGAAGCCTAAATATATTTAAGAATATACTCTATCTAGAAGTGTCACAGTAAAGATCTCGCCATTTATATGTTCTTTTCTACACTATGTCTAATGCAGGCTTTTCCCCATGTACGATGTATCTATCCATCTGTTTACAGAGCTGGGTAACTTCAGACATCTTTGCATGTGTGTTTTCTAATGAAAATTCTCATAGAATACAATTTCTCTAAATACAAGAGAATGATTCAGTATGATGTCAGAAATGAAAATATTACTACGTACTTCTTGCATTTCTGTAATATGTTGAATGAAATGGCAATCTTGCTGCTTGTTGGGGATATAAAGGATGAAATCCTGATTCTGTGCCATTGGCTTCCACCAGGGTGAGAATTTCACACAGTTGGGCACTTTTCCTACAGAGTGTGCTCTAGCACAGCCATCTGCCTTTCACTGAAAGTGGCATTGCTCCTGAAAGGAGTGGCAAGTAGCGAAAAGACAAATAAGAGTGCACTGTCTTTCCTAGTATAGGTGGAGTAGCAGAGGACTTTTACAGTGGTGAAGTTATTCCCAAGTTATGCACTGAGGGAATGAAGGAGTGAGGGCATTGGCAGTGAGGATGCAACCTGTAGGGTTAAGAGAAATGGTGAAATTTTTTTGTCTAAGATTTACTCAATTGTAATTCATTCTGCTGATGTGTGACTCTGCAGGCAGGGTTCAGTCATACCATCACAAAACACATTTTTCAAACTGCATTGTTCGGTGTCCAGGGACAGCTTGTTCAGAAGAACCAGTGGGCTTTGCATAGTAAAAGGGGCTTCTGGTCCATTGTGGTTTCTGGTCATACCTTCTGCTTTCACCAGCCTTATCAGTGAATAAGACAGGAAGAAAAAAGGATGATCAACTAAGACCATTAAACATTGCTCTGATGTGGGGATTTCTCTACTTCTGCTATAGACTTCCATCATGATGCCAGTCAATTAATTTAGGCTAGGCTTGTCGTACATGATCTGTTTTCTCCTACTGGTACCCAGTTTGAGACCCTGGAACGTCACTTGCAGAGGTGATGTGCTCCTTCCTCATCTGTTAGGTCTGTTTGGTGGTGGCATCTGTCATATAATCGTAAATATTCTTTAGAATCAGACCTTATCTCAGAATGGGCATTTGAATTCTTGAAGGCTTTCAGTGTCTCTATCCGGAGCCAAATCTGTGATCTAGCCACCCTTTTAATCTGATGTATTTATCAGATATTTCCTGAATTTCATTGCAGCTGTTATAATGTTCATATTTAACTGATATGATTTATATAGTGTTTGGACTGTTTTTTCTGGATAACAAGGAAGCTGGACCATACTCCTGTTTTTGTAAATTGCATGATGACGTGAACTGTTCTGACATTAATTTTGTGAAATTGTTATTTTAGAACAGCTCCCCCTAATCATATACTGCTAATGTTTGTGTGCTTGCATAACTCTTCCTCCTGAATTAATAGTTTTGTTGTTTTGCTTATAACGTCTTGGTGTTGCAAAAAAGGAAAACATCTTTTATACTCTATGTACTTATGGCCAAATGGCCAAACCAGACCTTCATGAGGAAATTCAAAGAGCATCAGTGTGTGCCTTTTGAGAGCTTTTATTCTAGGAAACCTGTCAGTCTTCAATGCCAGCATTTCAACTCCCTACCTTTGGAAATCTTTGTCACTGAAGCATCAAGTAACTCAAAGTTTATTTTGAAATGAGCTGTTTTAAATGCTTTCGTTATTTCTTCACTTTAAGAAAGTAGTAACTTTGGACTGTAGTCCTGAATCCCTTCTTAACGTGCATATTTGCACGGTTGAGTCACAGTTAATAAGGAAAGGGCCAGAACCTGCACACAGGTGATCACTGCACCATGACCATGCCAGGAAACACTGAGTCAGGAAAGGTATAATGCAGGTGAGCATCTGTAAATTATCCCAGTTTTATGAATTCCATTGGAAAGCCCTTTCTGTGGGGTGCATGCAAGCTTTGAAATGGGAAACAAGATTTGTTTCAAAGCGGTGAGTCACGACTAGCCTGGTAGCATTCGCTACTCATCCTTTTGTACACTAGTGAGGCACTGGCAATTAGCTACAAAATCTAAGTTTTGTCAAGCATAATATTAATGGAGTATTTGTGCAAAACAAATGTTAGTAAAATTAGCTGCTAGTGAAATTACAGGATTCCTAGGATTTTTTTGAAGTTCTCAATTTACATTACAAAAGCTACATAATCCCTGCAGCAGTCTACAGTGTGAAAGTGATCAGAAACAGTTCTCTCCACTTTAACTGTCCAGGCAGAATAAAATTTCAAAAAAGGGGGAAGGGAAGAAAGGAAATGGCACATATTACAAAAAACAAATGAGGTGTTTGATACTTCTTGACAGCCCCTGAAGCTTGAGGGAAAGATGAAAAAATGGGAAGATTTAGGAGTTTAGGAACAGATTTATTGTACTTTGCCAGTAATTCTCTTCTTACCAAGCGTTTCACAAAATATCAAAACCTGTTGTATGTAAAGAAATTACAACAGATTACTCTTACTTTGCTGTTATAAACTACCTGTGGGAGAGACAGCAGTTAGGTGGCAAGGTGGCATTGCCTGAGCAATGCTCTTGAAAATCTAATAGCTGGCATGCTCAATTATATACATAAAAAAGCAGAGCTGATTTACCAAATTCTTACTGCTTATTTAAAAAAAACCACTTAGTGTTTCTTTATTAAAGCATACATTCTTATCTCATTGCTCACAGTTCTTCTGAAAATGTGTTTTTAAACAATTGAATGGAAACCAAACAATTTATATGTACTAGAAAATATTAGAGAAACTCAGATTTAGCTTGTTGATACTCACATCAAAGGAATATGCAGTTATCCTAAAAAGGGCTCCAATATGTCTTCTAAAATAGAAGTTCTTTGCAGTAGAGAATATTGCCCAGCTCACTGCAAGTTTAATGAGTTGGAGAAGTGTTTCCTGGGTATGTTAGGTTGTTAACCCAAAAATTCTTTTTTCCAGATTGCCTCCTGATGCATATTTCTGCTCTGGCAGCTTACATCACATGAAGCATAAGTGACAAAATTAAAAATTTGTGTAAGGCAAGATGCTTATTAATAGCTATTAACAATACCTATTTAGGAATACTTGAAAATGGTATGGACTCGTTGTCTCCCAAAGATGGTTTCCATGGTTTGGGATTTTTAGGTGTTTGTTTCTTGTAAGTAGTCATAGATCTCTGCTTAAATTTTGCAAAAACAGAGGTCAAGTCTATCTCACTGTCCTCGTCAGAAGTTACTGTTGACTTTAGTAGAAATAAGATGCTGTCTTCAGTAGATGCTGTCTTTGAAGTAGTAAAAGTTTTCAGCTTTTGAAGTCTGAAGCTCTCAATACCAAAAAAGATGTACTGCTAAAGGGCAGATTCTGGTGAGTCAGCAGGAAAATGTCCAAAACTAATGGAAAGTTTAGGAGGCAAGATCAAGTTCATTGTTCTCATAATAAATTAAAAAAAAAAATAAAAAAAAAATCACTAAATCTGCTGGTTTGCTTTCTGTAAGCGGTAACTTTAAATAGCATGTACCTTGAGAAGGTGATAGGTTAGTGATTCCAGTCTGGGTTTATTTTTGTAGGAAAATATTTTTTCCTAGAAAATAAATCTCTATTTCTTGATTCATTTTATCACTGTTGCAAATAAATAGGAAAATGTTTTTTAGAGAAAAGGTCTAAATAACAAGTAAAATAAAAATACAGTGTAGTACAGCACAGGAACCACTAAATAGCAAAGAACCTGTATCAGATCCTATTTCAATAAATATTAAAAGCCTTGTTTAAAATAACATTTTTCTTTTTTTTTTTTTTACAGAAAGAAACATTAAACCAAAATATGTGTTCATGCTTTGATAGCTTCCTTAAATAGCTTGGAGCTTTGATGTTAAGTGTGTTTATTTCTACTAAGTGAGTATATTTGTAATGACAGTTTATAGACCACAGGAATGGACTTGACCATAGCCATGCTTGCAGCACTGTTGCAGCTCACATGAATAGGTCTCTTTTTTCCTATTGAGCTTTTCATGATATTAATAGAAAGTTTAAAGCTGAACAATTAGAAATGTTACAAAGCTGATTTGAATAATGTAGGCATGAAGGAAATAAAGTATATATACACTGGTAATATATAAAACCAGGTGATATATCCAAGATAATCAAAAATACAACATCTTTTTCCTATTATTTATGGAAACAATAAATAATACATATCAACAAACCCTAGTTCTTGGTAACAAATCTAATCAATTGCAAAGGGGATTTTATTTCCAGGGAATATTATATGTACATCTTGTATACCATGGGTGCCTTGTTACCTTCCTTGTAAACATACCATGCTGGGTTCACCTCAAGAGCATGTTCTGGTGTGCTGGAAACCACAAATAGCTCTTGTCAAATAAATAACAGCTGTAACATATACTTATGTTAATCTTTTACTTCCTCTTTATTGTAGCTATATTTGTAATGCAAAATCCAAAAAAATAGAGCATTATGAAAGTACATCTTGAGAAAACCCCAATTTTCTCATCGTGTAAAATTTAAGCAGACTATTAGCTAGTATAATCTACTTGGTGTTTTTCTGAACAGTTGTGCTTTCTAATGCTATTTTAAAAATTCTCGTCTTCTAATTCATATACTAAAATATCTACTGTTTTATATCACAGTTGTTTTAAAAAATGCTCCTTGAGGTTGCATGTTTAAAAGATGGGTGTAACTGCTTCCTTTGACACTGTGCAATTTAAATTAAATCATGTAGTGTAAAGTCAGTGGAAAAAACTGAAGCTGAGCTAGCTGGGTGCTTAATAAGAAAACTTAAAACCACTTTCACAAGCTACAGATAAAAAGATGCTTATACTAGGTACTCTTGATAGAAATGGACACTCTTGGATGTTTCAAAGTGAGCCTGTCTGAAGTATTCAAACAGTGGTATTCTAAGGAAAGGTAAATTTGTGCACAGTTACTGCAACACTGGAAATATTAAATAGTGTCAATCAGACCTGCTTAGTGCTCTGTAACTGGTGATGCTTCCCTTTTAAGTTTTGTTTTTGTTGGAAAGAGCTAGTTTGCAACTTCTCAGTGAATTTTCATGGTTTTCAGTCTTTTAGCTACTTCAAGTACTTGTAAAGTAAGGGAGACTTTTGAAGAAAATAGCAAGTGGTGTTTGATGGAATTCAATATGTTTTGGTCTGGCATTATTTTTAGTTTTTGCATGAATTAATTTGTATTTTTCTGTGTAAATCTGTCTTCTGAGAATTACACAGGAGATACAGGAAGGACGGTAATGTGTGGGTTCGTCCTCATATGGCTTTTATGCGTGTCTTCCTTGCTGGACCTCATTGTCAGAGAAAAGAAGTGTTGCCTTTCAAATTCTTTGTTGCATTTGTCGTCTGCAGTTTTCTGTCTTATTTGAATGCTTTCCTGGATTGTGGATGGGTGTTGGTTTGATAGGAATTCTCCAACTGGATGGCTTTTACTGTATTGGATGGCTCCCTTTATTGTAGTGTCTATTATGTTTTTACTAGGCTGTGTAATGAAATGAATGTTAAGTAAAATTGAATTGGTCAAAGTGTGATGATTCATTATGGTCTTCTAAAAGGATTGCTTTGAAATGGTAAAGGTAAGGGTTTAATTAATGTTTTTAGACATAAAATTGATGGTCAGAAGCAGTAGTACTCTACTCTGTTCAACTCAATAATACAGCTGTTTGTTTTTAAATACAGTTTATATGGGTGATGGGTGCTAATGGGTTTCTAAGCATTAGAACTAGCTTTTCTTTTCCAGAAGCCTGAACTGATACGCTAACAGCAACAGTGCTTCCTCGTGTAAGATCCCCATGGCCTTAGATTTAATAGATGTGGAATGAGAAATAACTTTCAATTGCATTCTGTGCAATGGAGCTGGGTTAGCCAAAATTCCTAGTCTGCCTTCTGAGCCAAATCGTACCCTGCAGAGGCAGACATATTACAAGGAAAAAAATATAATAGGCTTTTTGCAGCTTCTGGCTTTCTGGTATGTTTACTGCTTTGGGAAGATAGGACACAAGCTTAACAGGAAATTCTGTTTTGTCTTGTACTTTCTGTAAGTCATTGTGGACATAAAAGCTGTTTTGTAAAAGTTACTGAAATGGCTGTATTTGGCTTCAGTTTTCATTTACTGCTTTACTCTTCTTTGGAACGAATTTCTGCAACATTGCTGATTTTTTTCCAGGAAGATCTATGAAAGAAGCCAAATGTCACTTGCCTAACATGGTTTGAACAAAGAGGTATTCTGGTAACTTTTTTAAAAAAAATACACTTCCCAGGTTTAAGTAAATTATTAAAAATGCTACTTAAAGTTTACCAAAACTATTAATAGGAAAATCAACAACAGATCTTTGCATCATATGCAAGAAAAGACTCCTATGCCTACACCCGAGCAGGTTGCTTTCTTTCTAGCCCACCCGCTTCTTGGCCTGTATCCTTAGCCTGCTGCTGGCTGGCTTGGGGGTTTTTTGGTTGTTGTTTTTTTTTTTAATCCTCCAAAGTCACCTGTGACTTGGTTTTGATTCGGTGGACTGTGGTGGGGTCATTCTAATAAATGTGCTAAAATGCCACTCCCGGGTACTTTGTTCTCTCTCTGCTGCTTCCCCCTTCCTTTTGCGGGTGTGTAGGTGCAGCCGGCAGGGACGTGCCATGAAGTGTAGACATCTGATGTCCCAGCCTCGGGTGGGCTGCTGCCAGCGGGGTCTGCTTGGGTACCAGGCAGTAAGCACAACACCCCGTACCCATGGCAGCACAGAGTGGCCTGTCCCGTCCCCCCACACCTCCAGCAAAGCTCTAGATGCAGATGCATTTTGGGTCAGGTGGCTTCAGGTTTGTACCCCAACCTCGAGTCTAGTTTGGAGAGCTAAAAAAAATTATTTGGAGCAGAGGATGCAGGCCAGTGGGAGAAATTTGACTGCACATATTGCTTGAGTCCTCTTAACCTTATCCTGCACCAAAATACTAGTAATTGTTTCCAGGATCCCTCATGTATTTTTTTTTTTTTTTAATAAGAACCTGTTTTCTTCTTTCTGAGGCCTGGATTGCTTTTTGCTAAAGTTAAAATGCTAAATGTGGTGGGGTTTTTTTAGGCCACACCAATTCAAATTATGTCAAACCCCAGTATTTTCAAACACGCTTTCTTTACCGAGGTTTTTATCCTTCCTGCTTCTTTTTCTACAACACTGAAGCCTATAAATTTTATATCCAGATTCCTATTAGACCATTAGGCTCTGGCAGCAGGAGCAGAGGTGCAGGGATGATGGAATGGCTCTACAGTAAGCTGTGAGATGCCTTTACTGAACAGGCTACTAGAGGCTTTACTTAGAAGGTTTTAAGTAAAATGTTCCTAGCCCTTATGATTGTAGAACAAAGATTGAAAACTGTGGGTAAAGTTCTTCCCAACAGCTCAGAAGCCAGACGGCAATGATAAAGAATTCCACATTTCTTCTGCAAACATTTAAATATCAGGATTTATGAAAACTTGACAGTACTGTTTCAGAATACAACAACATTTTGGAGGTATCTTATAAATATTTGTAATCCTAGTCTATACACTGTCGCAGATGTAAATACAATCTTCAAAAAACAACATTCTCTCCATTATTTTATCCCAAACAAAGGGAAATAGTGTAAACAAGCCACTGCCTTTTATTTTCTCTCCCTCTAAATAGAAGCACCCGTTTCTCGTTCCACTGTCAGTGATGCTAGGGTTAAGGTGAAGAGAAACAAACATATTCCTAAACTGTGACTGTAGGTCATGTTAAGGTCCATTTCTAGCACTGTAGACTGTAAATTGTTCCACTCTCAGGATAAAATGATTGTGCTTTTTGCATACAATGAATGAAATATTGTAGCAGCATCCTACGTATATTGGTGGTTTGATACAGGGTCTAGAAGGGGAAAAGCGCGTTGTTCCTTTCCAGGCTTGTTTGGGGTGCCAGCTGTGTAAAGGTGCAGAAAGCCCTGTTTCTTCCTGCAGCAGCGTTACCCTTTCATTATTGAAGTAGAAGATTTTAGTTCTGCCAACCTAGCAATTTTTTTTTTTAAGATAAATCTGTTTTATAGCATAGATTTCCATTTAAAAAAAAACCACAAACTTATTTGGGGAAATCATAAAGTTACTCTACTGCCTGTAGTGTTCAAAGTGTGGTGTATTTTAGGGCTGTGCTAGTACTTCCTTGCCTTATAGAGACAAAGTGCCTTAAATAACACTTCCATTTGACCTGGTCAGGCTTCATTCTGACAAGTTACCAGGTAGGCAAGCACCTTAGCTTTCGGGAGATGCTTGATTGGAATACTGTACCCAGCCAGGCTTTTTCTGCGAGGATCTAAATTGGGATGGTGCAAACCCAGCTCTTTAGATACAGTTTTCCAATAGCATATTGCATGGAAAGAGCCCAGTTGCCTAGGTGACAAGCCAGAGTCACTTAGCAAGGTTCATTTCGGTTAAGGAAATTATAAAAGGAAAAGGATGTTGTTTAGGTTTGGTTTTGGGGTATTTTTGCAAACAGCCCTGTCTGAATGAGCCAATCATCAGGTGTTCTCAGCCCTGTGGCAGAGGGTGGGAGGGGGTTGCAAGAAGTACTGCGCACCCTGAGGAGACACTCTAGGGTTCTGGCCTGCCTGGCTTTTCCCCCAAACAGGGAAGTTTTGTAGTTCATAAATCTGTGATTAAAGCGTATCCGAGTTGACCTAATCCCCACACTGCCATTTGAACAGTGAGATTGGAGCATGGGGCAGAGCAGTTGCATAGACTCGAATACTTGAGTAATAAACATGATGGGAAATGGCTGTTTAGAGATTAGCTCTTGTTCCAGTCTCACTGAAGCAGTGTCTCCTTAGGAATAGATCCTTTAAAATAGTTACTGAAGAGTAAGCTATATACTGACCTGTTGCAGACTAAAGGAATGTCCTCATTTGATTCAGACCTACCCCGTGTGATGAGCAAGGTGGAGGCAGTCTTTCTCACTCCTGCAGAGAAGTGGGTAGCAGCAGTGAATTTTAAAGTGGGTGCTATAAATGGCAAGCTAGAACTGCAAATGCTAGTAATTGTAGCTAATCTGTTGCACACATTGGGTGATCTGAAATTCATGGCATAAGTGAAAGAAAATTAAGAAGGCCGAAGCAAGAGGAGGATGCAACACCCGTTCCTAACTTGAGTCTATTGATCTGGGTACTAATGAAAGTTAAAACCGTTTTAAAAAATATTGCCCTGATCAAAGATATTGGAGGTGACATTTTTGGCTTTGTAGATAAATGAGGAAACAACTGTAACTGTGTACTGCTTTTGGCAAATACTGATTTCCTGCTTTCTTAGCTTGTAAAAAAAAAATAAAATGCTTCTTCATAGTGTTCGGTGAACGCTCAGTCGCTTGAGCAAAGTGAGAGAATATCAATCCTATTGCAAAATACTAACATCTCAGTGAGGAACTGAGCCCCTATATTCATGTACATGCCAGGTAGGGAGCAGTTCTGTAACATTTTCTTCTTTACTTCATAATAGGGAACAAAACACATGCACCCTATAAAGAGTTTCTGTGGAGCTGGATTGTTTTAATTGGATTTTTGTAATTTGTACGTTATCCTTATTCATGTGAGAGTATGAGGAGCTGACAGTGAATAAAGTTTGCTCTGTGTAAAGTTACAGAGTTCATGCAGTGGGACTTGGTAATTGGAATCAGCCAGGGATGAATTGTGGTCTTATGTACAGCTGTGAAGGCAGGGCAAGGAGTATATCTCTTTTAGGTTTGTCCAGGACAAACTCACCTTTAAAATGAAAAGAAAAATGAAAAGAAAAATGAAAAGAAAAATGAAAAGAAAAAAAGGAAAAAATCTGTTCACTTATGAATGTCACATTAATCTTCTAAAAATAGTGCAGATCAATTTTTGATTTCATTAATTCAGTATTACAAATACGTGTTCTTTTTTCTCTCAAGGACATCCAACTGTATTAGAGACTTCTGCTAAATAAACAAGGGGCTTTTCAAATTTTTCATAATGTGGAGTGGTTATTACTAAGCTTTTTTCCTTCTGATGGTCTGATGGTCTACCTGGTCTGCCTTTAAGGCTCCAGTGTGGAGTGGAAGGTTGTGTTCTCCTGTTTGCTCATGTATATTCCTGTGTTGTACTCCTTACTGGAAAGGCTTCATCCAAAACAGATGAGAAGAGAAATTGTTCACAACATGAAGCAATGAACAAGAGGTGTGAAGATGTGTAAACGTCTGACAGAATACTTCTTCATTTTGATTGCTGTATACTAAATTAAGGCTTGTCACACTTTGAACATGAGCTATCCATATCTAGTTTGTATTTTCTAGGAAGTCTTTCCATATAGAGCCTCTGTTGCAGTGGCCAAATAGGAAGGAGCTCATGGAGCTCTTTGGCACTGCAAGTTTATAATCCACCAAGCAAGCTCCTAGGGTTATAGTTCAAAATATGTTTGTAGTAGGACATACATGCTTTCTTAATAAAATATTAAGGATGTATATTTCTTAATGATCAAGAGACTGCATGCAGAGTTTCAAGAATAAAGTTAGTTGTGTAGGTCCTGAATACAGGTTTGGAACTTTCTGTGCTAGAGATGAGACCAATGTTATGAAGGACTGTTCAATCTTATGGAGGTCACATTCTCCAAACTGTTACCTACAGTCTGGAGAATGTGACCTGTCTCTTATAACCAGCTAAGACACTTGAGATATTTTGCAGTGTTCTGTTGAGTCAAAAATTGTCTAAAAAATCTTGTCACGTAACAAGATACATTTGTGTTCATCAGGTGTGTTTTATTTATTGGCTCAATATAAACTACCTCTATGCACAATTTTCATTATAAAGACATCAAAACTAAGTCTTATTATAAGAACATTGCATTTTATAATGCTCAGTGTGATTTTTACAAAGGATTAATTAGCAACTGTTAGTATGACATAACTTTTATGGTCTTCAAATTGGAATTTAAATTAATAATGATATATTTTTTAATACAAATCACAAGTACATATCTATACTGGTTTATGCATCATTAACGTTATAAGAAATATTTGTGTGGAAATAGTTCTCCTTAAGTATGGTACACTAAATACTTTCTCTTTCCTATTTCTGAGACTTTAGTGCAACAGAAAATACTGAGAAAGTATTTTTTGTAAATAAACCTCTGTGTAAGCAGAATCATCTGCTGTACTCAAGTGTTTGTGCACCTCCTTTTATCACACAACTTGTTTATCCCTCCTTTGAATTAGCACACTGCTGATAGGAATATAGTGAGTGTGTATGTAGGAGCAGCCATCGCACTCTCAACTTCCAGCCTTGGTTACCTGCTGGTAATTTGTGTTCAATACTATTTTCTAACGTGCTGTGGAAGTAGTCAAGCACCAGCATAATTACAGATTGGACCATAATGCAAATGCATGCAAAATTGCCACTTAACAATGCCTGTATAAAATTCAGTATTTATTGCAACTTGGTATTGCTTTGACATAATTTTAATTTTTGTTCGCTTTATCTATTTTTACTGCTTTTGAACTTACTCGTTTTCATTTCAGTTTCCATTTCTTTTAATTGTTGGAAAAGGGTAAACTGGCTGTTAGAATTCTTTTTACAGAATATTTTCCAATTATAAATTTTGTTTAGGTCCTTGCTAAAAATATAGTACTGAATCTGCAAAGGAAATATATGCCTTTGTTAATGCTATTATAAGCATTTAAAAGGGATCATTACAGTAAATCTGACAAAGCCTTTTGTCAGATGTATTTTTATGTAATATTGTGTCATATTCTTTGAAATACTGATACCTTTTAAATAGGGTTATTTTCCTTTTAAAGCAGAAAGTGAGGGAAAAACAGAAAAGAACTAAACATATTTGCAGAAGCTTCCTCATTGAAAGGCTCCATATAGCTCTTAAAAAGACAAGAAAAAAAAAAAAGAAAAAGCTGGGGGGCCAGGGAAGGCATGACAGGAGAATAAACGCCACTTAGGAAGTCTTGATATGCTAACCCTGTCTTATTTTTCTTGCAGGAAATCCTGGCTGAGTAAAGTTGGAAGCCCAAGCTCTCGCATAGATCGAACAAGTTTTTCCAATGAAAAGGAGATTTCCAAGCTTGACTTCTCAGGATTTAGCACTAGATACTAATAGAAGAAAACATCGCTAAGCGCAAAACTATATGCTGCATGATATTTTCTGTGCCTCCATAATACGTCACAAGAGCATGTGGATGTTTTCTGTTCTGGAGATAAATAGAAATAGTCCCTGTTCACATGAAATAAAAATTCTTAGTTGTTGTATTAGACATTTTACACCATGAATGTCAATAGCTAGTATTGAAAATGCCAGTATCTAATTTATTGCATCTTGAAAGCAAGATAAATGGTTAAAAGTGTCAGTGATTATTTGTGTGTGATGAGATTTCTTACATATAACCATATGGAACCTAATCTCTGCACTGTGATTCTCCATATATTTAGATACAAAATAATAAACTTATGTTTTACTATGTTTATTTTCACCAAAAATACTTAACTACAGAACTGGAACACAGAGATCTGTTCTAACAGCTCTGCATTTATGAATTATGTTATTTGTGGTAATTAGCTATGATATAGTGGCAATTTAAAATAAATTTATGTTTCCTCAAACTAAAGTTATCTAACCAACTCTGGTTTAAAATTCTCTATAAAAATGCAGATCAGGCTTGGAACAAGATGATGAAATGTGTGGCCTCTCATCCCTTTTCCCTTGTCTACCTACTGTTTACATCCATACTGACTAAAAGGATGTTTTAATATTTTTGCTTTTTTGATGTTCTTTCAAAAATTGAAGATCTCAAGTATTTTCCTTACGGATGTGTATGTGCTCCTTAGTTAAGAATGTATGTTGGAACCAGATTCAACATAATGCACCTACATACACCATATCAAGTACATGAAAGGTCCTGGGAAGCTTGAGTTAGGTGCTCACCATAAATATTGGATAAGTCTTTGCAGTATTTGATCTAATTCTCGTATATAGTGCTCTTTTCACAGGCACCAAGGGATCTGTCAGGGTTGGAGCAGACCTGTGTCCTCAATTCTAAAGAGCTCTGGTGTCAGGATTAGTACTTGCTGGAAGACTATGGTTAGATCTCTGAGACATCCAGGCGGGCACCTGTGTGACCTGGCAGTGCTCTCTGGGTCGGTCGAGGTCGCTGCGGTGGAGGCCCACGCAGTAAGTCCCCGTCCGAAGTGTGTAGCACAGGAAGTGCAGTGACATGGTGACATGGTGACGTGGTCACATGCCCTGGGGTTGGCTCCAAGCACGGGCAGAGCCTGCCAGTGTCTGCCTGGGCTCTATCCTCTAACATAGCCTTCCTGAGGACACTTCAGCTGGTATTGCCACTAAGGGTAGATAGCATCAATTTAGGCAACATCCTCAAATTTGTGTTTTTTTGTTGTTTTTTTTTTTTTTAATTTCAAGAAAAGATGTTTCATAATTTAAGCGTTATGTTTTTCATCTGTGCCAAGCAAGGTATGCATAGAAGGGTATTTCTGCTGATATATTTTTGTTTTATAGATATTTTGTTTAATAGATTTATTTTCACTGGGCCTTTGTGTATTAAGCAGTAAAATCTCCTTTCTAGAATTTGCAGGAATTTTTTCTAAATTATTGTAGTTCAAACCCCACTTGACTTCTGTGATTATACACAAGCATCCTTTGTTGAAGTCATTGTCAATAACTCTTGTTCAACTCAAATGGTAAATGGCAAAGTTCAAGTGTAGCAGTAGTTCAATAGCTGTTACATCCTCTCTGAAAATTGTATCCTGCCAAACACAAGGAGTTTACATTTTCCTTGAAGCTACCTGGCAGAAGATACCCCCTCAGTCAAAGGCGTATTCATCCAAGTTCCTTTGCTTGTATTTTGAGCAACAATGATAGAGGAAGGCAGGAAACAAATGGAATATGAGATACACAGGAAGAAGAGCCAAAGATGAAATTGCTGTTTGGATGGGTTGGTGTGGGTGGAGCTGGGTGTTCAGAAGGACTCAGTAATTTTACCCTGACTCCATTATTCACAAGGACTCAGTAATTTTAGCCTGACTCCGTTATTCAGCCTGGAGAAGAGGAGGCTGAGAGGAGACCTTATTGCTCTCTCCAACTCCCTGAAAGGAGGGTGTAGAGAGGTGGGGGTCGGTCTCTTCTCTCAAGTCACAGGCGACAGGACGAGAGGAAATGGCCTCAAGTTGCCCCAGGGGAGGTTCAGGCTGGATATTGGGGAAAATTTTTTCACCGAAAGGGTTCTCAGGCATTGGAATGGGCTGCCCAGGGAGGTGGTTGAGGCCCCATCCCTGGAGGTGTTCAAAAGACGGGTTGATGTAGTGCTGGGAGGTCTGGTTTAGTGATGGTGATGCTTCTTGTTTGTTGTGTGGGTGTCTATTTTTGTCAGTCAGGTTGATGGTTGGACAAGATGATCTTTGAGGTCCCTTCCAACCTAGAAGATTCTGTGATTCTGTGATTCTTGGGAGAGAAAATGGGCAGGTAGAGAACTCTGAGAAGGTGGAAAGAAGAAGAAACCTGTATATGGCTCTTTCTCACATATTGAAAACAAAAAAAATAATATTTGAAGTCTCGATATGAGCACTACACCAAGGATTTTAGAATGCTTTTCCTGACCAAGAAGTTTTTTGTCAGGAGTTATTTCTAATATGGTACAACGCAAATCTAATTCCTGTGATCTCTGTAGGCCAGATCTCTTTTGAGTCTGTCACAAGGATTTTATCTATATTTGTGCAATAGCACTCAGCCTCTGCTTTTTTGCTGCTTTTGAGCCTGTCTGAAAAGGTTGATTCTGGAATACCTCTATAACCTTCCTCTTTGTTTGCGAGTCAGCAATACTGATGTTTTCTATTTTCAACATCTACTTTCCTCACATCGGTGATATGACAAGAAGCAAAAAAATAAATGCAAGTTGTCTCCCGAGTTTAGCTCTGAGTGGTTTTGACATTCAAAACTAAAATAGATACACTTTGTGTATCTGTCCTTAACTGTTCTTGCATGTTTTATTCATGTGAATACCTGCAGTACAGTTAGGATCCTATATTTGTCAGGGTATGTAGCTGGCTTGAGAAGCAACTTGTTTTATGCTCAGGGAAATGTTTGATTTGCATGAAGTTTGAATTACATTTACATTTACTTGTGTGTAAATACAAGCTCGTAGGACTCTCGCCCAGGTGATCATCAGCAAAATGTAAGCAATCCTGTATCTTCTTGGGAATATGCTGCACACAAAATGGAGGCTTGCACTGACTGCAAGAAAAAGAATAGACTGAAGTTTGTAAGGAGCTTACATGAGATGGTGTTGTCAAAAACCATGTTGAAAAAAAGTAGTCTAGAAGACAGGGTGTCATTGTTGCTCTCCTGAAAAGGCTGTTATAAGGGAAAGGATACCACTTTGTTTTTTGTGACTTGAGTGACTTTTTCCAAGACAGATATCCAAAGACTGTTCAAAGTAACTTCTGTTCTCTGTCTGAAAGGTCCTTCAGATGGAGGCAGGATGCAGTCCTGCCGTTGGAGCAGGTCAAAGCTTCGTGGTGAGCCTGTGGCACAAGAAGAGGTAGTGGTAACTTCCATCTGCCAGCTTCCTGGGTAGGCAAGGGAGGCTGGCCAATGTGCTGGTGAGTTCAGTGGTTCTGAAGCTGGGTGAAGAGCTTGTGAGAGGGACTGGATGAGTCTGGGCAAGACACATTCACATTTGGGGAGATTGGAGCCCTCTGTAGAATTTGGTTGCTTAGAAGTATTTTTCTCTGCTGCAAGTCCCATCGCTGTGCTACTGCAACTAATGAAGTATTGTCTTGCTCTGCCTGCATTAATCTTCTTATTTTGTTTAGTCCTTAGATTCTGTTAAAGTATCATGAGTCCAAAACCATCCAGTTTGTGGAAATTCAGTGTATACAGAACAGCAAAGCAGCATCTCTAGATTTAATGAAAACATCATTGATTTTTGAGGATCCAAAGAATTCTGATGGTAAGATAGAAAACAAGGGGCAAGAACAGGTGGATAAATAGACATCAAAACTAAGTTGATAGCTTTTTCCTTTTCTGCTACATACTAATTTCACTCAGTTATAATTGTGGATATCCTTTATTTTTATTTTTATTTATTGTTAAAAAATGCAGTGCAGCAAGAAAAGTGATGTATAGACCAGCTGCATTCTGGCTGTAGGTGAAAACAGTTCCTACCTATCTAAAAAGGGCTGAGACTTCTGAAAGTTTGTTCCCACTATTTCCAAGTTATTTGTGAATTTTGGGCAACGCTGACTTTCTTGAGAAAACTTTTTGCCTGACTTGTATTCTACTGTAATTTAAGAAAGTTCACATCGTTAAACCTTAATGTGTTAATTAAAATTGGAGCTTAACTCCTAAATGACCAGGCAATTTAAAAAAATGTATGGGTTTGTTTATATTTGATTAAAAAATAATAAAAAAAAAATCTTCCCTGAACAGCAAACTGAATAAGAACATTCTGCCTCATTGGGAATGATGTAATCTTTTGTTATGCTATTTCCTCTCAATACTTCTAATGTTGTAATGCACCATAGGAATGTGCTGCTCTACCTACTCATTCCTGAGCCTTCATACAGAGAAAAGCATGGTAGTGTTTTCTGCCTTACTTTCTCTACGTGACACCAATCTGTCGCTTTGTATTTTCTTAATATCCGCTGGAGCTCCCTTTCTTGGCTTGTTTTCTTCTTAGAAAACTGTGTGCATGTTTGCTGCTGCAATCCTCTTACTAGACAGAATGAACTGGATTAGTCAAGAGAGCTTACTGATTAATGCATAGCTACATAATACTACCCACTGGAGGTACTCTAATTTGAAGGGGACACTATAGTGAAAGAGGAGAGGAAAAATTGGTGTGTGCTTTAATTTTTTTAAAGTCTGTTTATACAATGTCACTACTGTAAATGGGAATTTCTACAGTATTTTTCAGTGCTGCTCAGAGTATCTTGTGTCGTGGGGCATAAGTATTAGTATTAAAGAGTCAGAAGTTATTTCTGCATCAAAACCGAAGCACATTGCACAGATTTAAATAACTGCTTGCCCCAGTTTATTTGATACCAATACTGACGTAATGCTGAAAATTGAAATGCTGAATTGGAAGATCAAAAAAAGAGCAACCTCAGGGCTGTAGAGATGCATTGAAAAGTTTTACTAGTCCAAATTCAAGAGTGGCTTAAGTAATTATGAGGGTACTAGTTGTCTTGCACAATTCAGTGATTTTACTTTAATAGTTAATATACATAAAAATATTTTCCAATTAATCAGTTCATAAATCACTTGTGAAATGTAATTGCCTTTATGTTAGAAGGTAGCAGCATGAAGAATTAAACTCTAAACAGCATTAGTGGAGGAGTGTGAGAAGATTGGCCCAATATCATCAGAGATCTGATGTTTGAAAAGGCACTGTGGGCTCTTTTGTAACTGCAAATAGCTTCTGTTAACTAAAGCCTGTGAGTCCTCTATTTTAGAAATAGGAAAGTCTTGATATATTTCTTCCTGCATTTGAGTTGTTCCTGAATGTGACGGTAGGACAACACCATGCTTTCTGAAGATCTTTTTCGCAGTAGAAACTTATGAGATGTGCGCAACCAGCTAGAAACACAAATTTGTTTGCAGGGCTAAAGGCTTTAAGCGGTGTTTTTGATTCATAGACGTTTGATCAGTGTCAAGAAGTAAATTTTATGCATCATGCACTGTTGTTTATTCCAGAAAAAAAAAAAAGGAACAATGCCCTTTAGGCTTTTTGAGACCAATTCTCTTCTGGATCTGACATCTACAGTACTCTAAACCCAGGCTGAATTAGAGGAATACCTGGAATCCCCAGGGATTTCGCAGGGAGATAACAAAATGAACTATGGAGAGATACAAGTTCTGTCCTTGAAGGCACTAACTTATGTTCCATTGGAGTGCTGCCATGGATTTCAGTGAGAACAGTAATTGGTCATGCAACTGGAGGAACACAACCAAGCGAGGAAATGCAGTGTTAATGGGACAGTTGGTACTGGCTTTGTTTCCTTCTGCTTAAAGAAGTATCACTGTGGCTTTAGGAACATTAGAAAAGCCTGAACTTTCTTGCATGAAGTTCATCACTTGAAAACACCAGCTACTGTGCTATCCCAAGCAAACAAGCAACTTCTAATTTGTAGTGATTAAGTTGTTCTGCAAAGAGTGGGAGCAGACATAATTGCGTACATACAACCGTGGGGGGCATTAATAGTAATAACATTACAATTGCAGCTGAGGCAGAGAGATGGTAAATAGAGGAGGAAGAGTGCAGAAACTGAACCTCTGAAAAAGCTCCACATGCAGAAATTTCCCTGGGGTTGTTTGGAGCTGCAGTCGATGGCATCACTGAAAACCAGGTGGTGAGCAGCATGAACAGAAAAGGGCTACCTGGGCAAGAGGGTCTCAGTAGAAGAGGTCCTAGCTTGAAGGAGTTCACGGTCTCGAGAAGGCATTCAGGAGCAAAACTCAGGAGATAACGTTTGGAGCATGAAAAGGGATCAAAATAATGTATCAACGGTTAAAAGCATCACCTGTTTGGATGGCAGCGTCTGGGTGCTCTGTGCAGGTCCCGGCTGGAGCTATTTGAGACTTACTATGAATCTTGAAAAACTGTTGCTGATGTTTTGTATTTTTTCCCTGTTTAAAAACAACTAGTTTCATAAAATTTCTGTGTCATACACTAGTGAGCTGTACAGCTCGTGTACTGCTGAGCGGCTAGCTCAATCAAGGGGAGAAATCTTAGTACCAGGTAGGAAAATACACATGAATTGTGATGTGTATCTCCAGACAGGGGGCTATAAGAATAACATCTCTTATCAGCAATGACGATGTCTGCAGTCAGGAAATAGGCAGACAAAAAATTTGCACACCAAGTTAAAACTAATTAATGACCCACTATATAACTCAGAGAGAAAAAAAACCTGTTCGGTTATCTAAGTTTGCTGACACTTTCAAAACAAAATGATGACTAAATAGTAATGTGTACTGCAAAGAATGAGTGATATACCAAGATGAATAGGATTTAGGCACTATTTATCACAGTTAAGCCATAGCCTGAATACCATAATGCTGATTACTTGAATTCATTATGCAGACAGTATAATCTCACAGTCAGTAATGTGCCTGTGAGAAGGAAGAAACTATTTCTATGGTTTTAAACTGAATTGTAGGCACAGAGTCATTGATGGGGTTGTGCTTTCTCTTAAGATATGATACTAACAGTTGTAACAACACTTTTGTCTGAGGCAAATCCATTAAACCCACTGAATTCTTTACATTCTACTGTTTAAAGTAGTCAGAACTGAAATTCAGCACTGCTGATGAAGGAAGGACCCATTTTCTACCTTCGGTCTTTCAGTAATATGACATTTAATCTGGTCCAAAGCTGACATTTCTCAAACCGAAAATGCATTTTTTTGATTCCTCTAGACTCTTAGCTCTTCAAGTTTGCTGGATCCAGATAAGCATGCAGTGGTTTACGCTTCATGCCTTCCCAAAGCTTTCCTGCCTAGAACCACCAGATGAAGATGCCTTTCAACTTCCAGTCACAGAACTACTTTATCAGAGGTAGGAAGTGTGATTTGTAGGAAGTATGATTTGCCAGATGTGTGGAAACCAAGGCACAGGAAGGTTAAAAGTTTTTTTGATTTAGATAGTCATTTCAGCTTTAAAAAGGGATCTTTTCACCTTTGTAACTCTTAAACTTTGGGAGTGAGGGTCACTCAGCACCAAGGCCCAAGTTAGGAATAGAGCATAGTACGTTCATACACAGAAGCTTGAGTGAAATATTATATATTTGTACTTAATGGGTACAGAGGTATGTCACTGTACCTGTAAAATGTTGGTGATCTTGCATCATCTCTCTTTAAATAGCACATAGGTGCACTTTAGGTTCTATTTATGTGACCACTCTTTCTCCTGTAGAATAAATAATAGTTCGTTTTTATGGTGTTAAGACTCTTGAGATTTTTTGTGAGCAGAGTGTTACAGCTCTGCACACAATTATTTGTAGAAATTATTTGTGAAATAACAACTTTGTTCTGACCTAGCCATAAAATGTACCCTTTGGGCAGTAGGAAATGTTGCAGTTTTGAGCTGCCCTTCTCTTCAGTGAAAGTTCTGTAATATTTTGGGGAGAAAAAGAAAAGAAAAAGAAGGGACAGAAATAGTGAGCCACAACTTCTGAAACTTTTGGCTTGCTCAAGCTACCTTTAAAATGCACACATACTCTGAATGAACTGACTTAATTGTTCTGAAAATACCGAGGTGACAGTTCTGCTTATGAGAAATGCTTGCAGGTTTCCAGCCAGGCAGAAAGGGTAGATCTTAATGAAAAAGGCCTGCAGTGCTTATTTTGCTTCTTACATTATCTAATACTGAAGTAAATCTGCAAAATGTTTTCTGTACACATGCCGAGAGGGTTGCAGTGACTGCTTTTACCCTTTCAGACAGTTTGTGATACGACTAAATGCTCTGAACTATTTTAGTGTCTGGTACAAAGGCTTGTTAATCATTTCAGTGTTGTATCTCCAAATGCAGTGTTGGGTTAAAGAGAATGGGAAGAACTCTGCTGTTGTACACCTAACGAGCCCCTCTCATGTCAGTAGTGCAAAATTTCACCTTCTGTTTCTAGGTGATGTGCTTTCCCTCCACCCCAGCCCCAACTAGAGGTCTAAAGGAGAGGGATTGCAGAACCAAGGCTATTTCACTAAAAATGCTACAAAGTTATCAATTCTGAAGAACCTTAACACTAACGTGTTATCTTTCCTGCCATCACTGCAAATCGAAAGAGAAAAAAAATGGATTTTTTTCTCTGCTGCTACTGCAATAAAGGAGGCATTAACTTCTGGAAACTAGGAGGCAGGCTTAACCTTAGATGCTCGTATTCACCAAAATAGTCAGATGAGATGTCAGCTGTACATTATTTCGTACTGAAAACCTGATGCATCTAATAGAGAAGTAATGGAAAATACTCTCTGAATTTTAAAAACGTGCTTTAATTCAGATAGTAAACAAAATAACCAGAAATCAAAGACTTGCAGCTATGAGAAAAATACTTCAGAGATTGAAAATAACCTAAAAGTGACCGCTAAATTAATGCAATTGAAACAAGTATTCAGAATGAAAAAGAAATCTCCCTGCTAACTATTAGAAAAATAGGTAAAGGGATCTTTTAAAGCAAACCTCTTTACTGATGCTGCCACCCCTAGTATCAGTGTATCTTTTGCCTCGATTAGTAATGTAGTACTTGCTGCTCAATGATCATGGACTCTTTGGCTGTGCTTCTGTATGTCACAATTGCTATAGATAATGCTTGTCTCAGTGAGAGAAATCCTACCAATTTACTGCTTCACACTTTCCCACTTATTTATTTTTCCTCAAACATCTTTTTTTCTTTCTTTTTTAATGTTTTGGACATCTGAGCTGCCATCCATCTGTCTGTTGGAGAGGTGTTTATTCTTAGTCCAAGATGGAATTTCAGACTTCTGTTTCTTAGTTACCATTTTCCTTCACCCAAGCCCTGTATATTTGGATGTATGATATTGACAACCGCAGTTTCAAGTGGAGCAACTTAAAAAATTGAATCACCTTAAGCAGTTCTAGGAGTCCTCTGAAGTATGTTGCTGAACTGCCTCTTGGCAGTAGCTGCAGCATGAAGTGCAAGGAATATATACGGGCTTGTCTACACTGAGCTGCTTCCATTCTTTTCTGTCCTTTGTTGCCCCAGATTAGAGTTGTCATATCCTATATGCCTATTTCCAAGACACTCCCTTCTTGATAGTCTTTTTTTTTTTTTTTATTCCCTCGAGTGTGAGGTCAGCTGCAGTTTTATAGTCTTACTAACTCCCAGAAACCTTTGTAGCTCTCCTCTGTCCCTCTGGGATTCGCCTTTCCATTTTATTTCAGGCTTTCACCATTGATACAACTCCCTGTATAATGCTAATCCAGGAACAGCCTTATCTTTCCCCCCTCCCTCCCTCCCTCCCTCCTCTCCCCTAGCTATTCCCTTTTAGCTGATAGTGATCACTAATGGCTCCTGCTTGTGCTGTGGTTGGAATGGCTCAGAAGTCCTGCCTCAACAGCCACACTCCGTTGGACACTTGGGGGTGATACTTCCTGACAGCATAACACCACTGGGGATTGCATTACCCAGGCAGCCAGAAAAGAGAAAGTGCCTAATAAAATAAACACGTGAGTAAAAAAATAGAAGCCAGAGGTAGAGCTGGGGCTGCACTTGTCAATTCCAATATACTCTTCCACTTCAAAAACCCCTTCCTATACAGGTATATTTAATATAGTCTTTATCTTTGCATTATCCTTCTCAAAGAAAGAAAATGCTAGTGCATTTGCTTGGGTCAGCACATCTGATCCCCCTTGTTCAGGGCACAATGTGTGCTGCATTTCTTGCAGAGGAAGGCTTTGGAGAACACACTCCAAATGGGGGCAAGTTGTAATGGCAAATTGCAAATGGTTTGAATATCCAGTTCATAAGGAAAATGCTGACGTGGGTATCACCACGGCCAAACACATGCCACAACTATATGGGAAGATAAAAGGTAGCTCTGGACTAGCCTACTCTTCAAGGAGAGATTTGAAAAGTGTATTTTACATTGCTACAAATTAAGAAGGCAGGCTTTAAGTACAATCAAAAGGAGTGAAACTGTCAGTTATTGATTAGAACTAGCTTCCTTGAATCTGAAAGCTTTTCCATAAAGCTTGTGACTTTTTTTTTTAACATAGAGATGTAGTAGTCTTTCATCTGTTCAAATTGCTCTTCTCTTTCATTATGAAGAAAATTGTAATATTAAAAAAAAGTTGTGCACTCACAGGCTTAGGGAAATTGAATCTCAGATATGACCAATCAGTTTAAGGTCAGAGTTGAGTAAGTTGAATCCAAGAAAACAAAATTACACAAACCAATCTTATTTCTTCTTCCACCCACTCTTACAGTAAATAGTAAATAGTGTTATTAGGGTTCTGAAACTTAGTTATCCCTCCCTAACCACCTCTAGCTCCTTCCCTGAAGCCCCCACTAAATCCCTCTGTGAACGCATCCCTATAACAAACAAACAAACAAAAAAACAACCCACCCACAAACAGACACAAACCAACTATCTCAGGCACTAAAGCATGCCCTGAAGTGCCATGTTTACACGTTTCTTAAATACCTCCAGGGATGGTGACTCCTTGCTGTATAGTTCATACCACTGAAATGGTCTAGGTTAAAAGTGTCCATTCAGTGCAGTTTGTTTGATTGTTTTTTTTTTTTTTTTTTTTTATTCCCTCGAGTGTGAGGTCAGCTGCAGTTTTATAGTCTTACTAACTCCCAGAAACCTTTGTAGCTCTCCTCTGTCCCTCTGGGATTCGCCTTTCCATTTTATTTCAGGCTTTCACCATTGATACAACTCCCTGTATAATGCTAATCCAGGAACAGCCTTATCTTTCCCCCCTCCCTCCCTCCCTCCCTCCTCTCCCCTAGCTATTCCCTTTTAGCTGATAGTGATCACTAATGGCTCCTGCTTGTGCTGTGGTTGGAATGGCTCAGAAGTCCTGCCTCAACAGCCACACTCCGTTGGACACTTGGGGGTGATACTTCCTGACAGCATAACACCACTGGGGATTGCATTACCCAGGCAGCCAGAAAAGAGAAAGTGCCTAATAAAATAAACACGTGAGTAAAAAAATAGAAGCCAGAGGTAGAGCTGGGGCTGCACTTGTCAATTCCAATATACTCTTCCACTTCAAAAACCCCTTCCTATACAGGTATATTTAATATAGTCTTTATCTTTGCATTATCCTTCTCAAAGAAAGAAAATGCTAGTGCAGAGGAGCTTTGCTTGGGTCAGCACATCTGATCCCCCTTGTTCAGGGCACAATGTGTGCTGCATTTCTTGCAGAGGAAGGCTTTGGAGAACACACTCCAAATGGAGGCAAGTTGTAATGGCAAATTGCAAATGGTTTGAATATCCAGTTCATAAGGAAAATGCTGACGTGGGTATCACCACGGCCAAACACATGCCACAACTATATGGGAAGATAAAAGGTAGCTCTGGACTAGCCTACTCTTCAAGGAGAGATTTGAAAAGTGTATTTTACATTGCTACAAATTAAGAAGGCAGGCTTTAAGTACAATCAAAAGGAGTGAAACTGTCAGTTATTGATTAGAACTAGCTTCCTTGAATCTGAAAGCTTTTCCATAAAGCTTGTGACTTTTTTTTTTAACATAGAGATGTAGTAGTCTTTCATCTGTTCAAATTGCTCTTCTCTTTCATTATGAAGAAAATTGTAATATTAAAAAAAAGTTGTGCACTCACAGGCTTAGGGAAATTGAATCTCAGATATGACCAATCAGTTTAAGGTCAGAGTTGAGTAAGTTGAATCCAAGAAAACAAAATTACACGAACCAATCTTATTTCTTCTTCCACCCACTCTTACAGTAAATAGTAAATAGTGTTATTAGGGTTCTGAAACTTAGTTATCCCTCCCTAACCACCTCTAGCTCCTTCCCTGAAGCCCCCACTAAATCCCTCTGTGAACGCATCCGACAGTCCTTTCAGAGCCAATTGGCTCTGACCAACAAACAAGTGGAAGCCCAGTGTGTCACCTCATTGGGATTCTGCCTCCTCTTCAGGAAACCAGAATCACTACATCCTTCCACAGGACACCAAGCTTAGAAAGTTTTTTTATTTTTAATTCTCGGTATAGATACAGTACACAATTCTCTCCGTGCCTTCATACACAGTGCTGATTTCTGCAGAGCACCCACGTACGCTCTGGTAAACCTTCCAGTTGTGATTCTGCACGGAGGGGAACAACTCTGTCTCTGAGAGAACTTAAATCCACCCGTGATCAGGTAAGGGTGACTCATCACTGGCCATTTTCTTCAGATGCTGGCGGTAAATTAAAAAACCCAAGCCCTCACACACCTGTGAAAACCTGAGAAGTATTACCCCTTAGGTTATGATTGTATTTTTTTTAAGATGTGTTTGTGGGAAAAAGTGGACAGGAAAGTTTGACTTAGGGCTGTTATCTTTACTGAGAAAATTTACCAGGGTTTTTTTTTTTTGGTGGGCTGTTAATGAAATTGATGATTCTCTTTTTCTCTTGAACTTAAACTTACTGCCCTCCCCCCCCCCTTTTCAGATAAGTTATTTCTCTACGTGAAGGTTCTGAAGGAAGTACTGACTACAGTTGTCCAGTCACAGGAGGAGCAGCCTCCAAAAGGGTAATGCAAACTGAGGGTGGATTGTCATGGGTCAGTCACAGTGAAATGTCTGCTGAGGAACTGGCAGCTGGATCTGGCTGTAAGAAACATTACGCTGGAGACCATTTTCTTCCTTTTTGACTCATTTCTGCTTGGAGCTGAAACAGTAGCAAGGTGTCTTCTGATGTAAACTGGAATGATAGAAGAAATACTCTCTATAGGTTGCTTTTCCAAGGCTGTGAGTGCCCACACGCTACTTTGAATTAACGAGATGGTGATGCTGAGCAGAGTGCAGGAAGGTAACCTCACTGACTAAAGTGCTGGAGCATGTCCAAAGGAGACCCACCAAGCTGGTGAGGGGTCTGGAGAAGAAGTCCTACGAGGAGAGGCTGAGGGAACTGGGCATGTTTAGTTTGGAGAAGAGGAGGCTGAGGGGAGACCTCCTTGCCCTCTACACCTACCTGAAAGGAGGGTGTAGAGAGGTGGGGGTCGGTCTCTTCTCCCAAGGGAATAATGACAGGAGCAGAGGAAATGGTCTGAAGCTGCGGCAGGGGAGGCTTAGATTAGATAGCAGGAAGAATTACTTTAGTGAGAGAGTGGTCAGGTCCTGGAACAGCCTGCCCAGGGAGGTGGTGGAGTCACCATCCCTGGAGGGATTCAAGAAACATGTAGAGGTGGCACTTCAGGGCATGCTCTAGTGCCCGAGATTGTTGGGTTGGGTGTTTTGTTTTGTGTTTGGTGTTGTGTTGGTGTGGGTTTTTTTGGGGTTGGGGGTTTTTTTTGGGTGTATGGTCAGACTCAATGATCTCAAAGGTCCCTTCCAACCATGAAGATTCTGTGATTCTGTGACTTCCTTACAAAGTATTATTGCATCCAACCAGCAAGAGAAACTGAAAATGGTGAGGTCAAACAACTCAGCGCATGTTAGATCAAGAAACACGCATATTATCCTAGATTCCATCCCTAACTGCTGCAGGGGGAGAAGCATAATCTATCAAGGCCATTTGTTTCACTCAATATATGTTCCTTCAATCTCCGTAATTGCAGCATTTGGCATGAACTGTCCCCATTCAGCAAATGTTTCCTTACAGCCAAATAGGAAGCTTCTGCTTGGTGCTCTGTGCTGAGCTCATCTCCAGGTCTGCACTAATCACTGATGTGTTTCAGGCAATGATGAGAAGTGGAAAGATGAACTGCAGATATGAGCAAGAGGAAAGGCGTGGAGAAGGTGCCCCAGGTAGCAGCTGGGCTGAAGCCCCCCAGCGCAGGGACCACACTTTCCTCTTCTCCATGGGGCTCAGTCTCATTTGTGTCTCATCCCCCATTGCCTTCTGCTTGCAAACCCTCTCTGTGTTTTTCCAGGTGCCATGTGCCATACCCTGGAGATCTGCATGCTTCACAAGAGAAGGGCACCTCCCTGGCTGCTTTAAGTGCTCTTGACAGTGCAAGGTCCCAGCCTTAAGCCCTCAGGAGCAAAGTGGACTGCTGAGATTTCCCATCCACCAGGCCTAGTCTGAAGTGAAGCAGTATAATGCCACTATGGGGTAGAGCTCTGGCAGAGCTTGAGCATTTCCTAATTCAGGGCTCCTTATCGTTACTGGAGAGGTCCTTAGTTCTCAGAGAGGTGACTTGCAGAGAGTGATTAGGGTACCTAACTGGCAGAGTTGGGAGCTTGGGATGGAAGATATTTGGGGATGAGCAGGATTAGGCTTGAGTCTTCAGGATACATGAGGGGCGTGTATACACAAAGCAGTTCTGCAAAGTGTTGTCTCCCTAACTCCCTAAGCCTCCTTGAGAAACTGCAATGCTTCTGGAACCTGAACTTGGCTGGCTGTGTGTGGGCCACAGAGTCATAGCCTGACTTCACCTGGATGTTCTTCTTCTTGGGCTGTGGGTATTACAACAGGTCTCTGAGAAGGTGTAATGGTCTTGGAGAAGCACTGGGATATGGGAAAGGATCTGTCACTTACAATAGCTTTTCTTATGTGAATGGAAGTATTTGTAGGTTCCAGGGATGGAACTGGGCCGTGGCAGGCCAGGCAGTTTGTAAACAAAAAACCTGAACAGAAATGGAAAAAGAAGCAGAAGAGAAAACATTTGTTCCGTAAACCTTATTGTTCAACTAGGAGCTGAAGTCGAAATTCAAGAGTGTTGTTTTGGGGTCTGTAACCGGGATGTCTGGTGGTTTTTTTTCTATAGAAGTCTTTCTCAAAGGGACTTCCTCTACCAAACTAGCTCTTTTGTACCTTTTTTCTTATCTTTTTTTATCTCTTAATTTTGTTTTATTTATTTAGCCACTCACACACTGGATAAACAGAGTTTCAAAGAGCTTTCAAAAATCCAAAAGATAGGGACATTATACAAATTAATCTTATGAAGCAAGGTATTTCCTGGGAAAGCCTTCTAAAGGAATTTCTTTTTGATTAGCAAGTCCTTTACAGGATTAAAAACTAAGCTTCTTCCTCCCTCATTTCTTCCACAAATTAGGTTTTCATAAGAACTTTTATGTGTTTTTTCTAAGTACCACAGTCTCACCTCTTCTGGCAGAAATATAAACGTTAATAACACTAATTACTTCACACTAATCAACTACATTTGAGAACTTTGGCTAGGAAAATCTTTCCTTAGAAAGTATAGGAAACACCCCTTTTTTATTTTTTTACTATGACAGACTAAGTGTAGCTGCGCATATTCAGGGTGATGTAGTAGATGAATTTCAAGTCAGTCTAGATCGTGCTGTATAATCCTGTTTTGACCTTCTGAGGTCTTGCCTACCACTTCTAATACTGCTATTTTGAGACGGGTTTTAATTTTGTAATGGGAACTTGGGCCTGATAAATCCCCCAATCCGGCAAGTAGTGTCCACAAGTGAATCCCAGATCTTCTGGAGATGCTGTTATGTCAGGATTTCCAATGCGGGACCAGCGAAGGATACTGAAGAGGGAGTGAGAGAATGAAGAGGGCAGACTGCCCTGACTCTGAGGGCTCAAACATGGCATAAAGGCGTTCATCTCTTTTGCCCCTTTTGTGTTCATGTACAACTGTAGCATGAGATTTCTTCATAATAAAACTCTTCTTTAGTAGACAGTCAAGGGGATGAGCCTCAGGTCAAAAACCAAAAACGCCTGCTGGAAGATTAATAAGATTATTGGTCAGGCTTCTTTCACTTCATTATCTCTGCTTTCCACAGAAGTCATCACTGCAATCCCAATGATTTACTGTGGACCAGGACGGAGTCAACAAAGTAGGACTGAATTCTCTAGCCTGTGAGCTGGACCTCATGGTCCAATCATGCATCTAGTAACTGCATGCAGAGAAGAGCTTCTATTTGGTGAAAGTGTGTGGCCACCACTATGGTAAAGTCTTCTCTTGTCGCAGATCTCTGTGGAGACTTCGCTGTGTGTCCAGAATTTATGGGGGGAAAGGCAGAACAACGGACAACAACTAACTATAAACCAAGAGCATGAAGAAAGAGCAGCCTCTTCTAGGTCCCTTTCTTTCCATGTGAAGATAATATAGGTAATGCCTATATTACATCCAGGTTCTTAATATAATAATTAACCTAATAACATTCCAAAATTCCTGCTTTGCCTCATCCTGTCTCCAGTTAAACTGTAAATGAACAAAAAAATGAAAAAGCTAAAAATACTCCCCAGAGCAAGATGACAAGAATGTGAATACTCATTTTTATCAAATCAGGTAGATATGTGCATGATGTATAGAAGTTGGAACACATAAAGTTTAGCAGCCTGAGAAATATGGATGGTGTAGAAATTGTTGACGAATGCTCAGCATTTAGGTTGCAAGAGCTTACCCTCAGCAGTGGCAAAACACGCCAAAGAAAAATATGTTTGTGCCTGAAATGGAAGTGTAGAATTTCTGATATGAAAATGTCTGAATTCCAGTAAAAAGCTCATTTGTCTTGTCGTCAATATCTTAAAATTACTGGTTTGTGTCTAGTGTTCTTACAAGTTTCCCCCTTAATGAGGTAATTTCACCCAGTGACAAGATTTCATTATTACTTCATTTAGGACTCTAGAACAAATGGAAAAGAGAAGAACGATTAATCTGAACTTTCTAACAATTTTGTTAATATGTCTGATTTTCTAAATAGGAGAAACATAGTAGTGCAAATCAACGTTGGTTTACAAGCAACTGATGCAATAATTCCTGGGTAACATGAGAACGTACAAGTCAAACTAAAAAAGATGGGCCTTGGTTCAACAATTGGAAAGTGGGTAAAGACACGATGAACAGAGACAGTGAGTTGTATGGCTAGAGATGGGAAAGTTCATCAAATTGATTCATACTGGACTCATGCACATGCATATGGTTGTGTGTATGTGCAATATTAACACTGGGAAGAACTGAAAATGTGCTTACTTAAAAAGACTTAATTTCGAGAGAGTGTCAGGGTGATGAACAGAGAGTGCTGAATGACCTGGAAGACTATAGTAATAGAAATATCCACTCCTATGGAGCATGTATGAGGTCTTCCCAGAGGCAGAGAAGTGTTAATGCTGTTGTACCATGTGCTGTGTGACAGTTGAGAATGTACCAGATGTTCCAAGAAGTTGAACTGGAGCAGGTTCAGTAGGGGTGAGTACAATAATTCCAGGATGGAAGAGCCAACTGTGGGAGACCAGAGAACTTGTCATTTTGTGAAAACCCATTCAAAAAGAAACAAAAGTATTAGAGAATGTTGTTGGTATTTCTCTTTGTTACCTGAGGGGGTAAACTCGCAGGGTCATAGCAGGAAGAACAACCAATTTTAGCTACAGGATAATACTTTAATAAGAATGATTGGGGTTTTATTTTCCCAGGGAAATCTATCACTCTGAAAATGAGGTGGCTTCTGACTTTCTGAGCAGTGAGACTGTGGCATGACACTAGTAGAAGTAATGGGCAAAACCTGAACTATCATTAGGATGACTTAGTGAATACATAAAAGGGATCATATGGCAGATTTGCCTGCAATGGCAGAGTGGTCTTTCAGGATGTCCTATGAACGTCCACTTTGTGGCCAGCAGGTTGAGGGAGGTGATTTTTCCTCTCTACTCTGCTCTCATGAGACCCCACCTGGAGTATTGCATCCAGCTCTGGGGCCCCCAACAACAGAAGGACATAGGCCTTTCGGAACAAGTCCAGAGCAGGGCCACAAAGATGATCAGTGGGTTGTAACACCTCTCCTGTGAAGACAGGCTGAGAGAGAGAAGGCTCCAGGGAGTCCTTATAGTAACCTTATAGTAGTAGTAAAGGATAGATGGGGGAGGACTCTTTCAGGGAGTGTAGTGATAGGATGAGGCATAATGGTTTTAAACCAAAAGAGAATAGATTTAGATTAGATATTAGGAAGAAATTCTTTACTCTGAGAGTGGTGAAATACCAGCACAGGTTGCCCAGAGAAGCTGTGGCTGCCCCATCCCTGGAGGGGTTCAAGGCCAGGCTGGATGGGGCTTGGAGCAACCTGGTCTGGTGGGAGGTGTCCCTGCCAGGGCAGGGGGTTGGAACTAGATAATCTTTAAGGTCGCTTCCAACCCAAACTATTCTGTGTTTCTGAGGCCCTGAAAAATTTCTATATGTGGACAGTTACCAACACGGCTAAATAAATTGGACCAACACGGTCCAATAAAATCTATTAATGAACAATGTTTATTTGTAAGTAGAATTGCTATGTAGAATAAAAGTAGACAGGAAACTTTTCATAGAACTGATCCCCCTCTTCCATCAAAGACTATGGAAGAAATTACCTCTTTGATAGCTAGATGAGATTTTTAGATGAAAGACTACTTTTCCACTGCATATTTGCATACTGGGTGACACAGGACCTAGTTTATATGACAATTCTCCAGGCACAGCCATAAGGCTAACTGTGATGTTTCAGTGTGACAGTGTGCTGTTGGGAACTTAACAACATTAATTTCTATTGGCTTTTTATCAGTTAAATATTCTGAGGCAAGAAACTGACCTGTTGGTCTGTGAAGTTGGTTTCTTGTTTTTGACTCCAAGTGAGAGCATACATAAGACTTTTCCTTTCTTATCAGAAAAAAAGCATTTGGTCTTGGAGAGCACTTTTTTTTTTTTTTTAAACATCAACTATATATTTCAGTATCAGTTCTCTTCTGTTTTTCACTGTAATACAAGAATACGAGTACAGTTCATTATTTCCTTGAAATGACTGAACTAGCTGAGTGAATGTTTTGTAATAGAGAACTATTTCCTTTTGTAACTTAAGTACTTAATTGCTTCTAATTGGTTTCTATTGCAAAGGAGGGTCGGATCAAAATTACAGACTACAGAGGAAAGGATGGAAAAGACAATGGTAACTGCATATTATTAATGTGTCAATAGTATGATCAGAGATGTCATTATTGGGCAGTACAAAGGAAAAAGAGTAGGAGACTGAGAGAGCAATATCTGGGAAGAGTCACAGAGGGGCAATTGAGGGATTCTGAGAAAGATTACTAAAATAAACTCAAAGAAATTGCTGGCAAGCAGAATCAGAAAAACAGTATTTGATGAGGCAGTAAAGACCTCAGCTAACCAGTGGCTAAAGCAGCTGATAAGAATAGTCAAAGCCTTTGAGATTGGCTGTTAGCAAGTCATTAGCACTTAAGAGAGCTGGCACAATGTCCAGATTGGAGAAAAAAAAACAAACCACAAACAAAACCAACCAAAATAAGAGCAACCCACCCCCCAAAAAAACCCCAACAAACCAACCGATAATTAAATCGGGAATAAATCACTGAACAATGTTTAAAAATCTCAAAAATAGGCAATCCAGTCCAGGAATTCGGATCAGTTTGTGCCTTCAGGATCAAATAGTGGATGCGAATGAGTCATATTCTTAATTTAGAAGAACCAAGACATTAACACTTTCACTGCAGCTATTTGTACAACTTGACCTTGATTTCTCTAGTGTGATTCGGGATTAACTGGAACAAACTTAATGTGAATGAGAACAGAATCTAATTTTTGGCATTTGCTGAGATGTAAACCCAGATTATACCAGAGTAACTGCACTGGAACCTTGTTCTGGTTTCAGAGCAGTGAATAATATCATCTAGGACCTGCTGACTTCTTAACTGGCACATTTTTTCATTTTCTTGGTGTAAACACATTTAGCTATTATCAATGAGTAGAGTACATGTGTTGGTGTAAAAATTGCTTTGTTGTCTGCTTTGTTGTCTTTCAGACCAAATACTTATGGAATATTTAATACCGATGTGCCAGAATTACGCACAAGAATTGTCAACAGAGACTTTATAGCTCTCCTAAGTAAACGCTGCTCATGTTCACTATTGGTACAATAACCACCAACCACATTACCCAAGATTAATTTGCTCCGGTGTAAGGTTGCTGAACAAGCCAATAAATATACTGTATGGGAGCAAAAGACACCAAGACAAAACAGGTATGAACAATTTGTGCTTCCTCTTCCAGTATTGCAGTAGATATGTACCTGGCATGAAAGACCCATAGTAAAAAAATTCTAAACATCTGAATGAGACTATCATCCTTAGAGCAGCCCATAACTATGATTTAAAATGAGTTTGGGACTTCACGTAGCCCCAGAATTTATTTCCTCAGAAGGTAGTATTAGCTGTCAGAACGGGCTCAGCAGTGTTCTGAGGATAGTGTTCTGAGGGGGCATTTTAGAAACACTGTAAAAATAACAGCATTGTGTTTAGCTATGTTTGTGGAATTTCATCTTATTATTATTTTAAAGCATCCTTGGAGTCCCACACGTATTGTTGTACTCCACTGAATTACAGAGCACAGAAAGAACTGATTTTCAGAAACCAGTTTGAGATGGTTTTGCCAGCTGAGTTCCATCAGCAATGGCCTCCGTGTGGAAGAGGTAAGAATCCTTAAACTTTTTCTCTGATATTAGATAACGTTACCTGGCTGGAGCACGCTGTGTACAGTGTCAAATAGTTGCTATTTGACAATAGGCTTATAAGTTATATTTTTGGGGTTTGTCTATATTCAGAAATAGCAAATAACATACACTTTTCAAACTACACTTTATGGGGAGTATCTGTCTGCATATATGATTTTTGCCTCCTTTATAACAAATAGTAAATGTTAAGAATTACCCTCCTGACATCATTCGGTGTTTCCTTCTGACTATCTGCCATCCTGAGTAAAGAGCTATAAAAACTCTTCTAGCAGGGTCCGGCTGTTAAGTAACTCTGTAAGTAACAACTGTTCCTCTGGCGTGTAAAAAACAAACCTTTTTGAGTTATCACGTGGGGAATTTTAAAAAATACGCATCTGAAGGCCATAAGATTGCAAGAACCTTTCTTCAGATATTCTTAATGTGTAGATACTGGAAGCTTGACTGAATTCTGCTGTCAGAGGACAATCGTTTGCAGTGGCCACTTTAGCTAATTGTCGTGGTTTAGACTGAATTGACCAACCAGAACGACAGATGGCCCCTCCCTCCCCCGCTAAGGAAAAGAGAGGAGAGGAAGAGGGGGATAAAAAAAAATTATGAGTTTAGAAAAAGACTAAACTACTTTAATGAAAATATAAATAAATAATGAAATAGAAAAAAAAGGAAAAGGAAAAAAAAAGTAAAATAAAATAAAAATGTATACAGTATATACAACCCAGGATGACGATCACGTCACCAGCAGGCACTGGGGAAAGTCCCAGGCTGGACTCAGGGATGGACAGGAGCCAGATTCCAGATCTGGAGTCAGGAACGCTCGGATCGGGATCAAAGGCAGACGGACAGACAGGGTCCTCCTCGGACGTCGACCATTGAAGGAAGAGAGTTGACCCTTTTGATCCCTCAGCTTTTATACTGAGCATGATGCGGATGGGATGGAATACCCTGTTGGTCAGTTTGGGGTCACCTCTCCTGTCTGTTCCTCCCCACAGGTGGGACCCCTCTGCGCTTTTCCGCTTCCGACCCTCCAACGGGGCAAATAACAAATTTGCCTGACCTTGGTTGTTACAGCAATAAGTATAAGCAGGGGCCTCTCTGCTCACCATCCCTTGGTATAATCAGGTCTTATCACTGTGAGAGTGAACAGTTTCTGAACAATAAGCTGTTAATTTCAGAGTTTAGTTAGTTAGGAGAGGCCTAGCTCAAAAAGTAAAATTACTGAACAGAAAATTAGTTCTGTTTTACCTCAAACCAGGACACTAATGGCATGTCCTCCTGAGTGCCTCTAGCTGTGGCTCTGCACTGTGAGCACAGGCTAACGGGGCTCCTGAAAGGCTGTCTCGCTGCCGCTCAAGGCAGGCAGAACACGTTCTCTTGTCCTTTTTCCCAGCCATCCTTAAAAGCAAGTTAATGAGAGCAAGTCTAGGCCAATTTTAGAAAACCTGCTCAGGCAGGTTCTCTCCCTCTCGCTGATGTTTTGCCAGCATAATGGCTGATGTTTTATTCTCTGCAAGCAGGGCGTTTGGGGATCTAGGTTTTCCATAAAATCAGACTTACACGAGGGGGAAAGACTCATCCAAAAGCACATCTGTAACAGGTGAGCTGACTGTCTAGAAAAGCAGTACTGATTAAAGGTGTCCCTTGATGTGCCTGGTAGCACTATATTATCAGCAGGTCAGCTCACACTGCTGCTGCTGTGTTACTTATTATTGTACTTATTTTCACTTATTATTGTACTTATTTTTGTAAGAAGAATTTGCTGGAGGGCAGCTGCAATTCTGCACTGCTTGATTCCATGCATATTTATTCTGAGGCAACTTGCTGATGAGCCAACACCCTCATTGTCTGTGCCAGGAGGGTCTCAAGGGACTGCCACTGTCACTAAAGGATATTCCAAGAAGGCAGCGTGGCACGTTTGTACCAGCACTTTTGAAGACCAGTGTGTTGTGGCTGAACTGCATTGTCTTCAACTAAAAAAAATTGTCACATGAATTACTATCTTCATGCCAGAAAACATTTTGAAACACAACAGATTATACTCTGTTTAAGAACTCAATGTTTTTCTCAACTATCAGAGCCTGATAGACTTGAAATCAGTATAATACTTCTCTGATACTCTGAGATGCTCAGTTTCTGTGGGCTAAGAGGAAGCTCAAATTTTCAAATCCAGAGAATGGGGCTCTCTAGTTAGCAATTTCAGAGCAATCTGAGATGTGAAGGGAATAGGGCAGAGATTATGCAGTGCTAAAATCATTCCAAAAAACCCTTTACAATTTCAGTAACTGAAAGAGAGAGAAAGATGGGGAAATGTTTCCTTGAGCAGAGGGACAATTTCCTGTTTTCCCTGGTTTAAGGAGGAAGGGCTGCTTGCTCAGGACTCTTTCTCTTTACTAATTGATGAAGCAGATTAATTCTGCAAGACACCACAAAGCTAGAAGCAAAGCTGAACCTCATTGGGCAGATTTTTGAGCTTCCAAAGTCTCTGGCAGCAGAGGGAGGACAATGGCATTCAAATAATTTTATTTTTTTTTTACATTACAGCAAGAGCCAGCACATGCTTGCTTTCTTTCCTCCAAGGTGGGAGGGGAAAGAGACTGGCAGTTGTTGGCTCTTTTTCTCTGCTAGTGGAGGAGAAGAACGTGGAAAATAATTGTCATAATACAGATAGATACAAATCTTTCAGCCAACTGGTACTCTTGAGTCTTCAGAGGATCTTTGTCCAAATGTTAGCATATAGGAGTGAAAGCCAGAGCCAATAGTTAGCAAACTCCTATGTATAGGTTTTGGTACATAGTGACATTTGGTGTTAAGAGATCAAATGGCTGTTGTTATAACCTAACTGCTGCAAGTTTTTAATTGACCAGACCATTTTGCATTGAATCCATGGCCAAATGTGAGGGAGTTATGAAACAATGTTTTAAGATTTGCTGTACACAGTAAGATTCTATGGGGAAAATAAAAAGCCACATTTAGAACCGTGACAGCTTTTGCTAAACAATGAGGAGAAGTGCAGAAGAGACAATTAGGGAATTACTTTCATTTTTCTCATTCTTTCTGCAGCAAAAGTTAGAGCAGTTGCAGAGATGACTGGTGTACTCTAGATCTAGATTTGGAGCATGGTAGTTATGCCTACTTTTATCTGAAGGATGCTGAAGCCTGTGACACTCTTCTGTGCATCATGTTGCCTGACTTGGTGACCTAAACATGCGCTGAACACAAATACTTTGTACCCTTGTGGCAGAAATCTTTCAGGCTCTTCTAGGAAGGATCTTGGCTCTCTTGCCTGTTTGATGTTGGCCATGTGTCAAAGCAGATGGAAGTAAGCTATAACAGAATGCTGCAATCATCAGTCCGTGTCCAAGGAAGGAGAATGTTCTGAAATGCAAGCCCTTCCCCTTGGAAATACAGTTCACTGGTCCTACTATGACCCTGATCATTGCTCCATGGCTTTGATTTGTGATTTTTTGCCTCATGGGAGCCCTTAAATAGACTTTGTAGCCCCGGAGACTGCAGCACTACCAGTTTAGTACAGTCTGGAGCCCTCCCCAATTGGGAGACTTGTGGAAAGCTTCCATGGAAGTACAGGGAGAGAATACTGGGGGAAACCTGCTTTGTTGGTGTCAGGCAAACTGCAGAACAAGTATCATTCTATTAAGGTCCAGAGAAGGGCAACAAAGCTGGTGAGGGGTCTGTAGCACAAGTCTTGTGAGGAGAGGCTGAGGGAGCTGGGGTTATTCAGCCTGGAGAAGAGGAGGCTGAGGGGAGACCTTATTGCTCTCTACAACTCCCTGAAAGGAGGGTGTAGAGAGGTGGGGATCGGTCTCTTCTTCCAAGTCACAGGTGACAGGACGAGAGGAAATGGCCTCAAGTTGCACCAGGGGAGGTTCAGGCTGGATATTAGGAAAAATTTTTTCACCGAAAGGGTTCTCAGGCATTGGAATGGGCTGCCCAGGGAGGTGGTTGAGGCCCCATCCCTGGAGGTGTTCAAAAGACAGGTTGATGTAGTGCTGGGAGGTCTGGGTTAGTGATGATGCTCCTTGTTTGTTGTGCGGGTGTCTATTTTTGTCAGAGTTAGGTTGACGGTTGGACAAGATGATCTTTAAGGTCCCTTCCAACCTAGAAGATTCTGTGATTCTGTAGGTTCCAAGTGGCTTATCCAAGCGCTGTTTCCCATTGAGAATGTTAAGATAATCAGCCTTATGATGAAAGAATCAAAATAATCAACTGAAAGCAACACTACTTACATAGTTAATGGTTGGATCCTGGTCAGTGCTCTGTCTATTGCTGCGAAGCAGCTTGACTCGGTGGCATGGTCTCTGGGCAGTGCAGGTTTGCTGTGGCGTAGCTCCCATGTAAACCCATTCCCTAACAGTCAATGTGGGGGCATGGCAGGGGCAAGGGGTTATGACTGATCCTGGTGGTTTTCAGCTACTGTGACAGCAGACTGAGGCCCCAGAAGACTAGTACAATCTACTCTCAACTGCGCCCTGAGACCCAACTGCTGAGCAGAGCAGTCCCGGGAGCGGGAGCGAGTACAGGGCACCCTTGTGCCCTTTCCCCCTCAGCTACAGTTGAGCAATGCTTAGCACAGCTGAACGTCTGGCCCTCCCAGTCAGATACAATAACTGGTCTATGAGACTGTTCATACCAATTAAATCTTATCATCAAATCATTCTGTTCCATCACTCCACTTAATTAGCCACGGTCTTTGGTATTTCAGCAATGCTGCACCATGCCAAAAAATGAAAGTATTCTTTGTGTGGTACACACCCAACAACTGCCTGGCTGCCAGCTAGAGTCAGATCAACAAATATTTCTCCTGCACCAGAGCAGTATCTGCTGGAAAACATGATTGCCTACTTCTGGTTTTTCAAACCCAAATGAGTTAGAGGCCTTGGTCTCTTCATCTGGGCAGTCAGCTTTTATTACAGGAAAAGCAAGCTGGTTTCTCATCATTATGGGTTTTGTGTGACTCATCACAGTTTATGTTCATGACTAAAACACAGTTCCTTGAGTGTTATTTGTTAATACAGTCTTTCTATTTACAAAATACAAATGCGGAAAGACTGTAAAGGAACACAAATTTACTACTAATTAGCAGGCAGCAGCAGTGGGGCAGAGCTACTACCTAGACCCTTGTCTGCAGCGGGGCCATTGACTTTATGAATGTATATTAGGTGAGGGTCTAACAGAATTTTATTTTATATGATTGAAAACATCCAAATCTGGGCTGATCATCACACCCTGCTTTTAGCAAGAAAGGGCCTGATTTGGCAAACTGCGCTCTAAACGACTGGAATTTTATTTATTTTCCTCCTTTCATTTGAGCAGCTCTTGGGAGTTAAGTGTGAATAAGGAGCTCTGTGGCCTGCAGGAACCTGCCTGGAAGAGCTCATCAACAAATGGCAGAGAAGGGGAGGCATTAGGAATGAATTTTTGAAACAGTATAATGGTTGGTTCTCTGACACCCACCAATGTTGAGACCCGTTTTCACTGCCAGTGAGAAAGGGACTACCAACCTACCTGTGACAAGAAATCAGCTCATTCAGTGGAAATATAATCTATTTTAATAACACCACCACAAATCTGTGCTACGCCATCTGAGGCATTTGTCAGATGTGACAAGGCACTCTGCCTATTTTTGTCATGCAGCAAATCCTTTTTCCTCTTCTACTTGGGGCTAAGTCCCATCCTTAGATATGAGCTCACTCCTCTCTTTCACTTACATGGAAATGTCGGGTGTACGACTGAAGGTAGAATTTGGCTGTGATCTGAACAGATTACATCTGTAATCTCCTTGCAGACAGGGGACCCAAAGGACACAAGCAGGTGCTGATAAAAATCTAGCCTGCATTTATAAATCCTACATGGCAGTTGTCTGCATCTTCAAGTGCCTAAATAAGTTTGAAAAATCTGCCTTTGAGAAACTTGTATTTGTTCTTGCAGGAAGGCCACACAGAGGTGGGAATTGAGTCTACTTCTCCTGATTGCTCATATAGGACTTCTATCATCATAATCATGTGGCTCTTGCCAAATAGCCCCATTGATAGTTTCTGTCTGCTCTGTGTTACAGCTGGATGTGCTTCTGCCTACTTCTCCTCCATGTGAAAGCCCCTGTCTTTCTATATCCATAGAAGAACTAATTTCAGAATTTACATTAACCTGAAATAGTCAGTCCTGCCACCAGCAGACTTCAAACATTCATATGAACCCCTGGCTTTATGGAAAGCAATAGAAAAAATCACCTCCATTGTGCTACAATTTCATTTTCAGTTTCTGGGCCTGTTCCTGGGATGTATAAGGTCTCTTCCCAGAGTAACTCCAGAAATACACCCAAAAGTATGACTGTCACTAGTATTTACTCATTTAAAAACCAGACCCCTCATGTCTTTTCACTTACACTGACAGTTCTTTAGGAAGTTATTTGCCTTTGTTTCCCTTCACTATTCTTTGCTGTAGGAGCCCAGAAAACTGTTTGAGCAAAACTTTTCTTGCTTCTCAGCAGGAATTTGCCTTCCTGATCTCACTATTTTCAGATCAGCCATCAACAAAAGTCCTCTTGGTTTTTTCCTTCTGTTGCAGGCCTTCTGCCATTGCAACTTCATTGAGACAGATAGGCTGTCATTGGTGTCAAAGCATGTAAGCTATGGTCAAATATTCACTATTAAACCTTTTCCTTCACTTCTCTTGCTGAGACTGCCAATGTGTGGAGATTTTTCTGGAGTCCCAGGGTTGACTAGATGCTGGCACAGCCTTACTATGCAGGTATAATTTCAAGATTTAGCTGCTTTTGCACTAAGGTGAGGAACATCAATGCTGGGTGTGAAACACAACCTTGTACAGAGAAGGAATCAGTCTCAGGATGCGGTGTGGCTCAGACAAGCTATCACTGTGCAGAGGCTCTTTTGCTTTCTGGGACGTGTAAACATCTTTCCTACTCTTCACATAAGGCTTTAGGGATCTTCTATTGGATAATAAGTTTTAAAAGTCCAAATAGCGAACAGTTTTGGATGATTGATGGGGATTGTTGTGCACACACCCAGAATGTCATTTCCAATCAAAAGGAAAGCAATTGTTTCCATATGTTGGCACGTTTGTGATCTTGGTGTTGAGCCAGTTGTCTGGCTGCGATCAGGCAGCAGCATCTAACAGTGATGGAAGATTATACCTTGGAAGTGGGGTGCTAACTTTAGGCTGTATTCCTTAAAAGGATATAAAATCTGAACACTTATCCAGGATGTAATTTATGGTTTCAGTATGTTTTGACTTTACATAGATGAAAAAATAGTCCTTTTGTGTATGAATATATGCATAAAAATTCCTTCCTGCTCAGCACCCCCCTTCCCAAAAAGGAATCCAATAAAACAATAGCTGGTGCTAACTTAGCTGCATGGGCTCTTGCCTGCTGAGGCTTATAAGGATTCCCCCTCTTTTTAACCCAACTCCATAGAGGTATTTTAACAGCTAGATTTAGTTTTGTTAAGTTGCTCAGCTGGAATGCAGACTCTGAACAGATTTTTAGAGATGCCCTGTACCTACCGAACACATCTGGTTTTGGTTTGGGTTTTGGGCTTTTTTTTTGGTGGTTGGCAGGTTTTTTGGGTGGTTTATTTTGAGTTTGTTTTTTTTGTGTGTGTGTGTAAAGCTCAAACTAGTTGCATATCCCTGCACAAAGAGGTTAATACAATTTTGAAACTTCAGTGATGAGATTCCTCCATGCCAAGGCTCTACTGACTTCTCCTGCATCAAGCACAGATATATACCCCAGGGAGGTGAAGGCTACTGGAAGAAGTTATTTTTAACATATGAAAAAGCCACCACTTCAAAACAGTCTGCAAGTTCCCTACAATTCCCTGAACCATCAGCAGTGATGCAAAGCTGCCTGATTATGGTCCATCCAATGAAGGATCACTGTATCCCTCCTGAAGTGTCTGCACCAGCAACACAAAACCTGCAGTGGATGTTGCACACGTATTGTGTGATCCCATTTGAAAAACACACAGGCAGGTTGTTAGAGGGACACAGGCTTCTTTCTGTGCAGCAAAAGCAGAGTCTAATACAGTGTTGTGCGTACAGCTACTACCGTCGTCGATATGACTGTACTTCCTACCTCTGTATCTCAATATGAAAATTGGGATCTGGAATTTCCATCTAATTTTATTTTTCATTTATAAGGTCTTCCTCAATTGCATATCTAGAATCAGAATTATTAAATGCTGTCATCAGAAATCAGATAGGCAACTTTAGTTCTACTAAAATAAACACTTCCTTCTCTATACAAATAGATGCCTGCCAATTCTAAGTGTGTGTCGCTCCTGCACAGAAAGTTGTAGGTAGCTCTAGGCATGTTTCAGGCTTGGAGGGCTCCAGGAACAGCTACAAATCTACATGTGCGTGCACTTTTGTAGGAAAATTAAGAGTTTTGTTTGCACTTTCAAACTGTAAGTGTTACTATTCCCCACCTGTAGGTAGTGAAACCAAGGTGTTATCTTTTACATGTCATTGCCCAGGGTTGCTCTAGAAGTGCCGAACAGAAGATGATTGGCCCAAAACTGCTAGTGCTAGACTTGAATGTAGATATGCCCTATCTTCAGAATCACGTTACTACTAATTAAACACTTCCAGCATATTAACTATCTTCAGTATATTTCAATGTATTACATATATATGTGCTAGCTGTATGCTAATCTAGCAAGCTGCTCCATGTTAATTACAACCCCATTACGACCTGTTTTGTGAAAAGACTGGGAGATTCATTTGACTTAGTGGTCTGCAGAGGCGTTCCCTCTCAGCCTGCTATTCCTGGCAGCCAAGCACTTAAGCGCAGGCTGTCGGTTGTGTTGACCTTGAGGAACTTGTATTATTGACCTCTGCTTCCCTGTCTTCTTGGTGGCGTATCTTGTTTCCTCTGCTATTACTCTAACAAAGGACTTTAGGTTATCAGACTGAAAGACTTACGCACCTGATCAGGCCTTTGCTGCTATAGGAGTCCCATGGACCACTATTTCTGTGTGATGGTGCGTGTTCCCAAAATACGTGTCCTTAAATTAGAGGTTACTAGGAGCAGTCTGGCTGTAGCAGCAGAAAGTTTGGCGTAGAACAATTATGATTCTTTTAAGTGTTTTTTGAGAAAATGTGCTGTTTTGAAGTTATTAATTATCCAGTTACCTAGTAAATAATAGGTGCTTCTCAACACATTAATGGAATATTATTATTGTCATATATATTTTTCAACAAGAATGGGGGTCTTTGGCAGATACAGGTCCGGCAACGGGATAGCACTATGTCAGCATCTGTTCATGTGCTGTTAGTTGTATCATGGGGATGCCAGCTGTAAATTTGCTCTATTCCAGCTCTGCTGCTGCATTCAGGGGTTTATTTGAGGGTTTTGTGTCCTAGTGACTCTAACAACTTAGCTGTGCTACGGCTGTGCAAATGGAAGTGCGGTGGCCTACATTTCAACAGTGGTTAGTGAGACAGCCTGACACATTGGAAACACTTCAAGCAACCCAGGTTTCCAGAAAGCTTTGACAACTTCTCCACCAGTGGATCCGGCCTTACGGCATGTTTCAAGCTGAAAATTCAAAATTGCTGGTCATTTTGGAGAATTTTATAGTGGGTATTTAAATTGTGCTCGACATTTCTTCTTCTTCTTGTGCCTGAATGTGTCATGGTTGAGTGTACTGGGTTAGTCTGTGTTTCATTAAATATTAACGGTGAAAATTATTCAGTTATTCAGTTATTTAGAGGGCAATACTGTTGTGTTAATGGATGGAAAATTGCCTGGAGGACTGCTGGTAAAGGTGTAGTGGCAACTGGTACTGGATCGTTGATGGTGGAGTTTCTAAACTGTCCCACAGAGCGGGCAGGTAATGTGAATTCTGTGATTCTGTGATTCTGTGATTCTGTGAAGAGGTAAAATGTCGCTGCCAAAACAAAGATACCGTAAGAAATATTCATGCACCTGCTGAGTGATCTGACAGGCCTTTGCTCTCCTAATATTCTATTTTTCAGTTCCACTTGCAGCTCCTAGAGCATCCAAAGGTCTTCCAGAGGTTTTGCAGGAACAGACCTCCATTAGCCATCGATAGGATGCCAGAGACTCTGCTAATGAACCCGTCCAAGGAAAGGTAAGAAAATGTGCATCCTGTATGACTAATAGCATCCAGGAAGGTGGAAGAGTATGTTTATCCCAGAACTTCCAACTGCCTGTTTAATATGAAGATTAATTGTCAGATGCTTTGGAATTGCTAGCACTTAATATTAATTATATGCTCCTTTGTATTACTTGTACATGCTCCATTTTGTATTTGTGTGTATTGTAGCACCCAGGCTTCCTGTAGTTTTGATAAACAATAACCTAATCATAAATCACATTATCTGGATTTCTAGAGTCTGTGGCTTCAGTGAACCCGACTGGTTTTGCATATGAAAAAGCTGGAATGAGAAAAATTAGAGCAATGGCGAATCCATAAGGCTCTATTTTGATACAGACCCTTAACTTCTGCCAGACCTTGGCTATTAAGAATGCCTATGTATGGTTATGGATTTCTTATACGACAATAACTTGGTATAAATAGGGGACCGATCCACAGACCCTGATAGGCATCAGGAAGATCCAAAATGCAGGATTTGGTTGTGAAAAGTATTTTGAGAAAAGCACGCTATGTATGTTTCCACTTTTGTTTTTTTAAAGAAAAAAAATCTTATGTGACTCTGATGAGCAAAATCATTCAGGATGCAGTCATAAATCTCCTGGCCTACAGAAGCAGTGGTTGAGAATTGTATCCATAGCAACCCATCTAGCAAGAAATGAAATCTGATATGAATAGTCTCATAGAGAAGAGCCACATGCAAGTCACACACTCTTTGAGGCAGAGTGGTTGTGAACCAGAGAAAATAAACTGCATTTTCTTTTACTTGTTGCTTCTTTCCAAGTATTCCTGCTGTGCCCCATTTAATGAATCAAATGGGCTGACAAACCAGCTATTATTCCATTGCCTTCAGCTATTCAGACCTAGGCCAATGGCCAGTAGAGAGGCTAGGAACAAGCATGAGCTTTGCCAGCACTTGAGCTAATAAATGAACTCAGCTCACAGCTGCATCTACAAGCTGCTTATGTTCCCCTGGTTAATGTCAACCTTGTTTCCCCTTCCAGCGACATGGAGCTTTTGTGTGTGCAGAGATAAAACCAGCAAGTGGTTGATAGTTCCTAAGGGAACAGAAATATTCCTGAGTGCTAGAGGGTCATGTTCACTAGAACGGCCAAAAAACAGAGAAAGGAAACTCAGTGAAAAGCCGAATGACCTCACCGAGTCTCTTCCTGCAGAATTCCTAGGAGACAGTAGGCTCTGAAAATCACTTATCAAAACCAGACGTTGGAGAAGTAGCCAAGGCATACCCCAGAATTCTTGTGAGAGGACGCAAAAGTTCAGGCATTTCTCAGACAACTGAAGTGGATGTTGGCTGCCCTGCTGGGAAGGAGCCCTTTACATCCTACAATGAAATGGCCTTCAATAGATGAGTGGGGAGGTTACCTACTGTACATAAAAACATGCAGACACTGCTACCACCAGCAGCAGCTGAAACAAAAAGAGCCCAGAGTCACTGTTAGGCTGGTGCATTTGCTTATTCTAATATCAATAACACCAAACACAAGCTGACACCAGTGCATTGTCGGAGGGAACACAATACTTCTTTGACGTACTAACAGCTGCACCATGCTTTGATGTCTTTGGAAAACTACATGCTTATCAGAACTATTTTTTTTTTTTTTTTTTTTATGGTGAAATTTCACTGCCTTCTCTGGAAGGCAGAGATTCTTTCTATACATTCTGTAAGATGATTTTGAAGTTAGTTAACACTTTCAGAGCTGCTGGTTAGAAGTCACTGTGATTCATTAAAACGTTCTTCATTTTTCAAACCAGTTATACTTTTCCTTTTATTTTTTACTGTTTGCTAGGTGGTTTTTATTTACACCATCTCTTTGGATGCTGCAGTGTGAAATGTAATTTTGCATGCCATGTGGTGTCAGCTCGTGATAAATGTTGCAACCATTGTTGCTTCCGTAGGAAATGTCAGCCAAGAGGGACAATTTGCTGCAGTCCAAAGGAATGCAAAAATATGTCACTGTTCTCTACAGCTAATGAAGCCCTTTTGAGGGAGAAGAGAATGCTTTTGCATAAGATTTAAGTCCATACTTTTTTTTTCATATTAGAGCAACTAATTTAGTCTAGATTTTCACTCCATGCTAGGAGAAAACAAATCCATAGAAGACTGAAGGACAAGATTTATCAAGAATATTTCTCCAGTATTTTCCCTGTACTTTTCACTGGTATTCCCAACAGATTTTTCCCATGTGTTCTTGTGTCAAAGAAACTCAACATATTAACTCAAAAATTTAACTTGCAGCCTTTCATAAAACAGACAAGAGCAAGTTTTTACCTGCGATGCTGAGAAAATTCAATGGTCAACTTCCTACTTCAAGAAACTCATAATTGTCCTAACGATATATAATCCTACTAGACTTAAATGTTTTATAAGCTTTTTCTCTCAAAGACTGGTAGCAAAATGGGAAAATATTCCTTGAACATTTTGAGGGAAACTATTTGAGATAGTGTTTACTTAGTGCTTTAGAACCTGTGTTATAACTAAAATGAAAACACGCTCCTCTACAACACGCTGTGCTAATTCTTCATTTTTCTTCAGCTAATAAAAGAATACATGAAACTGCAGTAATTTAGCCTCCTGATGTATGAGCTTGGCTTCCATTGGCTTTCCACAACGAAAACTGCACCAGTTTACTAGCTGCACCTCTTCAGTTTCTACCATTATTGCTATATTAATAAGAAATTGGCACCTGTAGATATAGGTCTTAACAAAATGGCCAGATCTGTAGGTTTTGTAATGTAGTGGGGCTTTTCCTGTGCATTACAGCTTTTCATTTCTCATAATGAGTTGTAAGTTTTTTAAGTAACTTGACAATGTGTAGGGAGTGGGAATAGAAGAGAGGGTAAAATCAATTAGAACCGAAGCACTCCGTGCAAACAACAGATATTAGGCATAAGGAGCCAATCCTGGAATGAGTTAGAGCTTTTTGGGATATCTAGTACATTCTAACTAAACCTACAATGTCAGACCTCAGAGGTCAGCACAGTAAAATATTAATACTTCAATAGAGCTATCGGGTAATCTCTATAAATTCAGTTCTTCCTGCAGTTATAGAGAACGCAGCCAGGATATTCCAACCACTTAGTTAAATAATAGCTAAATAAGGGGAAAACAGCTCTACATTCCTGGAACTTTCTCTGGATGGATTTTTTCACATGAAGTAAAAGAAGTCCAGCATTATGTTTAATTGGATATTTGTAACGTTCACATAGATCCGAAAACTGCGTTAATTCCCTGTTAAGTTTTGCAAAGTACAATTCTAGACAAGATGCATTGAAAGAACAAAATGCCAAAATTAAATTAAATGGAAGAAGAAGTTAACCTGATAAAGAGAATATTGCCATTACATCTAAAGCCTTTTCAGTCTCATGAGTGCCCAAAGCATCTTCACTAACCAGCTTTGATTTTATTACTTCAGAACCACCTGAACCTTGATCCTAGACTGTCTTAATCGTAGTCCTGTGCAAGTAGCATGCAGTGCACATCAACTGTGTTTTCCAAAATAATACTATATGAATATTTTTCTCTCCTATCTGGAGTTTCTTGGAGCCTCTGTCCATGCCAGATCCAGATCATCTTCCTGAATAAATTAATTCTGTATTCTTGAAGTAGCCAAATACCATTAGAAGCATAGGTGTTATTATTTTAGATAATGAGGGAACATCTATTACAGGATAAGAGGGCATGTACATGATAAATTAAATCAGAAAATTTATTGCCACAGGGCAACCATTACGCATGTGTATTATTCACTTGTACTAAGGCAGTATAATGATTCTCATTAAAGCCAAAGGAAAGTCAGTGTCACTTGAAAAAGAAGTTGGTCTATTAACCCATGTCATCAAAAGAGGAGTCTGAGGCAACTTGTGTTCTTGAATTTAAAAATGATCTAAAGAATAAACAGGTGCCATGGACAAGCTCAGAGTTAAGCTTTTTTCAATACAATGAGAATATTTTTTAAATGGATAATTGCTGTTATTACTGCCCGTATTCTAATGGAAATGGTCAGACTGCCTAAATCCTTACTTAGTGTGATTGGCTCCTACTCATGGCTTACGAGTTAAATATTTCCAAGCTGTGGTACATATTCCCTAATAGCATTACATGTTGTGTAGTTTATTTCATATACAATAATTTAATTCATACGCTAATCAGGCTATAAATGCACAGTCCAATGCTTACGCTGCCCTGTACCACCCCAGTATACCTGAACTTTAATCTTTTTGATGACTTCCCTATATCAGATTCACTTTTTGAAGATACTTTGTTCTGAGGTTCTGTGGTGAATTCATGGTAACTGTACTGTCTGCTTGATCGTGTCCCTCTGCTGCGCACTCTGGAAGATCTGTGAACTATTATTAGGAGATAAATGCAATGTGGAAGAGATGGGCCTTATTTTATATCTCTCTATCTCTTTTTTTTTTAATCAGATTTTTGAGAGCCAGAGACTCAAAAAATACAGTAACATCTTTGAAACATGCTGACATTTTAGGACTTTTTGCAGTTTATACTTAAACCAAAAGTTGCCAGTGTTGCTGTCCAGAATGTGCATTTGAGCCTTCAGAGTGTTTACTGACTTGTTGTGACATCTGGGTGTATTGTTAGGAGCTCAGTCATGAGGAATTTCTTTAGCAACTCTGCTGCCCCGTCTGTCTGGGTCATTGATCTGTGAGCTAAAAATTCCTTCAAGGCAACAATGAAAGGATAAAAGCAGTTACATCCTCACAGGTCACCAACTGAACCTACAGTCAGCCACGCTACCATGATGAGGAGATGCAGATTATCCCCCTGTACCAAAAAAGAAGGCTTTGACCATGAGTTCACTGTATGGCTGCACCCAAAGGGTGGCAGTCAACGGCTCAATGTCCAGGTGGTGGCCAGTAACAAGTGGTGACCAAGCCAAGTGCAGGGTCCTGCACCTGGGACGTGGCAACCCCAAGCACAAATACAGATTGGGTGGAGAATGGCTGGAGAGCAGCCCTGAGGAGAAGGACTTGGGAGTGCTTATGGAGGAGAAGCTCAACATGAGCCGGCAGCGTGTGCTGGCAGCCCAGAGAGCCCACCGTGTCCTGGGCTGCATCAGGAGAAGTGTGGCCAGCAGGGCCAGGGAGGTGATTCTGCCCCTCTGCTCTGTGCTCGTGAGACCCCACCTGGAATACTGAGTCCTCAACACAGAAAGGAGATGGACCAGCTGGAACAGGTGCAGCGGAGGGCCACCAAGATGATCAGAGGGCTGGAGCACCTCTCCTATGAAGACAGGCTGAGGGAGCTGGGATTGTTCAGCCTGGAGAAGAGAAGGCTCTGGGGAGACCTTATAGCGGCCTTTCAATACCTGCAGGGTGCCTATAGAAGAGCTGGAGAAGGACTTTGACAGGAAAGGTAATGATAGGACAAGGGGAAATGGTTTTAAATTGGAAGAAAAAAGATTCAGATTAGATCTCAGGAAGAAATTTTTTACTATGAGGGTGGTGAGGCACTGGCCCAGGTTGCCCAAAGAAGCTGTGGCTGCCCCATTCCTGGAGGGGTTCAAGGCCAGGCTGGATGGGGCTTGGAGCAACCTGGTCTGGTGGGAGGTGTCTCTGCCCAGGGCAGGGGGGTTGGAACTCGATGATCTTTGAGGTCCCTTCCAACCCAAACCATTCTATGAGTCTATGAGGTAAGAGATTGAATTCACAGGAGAGGTTAGACAGTGTCCCTGCTACTGTTCTGCCCTGGGTGTTGGTGGAGTCTGGGCTTGTCTTGTGCTGCTTTCATGAGACAAAACAAAGGAAGAAGTGAGCAAGTGTTGGCCTGATGTTCGGGTTTTATTCTGCTGTACTGTCTAGTCTTTCATTTGCCGGGTCTTTCATGTTACCTTTGTCTGAACATTTGTGTGTCTGCTCAGTTCTGGAGAACTGTAGCTCTCTGAATCAGGCAGTAAGCGTTGAGCAATGTTAAAAAATGATGGGATAAAGGAGATAAAGGAGATAAGGGGATAAGGGGATAAAGGAGAACTTGATGCTCCCACCCTCCTGTCTTCCTGGACCGTCTTCTGCAATGAAAATTGGTCCAGCTGTGATCTGAACTGCTCAACCTTTGTGAACTAGACAGACTGTGCTGTCTTTTGCTGGTGACGTGGATCCTATTAGCAAAATAACTGTACAGAATGTCTAGTGCCCTGAGAGAATTTTTCACTGTGAGGAATACACTAGCAGCCTCCATAATCCTGCTATAGAAGTATCCTTGAACTAGACAACCAGCACTAGGAAGCTCTCTGTCCTAGTTTAGGTAATGAAAAGCAGCAGAATCTTGTGGTGAACTCAGCCTGTGGTTGGTATAGTCCAGCATAAAAAGGCAAAGGTTATGGCTGAGGGTTCTTGTAGTTCCTGGCTGTGGTGTTTGCTCCTAACACACGCTTCTCAGGCAATGAGAAGTTCTTGTCCATAAGGTGACAACGTTTTTCTTCACAGTACTTCTGAATATATAAATATTAGAGGAGCTTCAGGAAGATGGATTTATTTTTTTTTAATCCCTAGAGATATTGTTCAGGATGGTGGGTAGGAATTAGGTAATTAGATATGCGTGCATGTTGTTTGGGACCTCAGTCACAAGGCATTCCTTTAGAAACTATGCTACTCAGTGTGTTTGGGTCATTGATCTGTCACTTTTTGATGTGAGTTGCCAATCTGTTTGTACACCTGGATGGACAGAGTTCTGTTAAGTTGGACAATCTGGAAAAGAAACATGGGAGAAGTTACCAGAGTTGTGCAGGAAACACCATTCTAGATAAGTTGAAGGCAAGACTTTTGCATTTGCATTGTGGAATGAAGACAGTGGCTGATATTATTGTCTCTGTAGCACTGATTTAACAGAAATTGCGAGATTTAATCTATATGGTTGGGCTAGTGAATATCTGAAACATCTTACAATTAATCAACCGTTGTAATTGCAATAGATTAGTCTGTCACTGATCAGCCTAAAATGACATGTTGCACTCGACTGACTGGTGCTTCATGGGGATGTATCTGCTTCTGGTCCAGTGGCAAGTTCATCAGTTTTATCCTTCTGTAACACGAATGCCAAAATAGCTGAAACACATGACATTATGGCTTATTACCAGACTCTGTGGCCAGTCGTATGTTGGGAATGATACCCTGGAGATATGCAAGGTGAGGCTCGACGAGGTCTTGGGCAACCTGGTCTAGTTGGGGGTGTCCCTGCTGACTGCGGGGGGGTCGGACTAGATGAGCTTTGGAGGTCCCTTCCGGCCTGGGCAATTCTATGATTCTGTGATCCTGCCCTAGGCTGTGATTCACAAAACTGCGGCGCTGAAGCTATGTTTAGAAGGCAGGTTGGCTACTTCTGAAGAGCAGCAAAGCAGCCTGAGAAGGCAGTGTTCAAACATTGTCATTCTGTCATTTTATATGCCAACTTAAGCAGCAGTAGCCTCATATTTCTGTGATGTGTGACATTATCTCTGTGCATTGTGGCAGTGCATGGTCAGAGTGTTTAATAAAGCAGCAGCTAGTAAGAACTGTACGATAATTCTTGTAGAAACAGAATACCCTTTAGAGCCAAAATAACTTGTAAGGTACTGTTAGGTCTTTCTCAGACGATCTTTAGTTATAGGGTGGGATTGAACTCAATGGAAATGCTGCCATAGGCTTTAAGTAATGGCACTTTATGTTCTAATTGTCTCAGAGGACTGTGGCTTTCATCTAGTCGTGAGTTAATGGAATTGCAAAGTCAGTGGTTCCAGCCTAACAAAAGGAATGGAGTCTCAATTTAATATGCATTTCCCATTTGTAGTACATAACGGGAGCAGGACAAAATTGCAATCTTTGAAAAAGGACGCAGCCCTGTCGTTGCATTTCTTTGGCTCAAATCAATGGGGATTAAGCTGTGACGCAGGGAAGTTCCTACTAGAACTCTTCTATGAATACAACTGCTGTCACTGCACATGGGAGGAAAAGTGGTTTGTGCAGCCACAGAGTGTCTGTGAAACACTGTTCTAAGCAGGGATGAAAGTGGGGAATATCTGCTGTGAAGTGAGTAAACACCAAACGTAACAGCTAAGGAATGTAATAGGGCCAAAATGTGTCCAGTTTACTCTGGGAAATCATACTGTTGAGCAAGTGCTGGTGTCCTGATTTTATTTAAATACAGCAGTACTTGGAGAGAGAGATTTTCTGGGAGCTCTGCAGGTAGTCTAGAACCCCTTCCTAGCCCAGCTCAGTGCAATTGTGCCTGTGGTCTTCCCTCTGCCTCCAATCCCCCTACACTTGTCCTACAAGAAGGACGTTTTTCATTGTGAAGCCTATTTGTCAGTATTTGAGAGATGCGAGAGCAATGGGATCATTAAAAATACTAATCTTTATTTGTTTTAATTTTTAATGCCTCAGAAGAACATGCAGTTTACAGATGCCAAGAAGCAGTTCAGAAGTTGCCTGGTGTTCAGGGAAGATAAGTATTGCACACAGTCTCGGCATTGATCTTCTCATTCATGTTCTCTTTAATCTCTCACTGTTCCTTCTTCCCTTGATTAGACTGCCTGGAAACTGCTCTAGGCAGTGGAATGTCCCTGAAGGTAGTGTGTGTAACATAGACACTGGTGCTCTGTGCTTGTTCTTGGGGAGAGAATAATACAGAGAAAACAGTAAAATATTTATTCAGTGTAAATGTCAATTAAAACATTAATAAAACAACAAGGCAGAATGTGGGCAGTTCAAGCAGCATACACCCCACTGCTGAGTGTCTGAATAGCTGCTTGATAAGAAAAATCTCTTATTACCTTCTTTTTATTTTTGAATCTGCCAAAACTCCAGCAAGCTCCCTTCAGCCCTCTGCAAAGTGATCGTAATGCACACAAATGCCCAGAAAACGTCTTTCAGAATCAAAGCTGCTCTCCATGATAAACAATAAATATTGATTTGAACTAAAGACATTTGGCTCGAGAGGTATGGCTTAGCCCAGTCTAAGCATTTGGCTGATGTAACAGAACTGCTGCTGGTGGAGTGGCTTTGCTTGACATTGTTTTGCATCATGTTCAGGAGTCTTATCACATAGACGGCTAAATTACCTTCAGATGTTCATTTGTTCATTGTCCGGGTTTCTTGCATTACTGCGATGATTTCTACCACAGGGAATGAAATCTAATCAACAAAAATTAAGGCCCCCTTCCTGTGACATTGCTACACGTTGGTGCAGTGCATGCTGACAAGGGTGGTTTACAGCAACATAGTATGGGGGTATAGCATTTGCTCAATTAAAACAAAAAAACCAACCCAACACACTTCTGGACTGTTTTATTCTGAACGCACAAACATTCTTTTTATTTTATCCTAAGCATCGAAGTAGTTCCAGCCATACAAATTTACAGAAAAAGAGTTTTGTTTAAATAATTAATGGTGAATGATTTTATAATACTTTTCGAATATTTGGGATGCTTTACAGAGCTATAAACCATTTTCATCTAGCAATTGCTATTCTTGTCATTGAAATGGGTCGATACACCGTGTCTTTACATGATTTATATTAACCTTAGATATTAACATTGCAGAGGCAAGATACCCTGACAACATCATCATGACCTGTCTCTCTAGGCTGAGTGATTTGGAAACAAATGGGTTTGGAAGCTTTGGTTCTCCCTAGCAGATATAGCAGAAGGAATTTGCTGGAACGGAATGATGGGCAACTGGCTTTACATATTCAGCTAGGACTCAGAAGTTCTGTGTTTGATTCCTGGCTCTGAGCTCCTGCATCCACACAGTGATTATGAGCCACTCAATTTTTATGAGCATCATCACTTACTCTAGAAGGATGGTGCTTACCTGTTTTGCAGGAATCTTGAAAGCTTACCATGAATTTAAGGTACCAAGGCACTATATGGTGCCAATATTACTAGATCAACTGTACCAGCCGTGCCTAGCTTTAATTAGCTGTACTGTGAGTCTGCTGATGTGGTAAAATGTTAAACAGAGCCAAAATCCAAATCTCAGGAAATATCTCTGAATATTTTAACACTCATCTAAAATACTGTCTCCTAGGTTACAGGAGCTTATGTCACTCATTGGTCAATGAATCTGCAGCACCAAGGATGACACGGATGAGTCTAGAGGACAGCAATTACAGTTTAAGAGATTTTGTAAAGAATTCAGTGAGAATGGACAGTTGGGCATCTTAACAGATGATTCGATAAAGATAATAATAATGATTCCTATGTTTGTTCATGCAGACCTAGCGAGTTGCTCATGAAGAGGAAACTCAGGCTGCAGGATTACTGTAAGAACCATATTTGGTAAATCATGTCTTTTCTGTGACCGAATTATTGGTACAAAACAAATCTTCTGGAGAAGGTGAATTTGCTTGTTTTGTGAACGCCTCACGTGCTCATGCCTGCACCTTTGCATGCTGCAGAATTCATCCTTTGAGTAGAGCAGGTATTTGTCATGTATCCCATGAATTGCTTTGATGCTTTCTTGGTAGCAAGTTAAAATAGTGAGTCAGCTAATTGAGCGTGAAAAACAGTTTAATCCTATTACAGCATATAAGGCATCATCTTCTTTGTTTTTCTTTCGGTAATGCTGGTTCATGCACTATTCACAGATGCTAAGAAACACATTTGTAAGCAATCTAATCTAAAAAAAGTGTGGATCCACAACAGATAAATGAGTATTATTATGAGTTTTGCAGTCTCTGTCATTGGAACTTCCAATTCACTGTGTCTGTGCCTTGTTTTATTACCATTTTTACAAACCTTCACACAGATGGGGATAGTTTGCTGAAATGTTTGGGTATGATTTTTCCTCATACACGTAACCTGTAGCAAAGGTCAGGACTAGAATCATAGAATCATTCAGGTTGGGAAAGATCCTTGGGATCATCGAGTCCAACCATCAGCCCCACTCTACAAAGTCCTCCCCTACACCATATCCCCCAACGCCACATCTAAACGACCCTTAGACATCCAAGGATGGTGATGCAGCCCCCTCCCCGGGCAGCCTATTCCAGTCTCTGACCACTCTTTCTCTGAAGAACTGTTTCCTAATGTTCAATCTAAACCTACCCTGTTGGAGCTTGAAGCCATTCCCTCTCGTTCTATTGTTAATTACCTGTGAGAAGAGACCAGCCCCAACCTCTCTACAGTGTCTTTTCAAGTAGTTGTAGAGAGTGATGAGGTCTCCCCTCAGCCTCCTCTTCCTCAAACTAAACAGTCCCAGCTCGTTCAGTTGCTCTTCAGAAGATCTATTCTCCAGGCTCTTCACCAGCTTCATTGCCCTCCTCTGGACTCGCTCCAGCACCTCGATATCTCTCTTGTATTGAGGTGCCCAAAACTGGACAGGAATCCAGGTGTGGCCTCACCAGTGCTGAGCACAGGGGGACAATCACCTCCCTACTTCTGCTGGCCACACTAGAAGAAGCCAACCAACAAAACACCACATTGTTTTCTCTGTATGAGACAATACATTGAGAAGGATAACAGCAGCCCCCTTGCTCCATCAACAAGGACATGTGTAAGGATCAGATTTGGCTACCGGGGCCTCATTAATAAAGCTGACCTTTCAATAAATGTTTGGGTCTGGGGAGAATTCTTGGTGTGAGAAGCCCTCTGCCTTTAGGGTTGTGTCCTTGCAGTATTGCTTGTTGCCTGCGGAGAAACAAGTTTGTGAGTTCATTATTCCAGGGAATCCACAGTAAAACTCTCTTTAGTACCTATGACTGTTTCACATGCTTGCTGTGGGAACTCTGGAGTTGGCTGCTTTCCAGTACTCTTGCACTTGTGTTCAGTGTGCCCTTCAAAGGAGAAACAGTCAAAGTGAGATATTGTTCCATTGTACAACACCCATTCCGTGGTGTGAGTCTGTGTGCCGCAGGATGCTCCGTCACTTCACTGGCCTCACCTCCTCCACCCTCCTAACAGCTTTATATGCATGACCCAACAACAGGGATAGTCTGTGACAGGACAGTGAAATCTTGCTTTTTTAATCACCACCACGTTCCACAGTACTCTGCTGAAACAGGGGCATGCAGATAATGGGTATTTTATTTCAGTACTTTGTGCATATTGAGCAATATATTTCCCTACTTATGTGTCAGAGCTTGAAAGGACTATCCATTTTTAATGAGCTATACCATGCATAGCTAATGTAGAAACTTAATTTTAGATACAGATTTTGGTTTTATGCATTAGGGAACCATGTAAATCAATGCTGTGAGTTAGGGTGACACAAGAAGTGTGTTCATTGGTGGCTCAAAGACTCAGGTGCAGGTAAAGATGGTCTTCTTGATGCCTGATTCCCAGACAATAGATATTGTCAAGTATGAGCTGCTACATACGTCATGGAACAGTCTGTGCCAGTTGGCCCATGCCAGAGCCTCTTAACGGCTGAGTTCCCTGCAGGCAGGGATTAAAAATAAATAATCTGAAAGTGGTACTAGCTCAGCTAATAAGCAAAGGAGCAGGGTACTCAAGTTGAGCAGGAGGGCTGTACATAACATTGTCCATATGTTAGCTTGTTCTAGCCTGGCTGTGCGTGCCTGGCACTACCTACCAAGGGTTCTGAAGATCCTACCCAAAGGCAAACTCCACAGAACAGCTGCTGTATTGAAATGAGGAGCTTCTTTAGCTGGGAGTCCAACCTATTTGACGAAGTCTTCAAGTCAGCTGATCTTAATGTTCTGGTTGTACAAAGCTTGCATAAATCTGACCTAGGGGTCCCAAGGAGTAATTTCATTTCACTTAAGACCAGAGATCCAAGTACTTAGCAGCCTGCATGATAATTTAAGTCTGCCATGATCACATTACTGTCAGCGCATCCCAGAATGTTCTAGGGTACAAATATAAGAGGTCAAACTCTCAGTCAAGTCAGACAGACAGAAATGCAAAAAGAGGGTTTTTTCCCAGTTTCGTTTTCTGTCGTTTCACACTTCTTTACTTGGTTGTTCACTGCAAAACTACAATTCTCATTTCATGCTCCGAACTGTTAGTTTAGGGTGCAGTGTAGACTTTTCTTTGTTTCTCATAATTCTGTCTTGTTTTTATTTTTTGTATTATTTGTCAGCAGTCAAGGAGAACTGTAAAGTACTACATCTATGTTGGTTTCAAGTGGCAGAGCAATGCCACCAAGGCTTCTGTGCCCCAGGAAATCACCGGGGCCCTTTATGGCTGGCAAATCTATTCATCTAGAAGGACCTGTTTGTGGTGTTCTCCTTTCCCTGCCAGTTGTTTATTCATGCATCAACAATTAAGTGCAATTGAAGGTGAGCTTAGTCTTGCACTTATAGCATATTAAAATTAAAGAGCTGCGATTCCAAGAATTTCACTCTCCTTTCTCAAACCAAAAAGAAGAGAAAAACCTGAGCAAAGTGCAGCAGGAGATATGATAGCTCATTCAACTTGTATAATTAAATATAGAGATTCACAAGAACAAAGGGCACCTGGGTAAATTAAAAGAAAAGCCTACGTGGAATAGATCCATCTCTTGAGCTGCTTGATATGGATTAGAATGGTGTGAAGGCTTATCAATCAAAGCAAAGATGAATGAACCAATGGCTGTGGATGAACCATTGGCCAGAGTGCACTTCTGGTTTGAATTCAACAAAGAGTAAAAACTGAGATAGAGGCTTTACATCGGTGAAATGGGGTGGGTAGCTTTCTTAGACCTTACAGAAAATGGCTGTCAAAGTCATTGGGAGTCTTTGCATTAGCATTAAGTGACGCTAAGATTGGAGTGAGATTGTGTCCACAAGGTGTATGTCACCATCTTAGCCAGGCAAGAGGACCACAAAGTGTCTGTGGTACAGTGCAGGAGGCAGGGCAGGGAAGTGAAAGTTGTGGGAACATGAGTGACTGCAGGCAGTGGTGATTCAGCAGAACTGAAACCAATCAAAGCCAGCAGAGAGAGTGAAACACGCAGAACAAGGACAGCGCATCCCTGGTAGCATTATAGCAATGGGACAAACTCAAACCTGAAATAAGTGGGAGTGACTCACATGTGTTTCAGTGGGAGCTGAGCCTGTTCAGACTCGTGCAGAGGTTGGTCCAGTTAAGCGTGAGTTATTTCTCAGGGCATAGATGCCAGCACCTCTGCTTGTCCAAGGATTGTTTTTCGTTGCAAGAAGCCTCTTGTTTCAGTTCTTGAGATTTCCCACAAGCGCCAGCTGAGTTCAAGGCAATTCAGCATCTGTAAGGCACTGGTCGTGAGTGTCGAGGAGATAAGGCTCTGAGGCCAATAAGAGTTTAGAGGAACAACACATTCTTGACTTTGTTATCATAAATTAACCCATATTCTTCCTACAATGTAAGTTGCCAGGCCATCCAGATACATCTGGAGGGTAAACACATGTCCGTAATAATTGAGTGCTCATGCCCTGCTTTGTCAAACCCTCTACTAGTTCAGAAGTCAGTAGGGGTAAGTAATAGATCCTGGAGCCAAGTGAGATGATTGTATACTCATTTACATTTCAATGTCCACATTGCTCTTCCAGTTCACAGCTCTTTTATGGCAGCATTGATGATATATGGGCACTAGGAACAAAGTGACAGATCTAAAGGCCTATGTCTGTGTGCTAAGCTGCCTCTACAGCAATGAAAAAGCACTGAAGTACGTGGGACCCTTGAAAAAATTGTCTTCAGAACTGTGAAACTTCAGAGGTTCTAAGGATAGCAACCTTGCTGCTTTGCCCTGTTCTCCAATCTCCACATACTTTATCCCTTCGGCCTTATTAAAGCGAGGATAGTAAAATGTGCGTGTGCAGGGGGGTCAGTGGTACAGCTGCTGGTGCCACACAAAAGGAACATCTGTCTTCATTATAGTATGAGTAGTCTGAGTGCTTAAATGACAGGTCTGTGCTGAATATCAGTCTTAATTAGCAATGAGCAGAGATTCAGTTGAACTCCATGATCCCAAGGGCCTTTTCCAACCTGAATGATTCTGTGATCTATGATTCCCATGCAAGGAGTGGGAATCTTAAGATTGGAAAAACTTTATGAACTTGAGACGGTACGTTGACTGCTAGGGCTTCCTGCTAACTTTAGGCGAATGAATTTTCAACAATTGGCTAGGCCTTTACCGGTCTCCAAGGAGCTGCATTTCATACCAACATCTGTAAACTTCAAAGCCTATAGACCAGTGTTACTAGTTCTGATGAGTAAGGGGTCATTTCATCATTGAAAAATGCTGCAGAGCCTGCAAGCAACGGTGCCCTGCTGTGATACTCCCTCTGGAAGCCAGTGCAGAAGCGTTGCAGAAGCATCGCATGCAAATGCAGTATTTCCATGTGATGACAAGACATCTTATTGCCATTACTTTGGAGGGACTAAGAGGGATTTGGGAGGCTCCAAGCAGTCAGGAAAGAGACCTAGAGAACAGGGTGTGGAGATCTGTTAACCCTTTCCTCAGTGTTTGGTGCGTGATTGTGACTGTGTGATTTATTGTGCCTAAACGTAAGTGGAAGGTAAAGGATCTCAGAGCCTTAGATTCCAGGATGGCAACATACGGGGCTAGAGAGAGTCACAGATAGATCCACATCCACAGAGGACATTCACATTGCTTGAGACACGCATTGTTCCACCTTCAAATCTGGGGAAAAAAAAAAGGCCTGCTTTAAATTGCTAAGCCATTTTTCCACAAACTTTGCTGTTTCTTAGAATAACCATAGATTTTTTTTGCTCAACTAGCTGCTCATGGGTTAAATGTTATTTATGCTCATTTCTTTCTCTTATAACCGTAAGAATAACTCAATCTTCTCCATTAGACAATTGTTGGATATTAATTGCAGGTTTATTACCTTTCTTGGAAGCGTTCGTTGTTTGCACAGCTGAGCTGTGTATCTCAGGAGAAGATAAATAAATGTTCTTGTCCTAGGAAATGTCAGTGACAGACTTTCAGGCTTAACAATCTTTTCAGAGAAGGGAAAGCAGGACATTTGGTTTCGGTTAAGGAAAATCCTCTCTAGCATCACTGGAGGCAGGCAAAAGAGCAGTTTGATGTGAGAGCCACAGGGCCTGGCTTTGAAAAATATCAGAAAGATATTTTTTATCTATATTTTTTATCAGCTTGGCATTGCTGAGCATTTCCTAAACAGAGCTACAAGAGAGGCAAGTGTCTGGTAGAATTAGTTGCCTGTAATTTTTCTGAGGTGATGGCTGAGTGTGAATGGCTGCACCAGAGTAGAGATCAGAAAGGTGGGAAAAGATTTTGGTTTTTTCACCAAAAAATGTAACTGGTAAAGTATCTCAAAAAAACTCAAAAGAAGAGCCACATGCAGAGGCTATCTTAAGGCAACATATTATGGAAACTTCAGGTGGCTGTGCTAATAATGACACAGATGCGTTGTCTGAGACTTCCAATTCCCATTTTTTAGTAGTTTGTAAATGCCAAATTTGAACTCTTCAAACAAAAGTATGTTGCCCTGCGTGTCAAGCTCAGGTTGAACTTGGTTTTGCTGTGGTTTTTTTAGCTTTCAACTAAAGCACGTCAGCCCTTTCTCACCACAAAGTGTGACCCGTGATTTTTTAATAGAATGGTTAAACTTTATTGACTTGCTGTTTAGGAAGGCTGTTACCACAAATGCGTGGTTGCCAATTGTGTGAAAATAGCCCAAATTTAGTCATAAAATCTCAGAAAACCTGTAACAACGTCTACCAAGGAGAGTCTTGTTAGAGTTTGTCAGCTAAAGTCAGTGAATAGTCTGTCGGCACTGAGCATGTTCTGGCATAGGCCAACCTCTGAGCAGACCATCATTGCAATTCTTCCTCCTACTGATGGGCAAAAGTGGTGAGTTCCCCTGGAAAAGTTCAGAGGAACACCATTTCCTGTCCTCTTACTGGTTCCCTGTCTGCTACACCAGCTGCAGGAAGTAAAAAGGGCAAGCAGGCTGATCTTCACTGGGAGATGGAAATAAGGAGGGAAGGACACTTAATCAGAGTAGGTAAGGGACTAGGATGTAGCACAGATGGGTGCAGAACTGGCATTTAGGACCAGCGCTTGTTTTTCCAGGAAGGGTAAAATCTGGAACCGAAGGTGAGCAGAGGGAAGAATCAGAGGACAGAGAAAGGCAGGAGAGGAATTAAATGGAGAAGAACCAAGGGAAGGAGAAGAACTAAGGGAAGGAGCATCCAACCACTAAAACGCCCTCACCACAGAACTGTGTGTTCCTGAATTTTGGTGCTGCTGTGCTGTCAGAAAGGACCTGTGAAGCCACCAGCAGTGGGTCACTCTCTCCTGCTGGAGGCTTGGCCAGAAGGGAAGGCATGGTGATCTTCCAGTGCTGCAGTTGCTGCTACTGAGTGCTTTTCCTGGAAAACCACTGAGCATTGTGCCCGTGAGTACTCACAACTGCCACTGATTCACTGATGTTGGGGAGATACTTGGATATGTGTTGTTCTGGATAGAGTTCAAGGTTTGGACCGAGTGTTGAAACAGGGCTTGGGTGACTCACAGCAAGACTGGTTGCTTGAGCACTGAGCAGAGAACGGCCTGATCCAGGGGTGGTAGGCAGCTTGGGAGCCAAGCTAAGGCTGCATGGACATTTTCTAACCAGGGGCTGCTGCACAGGCTGGTCTCCTGTATCTGATGTTCACGCAAGGCAACAAGTAGCCAGGCAAGGCAGTTAGAAAGGCAAGTCTGACTCTAATAGAGGAGGGAGGAGAGAGACCTTTTGGGGACGTACCAGGGCAGGGGTGAGGGCTGGCAGAGTGGAATTTAGATCAGCGTGAATGAGAGCTGGGACTCTTTAGTTTGGAGAAGAGAAGGCTGAGGGGAGACCTTATTAATGCTGACAAGTATCTCAAGGGCAGCCTGAGGGAGGAGGGAACCAGACTCTTTTCAGTAGTTGCCAGTGAGAGGACATGGGGCAACGGGCACAAGTTGGAACATAAAGGGTTCCACTTGAATATGAGGAAGAGCTTTTTTCACGGTGAGGGTGACGGAGCCCTGGAACAGGCTGCCCAGGGAGGTCATGGAGTCCCGTTCTTTGGAGATTTCCAAGCCCCACCTGGATGCTCCTGAGTAACATGCTCTGACAAGCTCTGGGCAATCCTGCTTCAGCAGGGGAGTTGGACTAGATGGTCTCTATGGTCCCTTCCGACTCTAAAAAATTCAGTGAAATTCAGTGAAGCTGAGAGGTTTCATGGAGCCTGAGTTTGACCAGATGAACAGGTAGAGATTGGAAGCTAACAATTGGGATTGACAGTGAGGGCCAGGAAGCAGCAGGCTATCTTAGTTGTGAGCACCGGGAAAAAAAAAAAATCCACCAGCAAAATAAAGAGAAATTCAGTGTTAAGAACAGAAAAGCAGGCATCAAGTAACGTAGAAAAATGAGGAGAAAACAGAGTATTTACTCGTTGCTATTGGGGACCGCTTTTCCTGGAGACAGAAAGAAGGGCTGGGCCCCAATGGAAAAAAATAATGTGTAGTAGTTCATAATACAAAGAAGGCTCAACTAAAATTGTGCAAGCAGCTTTTCATCTGCGGAGGTGGGAGAGGATGCTGAAAAATTAAATTAAAGTCAGAGGAGTAGATTGGTATTTTTTGTTTGTTCTGAGGGTTTTTTTGTTTTCAACAAGGAGGGTAAGTAATTACTGCAGCAATGTAATAGGGTATATAATGAATGACTAATTAATTCACTTCCCCTTGGAACCTCCAAGTCTCCTAGAAAGACAAACCTAACCAAGATGTAATCCAGTTTACCCAGAATTTATTGCTGGAGCAGGAAATTATTACAGGGGGCATTGTGGCCTGTGTAAGAGGGGCATTCATGCAATTATTCCTAGATGTGGTCTCTGATCCTTTCATTCTGGCATTTCTACATGTGGTGTGCTTGACCACAAGTTTAATTTGTTCCTTTTACAGTCAGATTTGCATGTGTGTGCGAAGCTGCAGAAAGGAGCAGAAATTATTTTCCTGAGTTGGTGGCAACAGAATCAGCTGTCTTGGCTCCTCTCTGCTGCACAGGCAGCCTGAGCATCGCAGGAAGCACCAGAGGCAGGGTCCTTTGGGTAGAGCCCAAATCCCCCCTGGAGTTCCAAGGTCAAGAGGGACCAGATTATGCTAGAAGATGCTTTTGGCTCTGTGCCTGCTCGGTCCCATTTTCCAGCCTTCCCTGTGCAAATTGGCTGGTAAGAAGAAGGCTGATCCTGACCTTCAGGCATATGCTCGTTCCTCGTGACAAGGAAGTTCTCCTGCGGCCTAGACATAGGCAGAAATGATGCAACAAGAGAACAGGGAGCAGAGTTGGAAGGGCTGGTAGAATAGAAGGAAATCCCATTTTTCTTCCAAAAAATGAGCATTATATTGGAGCCCTGAAATGTGCCTAAATCAATGAAATAATTTTAAAATAATTTGGGAAACCGCTGGAAAATCTACTGCAGATGGAGTGGCTGGCCCATGGGCTCTGAGTGGTGGTGTCACACTGGGCATCTGCAAGCCTTTCACCGCGCTGTGCGGTGCCTCTGCACAGATCTTTTTGTGCAGGCAAACGTGGGGCTGGGGCAGCTGCAGGGCATGCAGGCAGAGCCTGAAATTGCCAGCTGAGCCTGGACCATTTGGAACATAAGAGGTTCCACTCAAATATGAGGAAAAACTTCTTCACAGTGAGGGTGGCAGAGCCCTGGAACAGGCTGCCCAGGGAGGGTGTGGAGTCCCCTTCTCTGGAGATCTTCAAGCCCCACCTGGATGCTCCTGAGTAACATGCTCTGACAAGCTCTAGGCAATCCTGCTTCAGCAGGGGAGTTGGACTAGATGGTCTCTATGGTCCCTTCCAACTCTAAAATTTCAGTGAAATTCAGTGAAATTTTATATTGCTGGCCGCTGAGAGATCAGCACCTCTTGAGGTTGTTGCAAGCTCTTCTCTGTCAGGGTGGCACAGTTCTGCTGTTGGCTGTCATGGTGTAGTTAAAGATATGGAAAATCAGAACAGAATTTGGCCAATGATGCCCTGTCAGTGCTAAACTAAACTACCTTAAATATTGAGCTTCTTGTTGCTGTGGTCTCGTACCAAGTGGGCCATCCCTACCCTGGTGTGGATTTCTAACCCGCTCTGCCCGAGTCAATGGTGGAAGGAAGATTTGTGTTTTTAAAAACTGCAAATGCATTTGGCAGCAGGATCTCCTCTCTTCCTTCCTCCTCTCTTTTTTGGGAAACCGCTGGAAAATCTACTGCAGATGGAGTGGCTGGCCCATGGGCTCTGAGTGGTGGTGTCACACTGGGCATCTGCAAGTCTTTCACCGCGCTGTGCGGTGCCTCTGCACAGATCTTTTTGTGCAGGCAAACGTGGGGCTGGGGCAGCTGCAGGGCATGCAGGCAGAGCCTGAAATTGCCAGCTGAGCCTGGACCATTTGGAACATAAGAGGTTCCACTCAAATATGAGGAAAAACTTCTTCACAGTGAGGGTGGCAGAGCCCTGGAACAGGCTGCCCAGGGAGGGTGTGGAGTCCCCTTCTCTGGAGATCTTCAAGCCCCACCTGGATGCTCCTGAGTAACATGCTCTGACAAGCTCTGGGCAATCCTGCTTCAGCAGGGGAGTTGGACTAGATGGTCTCTATGGTCCCTTCCAACTCTAAAATTTCAGTGAAATTCAGTGAAATTTTATATTGCTGGCTGCTGAGAGATCAGCACCTCTTGAGGTTGTTGCAAGCTCTTCTCTGTCAGGGTGGCACAGTTCTGCTGTTGGCTGTCATGGTGTAGTTAAAGATATGGAAAATCAGAACAGAATTTGGCCAATGATGCCCTGTCAGTGCTAAACTAAACTACCTTAAATATTGAGCTTCTTGTTGCTGTGGTCTCGTACCAAGTGGGCCATCCCTACCCTGGTGTGGATTTCTAACCCGCTCTGCCCGAGTCAATGGTGGAAGGAAGATTTGTGTTTTTAAAAACTGCAAATGCATTTGGCAGCAGGATCTCCTCTCTTCCTTCCTCCTCTCTTTCTTCCTACTCCATCCAGTTCTCTTCCCCCTCCCTACCACTCACCCTGCCTGGGAGCAAGCTGCTCTTAGGAGGAGCCAGCTGCTCCCCATCCCCAGCAGACACCCTTGGGGGGACCCCGAGGCCCCCGGGAGCCATCGGGCCAGCTCCCTGCCTGTGCCTGCCCCCCTGTCTCCTGCTGGGGCAGGAGGAGCAGGGAAGGGGGAGCGGGGATGGAGGAGGTGCAGGCCTTGCAGTCCACAGTCTCGTCTGGGGCTACAAAACCCAGAGCCTGCTAGCGTTTTGGAAGGAGTCCACAGCTCAGTCCATGCCTTGGGTGGAGACTCCGGAGCGGTACGCAGGCCAACGGATGGGGGCCAGACTCTGTGGCCTCTGCTATCTTCTGGCACAGAGGGATCTGCTCCTCCCAGTGCTTGCAGCCAACTCCCTCACTGCAGCCACCAGTAAACAGGAGGGGTTTTGTGTGAAATCCAGTAAAATCTAGTTTGGATTTTAAGAGATCTCTACTGAACTTCTGTGAAAGATGTCTTGATTTCTGCAAAAGCTGGATGGATGTTCTGCACAGGCCTGCTTGCCCATGGCTTAGTCACTGATTTCATGGGGTATTGGTGAGACCCTTAGCTGGTGGGAAACTGCTCCGTTGTCTGTCATGAAGTCATATGAATAAAAATCCGAGGGCTGTCAATACAGTATGAAAATCCCACCATCCTGCCATCATGTGCCATCATTTGGGCTAGGTCTTTGGGCAAACTTTTAGAACTAGAATTATGCACCTGAAGACGTGCACAGAGAAGGAAGGGAGCATTGTGAAGGCTGTGACTGAAGGCCTGTCAAAATAAAAATCTCAAACACAGGTCTGGGTGTGCCCTAGGGCTGAGAGATAGGCTAAGCAGTCCTCTGGGATGCCTTCCACTCCTATTTTTCTCCAAGTTCAAGGCACTGGAAAATCAGATTCTCTTTCGGTTTTCATCACTGGCAGTTTTCTGAAGAGCTATACAGTGAAAAGCAGCTGAGAAATGGCAGGCTGTCACCTGAGAGAATCTCTCTCCCTTTCAGCTATTTTGGATTCCAGATAATTCCATTTATGTGCACACATTAAAAAGTTTCTGTCCTAAGAAACTGGAGAGGTTACCAAATCCAGCCAGCACTCTGAATTCATATTTGCAGATCTTGGAGGGTTCTCTCCATGACACAAGCATTCAAAGTCAACCAAGCCAAAAAGCTTTTTGCAGAACACATAAGAACTGTCTTATAGTAATCATTTCTTTGTGCATTGCCTACAGTGCCACAAAAATCTTATCCCTTTTAAGTATGAGCAAGGTGTTAATATTCTTGGCTGGCTGGAAACCTAACAAATATCTTTGACATCTACCTTGGCTGTGTTTCTTGTTGGATCTGCCAAGCATTCTTTAGATGTCAAGGTCTGGGTTTTATATGCTGGGAAGTGCATGATATTTTGAGGGCGTAGATTTAACCAGTTTTGCACAAAATGTACTAGTTACGTAAAAGTCATATTTTAAAATTAAATTGGTGCCTTATGGAAAATCCTAAGTACAGAACCAGGAGCCGTAGCTCTCTGTTTATGCATAGTGCAGATGCAGTCCTAGGATTGGCTTTGCAGGCTTCTCCACCCTCATATGTTACTGTGCTTCAATCGGGACCTGAAGGGTTCATCTGAGAGGTAAAGAACTAATTGGATTTCCATGTCCACTCACCTAACAGGAGTTTCATCTGTGGCAGAGTCTGGTTTGTTTTCCACTTTGGATGTCTGTGTGAATATCTCATTTCCAAAAGCCTAAGTAGCCAGATAACACCAGGCGTTTTGCAATGTAGGCTAGTGGATTTTTCCCTGGCTCCCTGAAGTTCCATTTGTTTGTGTTCATAATCAGAGAAGAGAGCTTTACCTGAGGTGAATGTCCACCTCTTCACTTGGACCATGCACTCATTTCACTGCTACTGTTGCTAGCCTTGGAGTTCCAAGTCCCCCAAACTAGATCTTCCTGAAAAGTAGGTGGACTTGAATTTCATGACACTGAAGAAAAAAGACGGGTGAACTTTTTATATTTGCCTTTCAGATTTTCAGCCTTCAGAGGTCTTGGATTCCTTCTAAAACATTTTTCAACTGCTGAAAAAGAAAACAAACTTTTTCTTTGATGGGTAGAACAGCGTGACCTGTAAAGAGATCTGATATTCTTACACAATCACTTGACTCCAGTAGCAGGCTCTTCATAAAAAAATGTCAAATGTCTTACAGTTTCTGTTAAAAATGTAAGTTCTAGCAACACAGGTGCTCTATCAGCTCCTTCAGGAGAAGATGGCTGTGTCATTCGGTGCCTATCATCTGTACTGGCTGGAGCATGAGCCAGAGTTGACTGTGCACAGCAGCCTCTTCCCAGATCAATGTCCTCACCAGCAGAGAGCTGCTGTTGTTCTTCTTTTGAATTAATGTAACTTCTCCCCTAGTTCTGCAGCTCATGCCCAAAAGTGTGATGTTATAACTCTTTGAAATTAGACAACTGGAAAACTGAATTGTGATAATATATTCAAGAAACGGTATGTTGTTGGAAAACATAACTGTGAGGCCTAACAAAGACCAGTTGCTTCCTGTTCATCTCTGGTAAAGACCTGGTGGCACACCTCGGGACCAGGCTGCCCACAGGTGAGTAACGAAGGCACAGCTGCCGATGCTGCAGCCAGAAGACGATTTTGGAAGACAAATCATATGAGGAACAGCTGAGGGAGCTGGGACTGTTTAGTTTGAGGAAGAGGAGGCTGAGGGGAAACCTCATCACTCTCTACAACTACTTGAAAGGACACTGTAGAGAGGTTGGGGCTGGTCTCTTCTCACAGGTAATTAACGACAGAACGAGAGGGAACGGCTTCAAGCTCCAACAGGGGAGGTTTAGATTGAACATTAGGAAGGAATTTTTCACGGGAAGTCGGGCATTGGAACAGGCTGCCCAGGGAGGGGGTTGAGTCACCATCCCTGGATGTGTTTAAGGGACGTTTAGATGGGGTACTGAGGGATATGGTGTAGGGGAGGACTATGTAGAGTGGGGTTGATGGTTGGACTCGATGATCCCAAGGGTCTCTTCCAACCTGAATGATTCTATGATTCAGAGCCTGTGGGTGGTATGACACAGGTCTCTCTCAGAAATGCTGTTATTTCCTTTGTTTGGAGCAATGCCCAATTCCAGAGCCTTTGCAACCTCGTTCATCACAGAGCAGAAGGGAATCATCCCCAAAGCTGGAATGTTTTCATGTGTTTGCTGTGTGAATCGCTGGACTTGGGAAAGTGTGTGTTTAGGAGTGGCAGGTCACCTCAGCTCCCAAATCAGCCTCTGCTTTGTCAGAAGAGGAGCTGTTAAACTCTGCTGTACAGTTTCTAAACATTGCTTTGAACTGGCTTGCTCTGACTCTGCAGGCTCCCAGCTCTGCTGGGGGGTCCTGCGTGCGAGGAGCAAATCAAACTCACACAGAAGCTGGTCTATACTGGGACCTTCCAGCGAGGCCAGCAGGGACCTGGCCTGCAGTGAGGTAGCTGTGACGTAGTGTGTTTATTTGAAATGTGTGTTTTCAAGCAATCGCTGTCTGCCTACCTTTTAAAGCAAACTACCTCTGTTCCTTCCAGTCCTGACAGCTGGATAAAGGAGCTACAACGAGGAAAGAAATTGAGTCTTTTAATTTATTTTTTTTTTTAATTTTCAAATTGCAAAAATAATTGTCTCTGAGATCTGATGGCAAGTAGCAAACAAACAGTCCTTTTGTAACTGTTAAAAAAATTAAAAATGTAAATTCCTTAAAGACATGGCGCGTGGTGGGCATGGAGGCTCTAAAATATGGTGGTCTTATCTGTTGCCATTTTGTGCACGACTAAAGTATATTTGTCGTACTTTCATTTTAATTAATAGAGACTAAGAAATTTCTGAACAACAGCCATGAAATGGAAACTGAAGTTATCATTCTTGCCACTGGCTTTTGCAAACTATAACAAAGACCTGATTGGATGCTTTGTTGAAGTTTAGAGTGTAAAAATACATTGAGTCAATATGCCTTTACTGTGAGAAGCAGATATGGATTATTACTAGGTACGTTCCATAATGGAAAGTCCCAATTTTTAGGTGGACGTGGATCCACCCTGAACATGTCTTTGTTTATTTGTAGGATTGTTTCCTGTTTTTTCTTATCACAAACTTTCAGCTGTGAGTTAAAATAAAGCAGCAGGCTATGACGTTGCAGCCTCTAGACTAAGGGATGTGAAGAGGCCTTTTCATCAACTTTTTGAAGGAGCTGGACAGCTATCAGGGGTATATGGAGTCAGAGAAGACATCTACAGCCTCCTTCCATAACTCAATTGTTAGTTCAACTCCATTGAAGCAGAGAGAATAAGAGCAACAACAAACCTGGTGTATTTTACAGTGATTTTTAGCTTGGTTTCACGTGGAATTACACATCTGTGTCCTCCTCTTCCCCTTCCTCTTTTGGAGCTGCTGGCCAAAGTCAACAACATTTGATTTCAATAATAATTAAGTTCTTACCAGTTTCCTAAAAATAGGAGGTCAGGGAGAGCGGAGTTGGATTTGAACATTTGCACTTTTGCCTCTAATAAATCTTTTGTTCCTTTCACTCATTCCTCCTGCATAGGTTCTCTGAGGCTTTTTAGCTAAGGATTTAGGAAGAATAAATGACATAGAATTCAGCTGTTTTACTTGGAGATGAGAGGAACTCTTTATTTGCATTAACTTATCAACAGATGACTCTTTAATTTGTGCGTGTCAAATGTGAAGTGAATTAAGTGTATGTACATTTTTTACTTTAAGGCCAGAAGGAACCACCATGGTTATCTAGTATGGTTTCCATGGCATAGGTCATCAAAGGTCAATGAGTAATTTCTTCATCTAACTAGAAGTTACTGTTGAAGCTGCATGATTGCTTTCAGAAGTGCATTTTATTCTGGTATTTGATAGAAAGTTCATGACATCTCAGTACATTCAGTGTGACCAGTTATGATAATTAATTACTCAGATGGGTGGAAAAATTTTCACTTTATTTGTATTTAATTTATCTACCATTATCTTCAGCAAATGGATCTTGTATTTCCTTGATGGGTTCAAGTCTGAAATGTATTCTGCATTCAGTCTGTAAGAACTGACAGGTAATTTCTTGATAAATTAGAATTAATATCCTGATTTGATAAATGGCATGTTTCTTAAATCTAAAATAATTTTATATTTCTTTCTGATCTTTTCCATACATTCAATTTCTTATTTTTCTCAAGAGTACCTCTCAAAAGCAGGTGTAGGATTTTGGCAGCATTGACCATAATGACAGAAGTAAGGTCGTCCTTTTTCTCCTGGAAAACAAAGGGGATCAGGAGAAGTTGACCCAGATTCTTTCCTTGTCGTAATGTCAAAGTCAGTTATGAAGATATCTGAACGTGTAAAATTTTACAATACTCCTATTTCTTCTACCTAAAGTTATAAGGAAAACACGGATGGGATAGATCAGCACATCTCCATTGATTTCCGTGACCTTTATGTTAGTAGTGAGTTGGGCCTCCAGTGATAAAGTATTTAGGTCTATCTCAGGATAGAAAACAGCATGAATATGATTTATAGAAAATCCTTCTAAATAAAAAGATGAAGCAAATGTCACACTCTTCAGTGTACTCCTTCTTGGAATGTGAAAAGCTTAGGCAGCCTCTTCCAGTCCTCTGACCCCAGGACAATCAATCAAGAAAACCCCAAATATAAAAAAAAAAAAAAAAAAAGGTTGGGAAAAAAAAAAAAAAAAAAGAGCAAAAAAGGAAGAAGAAACAAAACAGGAAAAGAAAACACAAAGAACAACTATTTTCCTGCACCAAAAAAAAAAAAAAAAAAAAAAAAAATTTTGAAAAAAAAAAAAAAAAAAAAGAGGTGGTTGTGCCCACCAGATTCTTTAAGGGAATGAGGACCAAAGTGATTTTTCAGGTGGGTTGCCCGTAAATAAATGAGATGCCTCTGAAAGAATCCAAACTTTGTCAAAATCAGCACTTCATTACAAGCCATTGAAGCCAGTTTGAGCCAGAACTCTTCCATTGAGAGCTGTTCACTGAGAGCATGAGTCTTCACACAGAATCAGGGGGTGATTTATACAGGCAGGGAGTGGGGTGTTACTTGCCCAACTCTTAAACAAGATGGAAGTGTAATTTACATGTTGGGTACAATTAACTGCAAGTGTAATTGCAGCTGAAATCTTTTACCAGCCCTGAGCTGGTGGCAAATACACAGGTTTTACTTATACTGCTGTGATGTGTCTGTCTCTGTGGCCTCTGCAATCAAATGATAGCTTTTTAAGAATGACAAACTCAACTGCCTTTAGGCAGTAATGTGGCCCCAGGTGTTCACCGTGTACCAGGCAATATCTAACATCCTCAGCCTGTTCCTTTCTCATAGCCAGCATAGAAAGAGACACCCGTTTTAAAGTGAGTCTCTTCGCCTCTTAAGGAACGACTGTTCTGAGTAGGACACTGCCCAGGCTGCTATCCCGGGTCAAGTAGTTAAAGGTTTGAAGTCAATAAACATCAGCTACTGTAGAAGTGGCAAAGCATGTAAGAAAAATGGGTTAAATGAGACCAAAACTCTAAGAGCGAACAGACCAGGATAGCGTTGAGCGCTGAAAAAGGAATAAATGAAGTATTGCCCCAGCTACTGTTGTCAGACCCTCCAGACAGCTCGGCCTAGCAATGGTGAGAACTGCAAGCCATAGAAGATGGCAAAACAGAGTCCCTGTTAGTTAAATAATCTGTATTATCTCAGTTCAAGCTGTCCTTTACTATGGGACTGAATTTTGTTTGAGAACTGAGGTCGGGATTGTAATGCAAACACTTACTCACATTACATTACATTTCTGGATTGCGTGGAGCGTGTCAGAAAATAAAGTAGATTTGTGAGGCTGCTCTAGGGCAAAGCAGACAACAATGCAAAGCGGGCCTGGGAGGGTTACTTTAGCTATGCTTCCTAAAGTAATAATGTTTTGCCCTGGATGGGTACAGACCACCTACTACACAAGCCTTCCTGGCAAAACCACAACCTGAGTCTTGTCTTTCTTTCCCCGCGCCCGCGCCCCTCCCCCTCCCCTTTATTTTCATCTTTCTTTTCCTCTAGAAGTCCAGGAAGATGTGCATCCTAAAAGAGCCAACACTAAAATTAGAAGAGGTACCACAGATTGTATTTTAGTGTTTTAGGTTCACTGAGAACATGCCATGGTCATACAGGACAGATATCTAGTGTTGTGGGTTGGATTGCTTCTTTAGCTGAAGGACAAGACACCGGGCTTGAGAGACACCAGGGAGTCAGAGAGTGATTTATTTATTTTTGCCCTCTATGCTTTTATTAATATGGCCTAGTCTGTCTCTAAGGATGCCGCTGCTGAAACAAGAAACTTGTTCTTTCCCAGCCTCCCTGCTGGGACTACTTACATGTGTATTAGTTACTGTCAGTAGATACTGCGAGAGTATCATGAGCCTCTGGCTGGTGGGAAGTCTTCTATGGCCATAAAAAGTGCTGGCTAGAAGCAATACCTCTCTCCTGACTCTGCTAGGTTGGAATCTGAAGAGTGAAAAGCTGTGAAAGATATTTCCCATCCCCAAACCTATTAGTTGCTTAGACCTAAATGTGATTTTTGGTGAAAGAGCTTTGCAAACAGAACACAAATACCAAATAGTTCTGTGGTGTATATTTTTATTGTTGACTTGCGCTGTGTTCATGAGAATAAAAAAAAAATAAGGCTTCTACTGAAGCAGATGCAGAATATGCAAATGTGCATGAACTTACCACTATTACTATTGGATGGTTTTCAATTTATTGTTTTTCTTTTAGGTGCCTGTGAATATTTCATTCTAAAATGAAACAAAAAGTAGCTAAAAATCACCAAAAAAAAGACTGCATTTTCATATTTAATTCCTTTGTCGTTACATTTAACCCTTATTTTCCTTTCATATTGTACATTATAAAAACATATCTGCTGCGTATACAAGTGTGTATTCTAAGTGAAAAGTGCACACTGAATTCTTCTACCTTGGAAAGATGTAGATTGCTTTCTTTGTTTTCACCACGGGCCTGATCCAAAGCTCAAGGAAAAAAACTGTCAAGAGGCATTAGTGTGGGCCCATGCGTCACAGACACTAGAATGACTTTCTATGCGTGGTGGGAACATAGAATTTTCCATTCCATTATTTTCCTTTTTAAAAGGACACACAGTGTGTACTGGGTTATTTTTTAAATTATTTATACAACTGTATCCTGACAAGCTACAGCTTCCTCCAGTGTAAACATAGCTACTGGTTGTTTCTATAGTGTTTAGCTGTGTTTGTAAGGTTGGGAAAGAATCGTAAGATAGTGTGGCACGTGCTTTTAAAAAAATCACCCCATTTATCTTCTCTAAAAACTTTTGGTCAGATTCTGATCTCAGTTACATCACTTAATCAGTGGAGGTGCCTCATACCCACCAGTGGGCCTGTGCTGAAAATAGTTCCCAGTAAATAGCCTTTAATATATGACAAGAGCCTGATGCCAGAATTTCAAGATTGAATATACCAGAGTGGTAAAGATTTGTGATCCTTGCTGGGAGCAAGGCTGGGTAGGTACACGGTCTCTGCTAAGAAGGCTGTACTCTGGGGGGTGTATGCATGTGTTTAAAACCACTTCTGTCCAGCTCAGTATATTTTTCGGACATTCTTCTTATGTGAATTGCATAACTTACGATTACTTGTACCATGAAGCTTATTTTATGTAACCCACGACTTCGGTTTTGTTCAACACTGTGCCTCAAGCTCTAACCACTCTTGTGTCGTCAGAATCTCCTGAGTTTGATCCAAACATTGTGAATTTAGGCCATTGTCACGGCAATATGTATTTTGAATAGCCATATACATTTCCGAGTGAGTTCCAGGCACTTGAGGGGAATGGTGCAATCACAAATCTTTACCACTCTGGTATATTCAATCTTGAAATTCTGGCATCAGGCTCTTGTCATATATTAAAGGCCATTTTTTCTCTTCTGGGCTTCCATTTGCTAGAGGTGATTGAACCACTGTAATGCATTGATTTCTAAAGTGCTTTGTGATATCTTGAGCATGAATGCAGGCAAAATCAAATTCTGGTCTGGCAGGTGCTTAAAAAAAATTCATCTCGTGGCTGAAAGAATCACTGCGCTGTCACCTGTTTTTGTGCTGACATTTTCCATGGGTAGCACAGAGGCTCTAAAAGTGCTTGGGACATGGGAAAAACAATACAGGCAGTCTTTGATTTTATAGGGCATCTCCTTCCCATCAGCTATCCCACTTTTCAAACTTTCCTAATAGCATTTTTTTTTCCAAAATTAAAGCGTTTTATAAGGAAATGCATTGCCTGCAAAATCAGAATCCTCTGGATTTTTTTGTGAAATCCAAACATCAGTTTTGCTGCAAAGGATCCCATGTGGGTTTGGGAACTGTTGCTTACCCAGAGCTAGAGCACTATATGGTGTTTTTTAGATAAGTAAAAATGGGTGTGTTGAGTGTGTTTCTGTGGAACTACTGCTCATAGGGTCAAAAAAATGGCACAGAACTTTTGATGTGCAGACGATCCACTCTGTCCTGACAGGCTAGTGGGGGATTTTCCATCAGCCAGTGTTCCGACGGCCTGTCACCATTTGCTTGTCTATGTAAAATATACATTAACATTTTTCCACTAGTGTCAACAGCTTATAACAATAATCTAGATAAAAAGTCATAACCTTAGAAGATAAGGTGAATACTCAGTTAACTGGAAATACAGCTGTATTCCAGGAGACAGGATTCCTGGAGAGGAAGTATGCAAGAAGCATCACCTGCTGTGTAAGTTTTGCTGTTTTTTTTTTATTTTGTTTTTGTTTCTAGAGGATAAATGTATTAAACAATAGCCTTCTAATTTGTTCTGGGCTTTGGCAGTTTTAGTAATATCATACACCCTGAAAGACAGGAATAAAGCATTGTGACCTCTGGCTAATTATAATAAAGATAAAAATTGAGAGCAAGAGCCAAGGAAACTGGCCCACAATTAAGATTTAATTATGCAATTCAACATTCCCCTCAGCCATCTACTAATTCTACTTTGTGATGAAATTTCTCACAGACGGCTTGGATCCTATAGGCATGGATGAACTGTTAATATCAGAATATTAGCAGATTTATATAACTTCTTCCTATCTTAGCTACCATGCTATGAGGCAGCAATCTTCCCTCAAACTCTATGGGCAGGGTTTGCAACAGTTGGACTCTCCTGCAAAAGTGACTGTTCAGGGAAGTAATGAAAATGTTGCTAGGTACAGTCTTGGAGAAAGAAGATTTCCCTTCATATCCCTTCTGCAAAGGACAAAATAGTGCTTTTGACCTTTTTTTTTTCCTCACATAGGAGTAAGCTTCAAGAAGCTTCAAAAACAGTGATGGAGGAAATGAAGTTTTGCAGAAAGCTGCTGCTCTAGAATCGGGAGCAAGAATGTACGAAAAAGCAGATCTGCTACTTTGGATTTAATGGAAGTCACTATTTATAGGATGATCAGTAAAGCTAGCTTCAGACTTCATGTATAAATAGATGAGCATGCCTTCTATGCCAGAATTTTCCAAACTGCGCTTTCATGCTTCCCTTGTTGTTCTGATGAACGTTGCTGGTGGTTCGTGGACATGTGGCTAGGCATTGGTAGGGGGCTGATAAAATCGTATTCAGCAATAGATTGCACCTTCCTAGTTAGCAAATGCTGCATATATCTAATCCCATTTCTAGGGTGATGAGGGAACACGGGTTCTGTTTGCCTGCACACAAAAAAACCACTGATGACACTTTTGAAAATGAGATGGGGCTTCTAAGACACTCAAGAACTTTTGACTGCAATTTGAAAGTCAAATTTTATGAAAGGATGGCTTACTGTGTGGAAATTTGAAGAAATCCCACAATGTATGCCATAAGCTAGACAGGGACTGATAGAGTTACACTTAAACTCACTATTCTTGGTCTTCATTGCTGAAAGTTCATAATTAACAAGGCAAATGTTATAGGCGAGGACGTTTTTAGAATAAGCAATCTTTCATGGAAGCAGGTGAGAGATCTCTGCCAAGTGAGGAAAGGGGAATCTTCTTCAAGCTTCCCACAGAATTAAAAGTTTACAACTTGCACTTGCAAACCTGCACCTGAGTAACAGCCCTGGTGTGGTGTGTGTGCAGGATGTGACACGAAAGTTACGTGCGTAGGAGATAGCAGCTTCAAGCTGAAGTTTTGAACATAAATGCAGCCTATTTCTTCTGGTAAATAATTCTTGTTAATATGCTGCTATAAGAATAATTTCATCCATCTATACAGTACTTTCATCCATCTATATGGTACTAGCATTACGGCAGCGAGAGCAGATGACTGCACCTGGGTGTGGTTCCACTGGTATCAGACACGTCCTTCTCCAGGCGAGCACGGTCTGCCTGCGTGGAAATGAATCACAAGGAATCACAGCCTCAACAATTAAACCCAAACATTATCTTAGCAAGATAATCGCCGCTGAAAGCATTTAAAAATGCTTTAGCTTTTCTAACTTGTTTATGCTGATGGGTTTTTGGAGTACGTGCTGATGTCCTAACCCGACCTTTACCCAGGTTCAGTTTCCGTAGGAAAAGTAAGCATATTGTCAGAAAAGTGGATAAAATCTGGGAGAGGAGCTAAGAATTTAACTTTTTTTTTTTTTCCTTTTTGTACTTCACTTGGCAAAGATGACTAAATTGGGTACGCTGAAGTTCCCTTCTGTCTCTCTCTTGTACCTGCCCTAGAGATCTGCATTTTCTGCCACATTACTAAGAGAGGCTACTTTGCTGTTGATTTCTTCACCCATTTTTGTCTTTCCATGTCTATATTTGGGGGTTGTTTTTTTTTTTAAATTACAAAATCTGAATTTGGGTGTAAAAACAGAGACTTTGTCATCCCACCAAGTAATGGACTGGCTGTTCCAGTATAACCTATCCAAATGCATGTTACAACTTCGTGTTTTGTCATATTACACAGACTGGCTGATGTGTATTTGTCTAATGCATCTAGAGGAAACAGAGGAGTAAAACTACAGTTAAACACCAGAAAAGAGAAAAGGGACTAGAGAATAACATTTGGCAACAAGAGCTTTTTAAAGAGAATCGTGCATGTTTTCCTAGGACACATAAATGCTGAGGCTTTTGGTCAGCTTACCCTCCCCAATTCTCCTTCAGTACACGTGAGGAAACCTTCCCGTGTTAGCACCTCTGATGCATGGGACTGCTCCTTGACTGCTGCACCACGAAGGATGTTCTGAAGGAGCAAGAAACTTCCACCTGCCCACCTCAGGCTTCTTCAGGGAACCTTTAGTTTCGTGCGTCTCCAGCTGCCAGAGAGAGAGAGGTTTGCTGGCTGTGCACTGGCAGCAGGGAGGCCTTGGGAGCGCACAGCTCAGCGTGTGACACAAGTGCTACCCTACTTCAGCTGCCCTTGGGCCTCTGCTGCTGCAGCTGAGCTGTTTCTTGGTGTGTGAGCTAGCTGGGGTAAACCTGCTTTGTGTCTGTCTGCACAGCTTCAGGCGTACCTTTGACTGCAGTTGTAGACATTCTCTGTGATGGGGTTTCTTCCATACGGAGCCTGCAGGACATACAACTAGGTCCCAAGACGCTTATTTTATTTTTTAATGTACTGACTTGAACACAATGGAAATGTCTGCAAGGGATGTTGTGGTACGCTGGCCCTGTGCCTCTACCAGTCCTTGCTAATGCTTCCTGTCCCTCCACAGAGCTGCAGGCCCAGCACCAGGACTCCTGCCAGGACTACTCCCGGACACTGGAGATTGCTGTGATGTTGGCACGGAGAACAGGAAGGCCATCTTTTCTTCACACTGTCAGCATTTCCACTGCTGACTCTGGTGGCGTGGGAAGGAGACAGCAACTGGCTAAGGCCAAGGGAAAGGCTTTTGGAAGTGCCCTGTGCTTTAGTCATTTCCCGGGGTTTGGTACGTAGTGCAGATGGAGAAGCTCGTGGAAGGTTAATAGAAAGAAATAGGACTTTTTCAGCAAGAGAGTATTCCTTGACCTCTGATATGCCACCCGAGAGCAGAGCTGCTAGGAGTCTCCATGTTCCTGCTGTCTGTTTCTTTCTGAACCAGTAGAGACCCTGCCTGTGTCACGCGTGCCTTTCTTACCCTGCGTTAGGTTACCTGGAAGTGCTGTGCATGGAGACACCGTGGACGTGTGTTTGTTTCCTGACGCAGAATTCTGGAGTTGTCAGCTTCATGGGCTGCTTGCAGAGAGAAGGGGAATCAGGGAGTGACGATCTAGCAGGTTTCTGTTTGCAATAACTGTTGTGAAACAGAAATGCACAGGGAATGCATTGCTACAAGCTGTTATTGAAGGTAAGGGTGTAGCACAGAGCTAGGTGTTCCTAAGATGAGAAGAAATAGAGTTCTGTGAAGAAGAAATATTTGTGATAGAGAAGCTGTCGTGCTTCCAGACAAGCTGTGCACATAGTGAGAAAGCCAAGAATTTTTCCTTGAGGCACACTGTTGTCCATCTTTGATTTTCCTCTCAAGATCTTGGCCAAATCTGCTACGAGACAAAGTGCTAGTCTAGATTTGTGCCTGTGAGCCTCACCGTGTGTGTAGGCGTTACAGGTGGAGGAAAGGTGTGTGTGGTGGGAGGAACGTGTCTCCCATCTCAGTCATCCTGTGACCCTGTGTAACTGGAATTTTCTGATAACGTAGTGCTTTTTCAGTTTAATGGTGTGGCTAGGAACTTTTTCATTGCAGTATTAATCTCTTTGTGTGTATTTCTTCCGTCTTTTCAGAAATTGCCACCATCCTTAAGTAGAATGTTTCTGGTTTTAGTATTGTCTTAAGACTTGTGACTCTCAATATCTGATCTAGATCTGCAACTTTAGTTTCTGATTAGAAATACCTTCTTGCAATTTCAGTTCACACGAAGATGACCAAAATGCCTTAGATCCTGGTAAAACTCTATACTAAATGCTTTCATTTTGTTTTGAACAATGCATTAGGTTATTTAAATGATCTTTCAGAGATTTTGGAATGTGTTTACTTTTACATCCTACATAGTGTTTTCCTCTTGGTGAAGGTGTTAATATGTGTATGGGTATATTTCTGCAGGATGAGGACCAGGCAATATTATTGAGCACAGCGGCTTAGTAGATTTTCAAAAGAAAAAAATATTAAATATTTCTTCAGTTTTGAGAAATCCATGGCTGCATGGAGAAAACGTATGACAGAAAAAAATCCCCACAGCTCAGGTTCTCAAGCCAAAGCTGGCTACGAAGTAACAGGCAGAAGGGGAGTGACTTCCCCCAACATTGCTTTGCTGACCCTTTCCACTGGATTTAACAACAGTTTCTAATATGACCATTCATTCTCCTCCTTTCAGTTTGATTAAAGGAGTGGGAATGCGGCCACCAGGGTGAACAACCTGTTTGTCTAACTGGTTTACTTCCTGGTATTAGGACATGCTGGTGTTTTAACTTGAAAACCTTCCCACCTTAATCGTCACGAAGTTGTAGGATTTGGCTTTCTAACCCTGCGAGCTGAAGGTTCACGCTGTAAACACTAAAATATATGTGCAGTAATTTTTAAAATGAAAATGGCATCCTCTCTGTTAAACCTGAAGAAGATGCTGTTTTTAACTGTCAGAGGCAAAAAATTTGTACCTACCTCATTCTTTACAAAGTGTGGGCTCTTTAAAAAGAAGAAAATGGCTATCAGTAACTGGGATAACTGGTTGGAGCTCACAATACCCCTGCTATTCTGGTTCTTGCTTCTTCAGGCATTTGTTCCTACCCAGTTATTTCCATGATAATCAATAGCCCACTCATCTTTGAGCTATGTGAATTAAGACAGACAGAATCTTAAAAGACACTGGATGCTCTTGCTCATTGCCTTATATTACAATCTTTTTTTCCTGCCTGCTTGTTTGAGAGATATTAATAGTTGAGTGAAGGATGATTTTCTTTCCTGATGTTTCTTAACATCGTAGCATTTGAAAATTTTTTAAAAAAATAATGTTTAAATGTATATAGACAAATACATCATTAAGTTATCTGAATTCCTGGTACTGATGGCGAAAGTATAAGCAGCATTTATGCTAGATCAAAACTCTGAGAAAATTTATCCTTCAGAGCTTGAAATGTGAGAGAGTACATATACTTAGCACTTGCTTTCTTTCATGGACAAATTTTTCAGCTTTTTCTAGGAGCAAACTCTAGTTGGGTTAACAAAAATTGTTTTGTAAAATATTTTAACACATAGTCCACATAATAAAGAAACTGTGTAGAATTTTTCATAGTTTATGGGACAGATTTAGTGAATTTATTGATCAGGAGCTTTGTCTTAATCCTGCAGATATTCCAGCTAATTTCAGTACCACTGTCTGGAGGAGTCCAGGAAGGCTTGAAGAATTGTTTTCATTTATTTTTCTTTTCTCTCTGTATATAACTTTTTTAAGTGATAGAAGTGATTGACTTGCCCTTTGTTACAGTAATGATTAAGAAGGGGTTTGCTTGGAATTACTATTGCTGTTAAACTAAAAAAAAAACAATGGCTCTTTTAACCTCTCTACTAACACCATTTACATTACATAGAAGCAAGTATCTGGAAACCCTAATTCTGGGCTTTTATTGTACAAGATGAAGTACAAATAAATAAAACAAAAGTGGGCTGTTTTAGATACTTCAGCATCTAAGAGTGTAGTTAGATAAGGTGATTGAGCTGATCTGTCAGTCTGCTGCTGAAAGCTGGTTTAGCTCTCTAGGCCAGCAGAGCTTCTTGTTGCTGAGTTAGGTTTTACCAAGGTGGGGAGGGATCAGTGCAAGAAGCACTGCAAGAGAAGCAAGAAAATGGGGAGGGGGACAGAGTGGCCCCTTACCTGTTTTATTTTTACTGCATCCCAAGAACTGGATATGAACCACCACAGGTGACAGTCTTGGAAGTACACACTTAACTCTTGTAAAGATACTTGCAGGCTTGATGGTGATAGAATATTTTAAAGAGGCTTTCTGAATGCCTGAGGAACTTTTCCCAAGTTTGAGGGACTTAGGAATGAGAGAAAGCAGGAAGTTACTTGTCTCATATCCTGGACAAGTCAAATGTAGGTGCTGATGCTGAATATGGGCAGGTACAGGCAGAGCTGAAATTGGCAATTATGTTTATGCCTGATCTGAGAAGAGAGACCGCTGGAGTGGAAGAAAGGATGGTTTGTTTCAAGTGGCAGATGAGGAAAAGAAACATGCAGCAGCATTGGGAGTGACTTCAGATAGGCGAGGGTGCATCTGTAAAAGATACAGAAAGGGATGCAGCCGAAACTGAAGAGTGAGGTGATGAGAATCTGTGTGAGAGCAGGTGCCACCCAGCTGGACAGGGCAGGAGAATGTTCTAGGCCTGGCCTGGGTGAAAAAAGGGAGCCAATTCTGGCTAAGGGGGGTATCCAGATGGATAAGATGGTGATATTGGCTGCTGTGATCAGGACGGAATGTAGCAGATAAGTTACTGGGCTGTTTGGTGGCAATTTAGGACCTCTCTTTCGTACTTGTTGAACCAGTGAACCATCCTGCAGGTGCCGAAAGGGCAGAATGAGATTATTTCCAGGCTTCTTACCCAAATTAGAGGTAGATAATTAGAGGGCTAGATCACAGAGAGTAGATCACTGAATGTGTATGTTGCATGTTTGTATTTTATGGAGTGAGTTCATCTAACAATAAGTACAGAGGGAATGACACTGGAAATTGGGAGTTTGAGGGTGGTGCACTGAAGGGGCGGTGAGGAGGCGACGCTGGGGGAGGCAGCCTTGGAAACCAAAGAAGAACAAAACATCAGAAAGAGCCAGGCTGAGAATTTTGACAGGATGGAAATAATCAATATTCCAGAGACGATGCCAGGAAGAGGGTATTAGAAACTTTGGCAAAGCATCTGAGTGTGAAGGGGCAGGAGCCAGATCAGAGGAAGCTTAAGATAGGCACAGAGGAGAGGAACTCCAGACAGCGGTTAAATACTGCTTTAGGAGTGGGTGTGGGGATGAAAAGCAGGAGAGAAGAGAAGAGAATGAAAGCAAATGAAACCAGTGGTGGTTTGTTGTTTGGTTGATTTTTTTTATTTCTAAAAAGATGGACACCACTAGTCGATAGCTGTATGGGAAGTGAGAGGTTGGGGATAGCAGAGGGGGGAATGAGAATGGGCGTGAAGAGAGCGAGGACACAGATGCAAGCAGAGGGGCCAGGATTAGCAAAAGAAATCTGACACGGTCTGCCTCTGGACTGGGTGGTGAGGAGGGCGTGGGGAGAAGGAGGAAAGTCACCCTGGCTACGGGTCAGCAATTTCCTCTAGAAAGGCGCAGGCGAAATCCTGCCCAGAGAGGGAGGGAGGAAGAGGGGAAGTGCAGCAGAAGGGGTTGAGGACTGGGTGACACTGGCAGAGGGGACTCGCGATGTAGGAAGGTGTCAGGACCGGTGCCGGCGAGGATGACTCTGCAGTGGAGGAAGTCAAACCTGGGATGGTTCCACCAGGAATGACAGGGTAGCGCGAGAGAAGCAGCAGAGGAAATGGATGCTGGGGGCGAGCCAACATTCCCTGTGTGATAGGAGAGGGTGTCAGAGGAGGGAGGAGCACGCCGTCTAGAGAGACCAAATAAATGTAAGGAAAGGGACGGGAAGAGCCGGGAGCAGCGGATAACATTCAGGGGCGGCTGTGAGTGAGGGCCTGCGGGGAGGCCACCGCACGGAGGGGGAAGATCTGGGGGTGACCTCGTGCGAGGCCCGCCCACCGGCACCAGGTGAGGCGGAGGCCCAGGCGCCCCCCCCCCCCAACTCCCCCCGGATCCGTCCGCCTTTACCGGGGGAAGCGGGGCGGGTGCGGGGGACGCTTGCGGGAGCCGGGCCTGGGCCGCAGCCCCTCTCCGCGCTCCGCAGGGCGGCCGCTCGCCGCCGCCGCCGTCTCCTCAGGGAAGG